>NC_069736.1:6576598-7179932 GCF_027358585.1 Pangasianodon hypophthalmus | reverse complement strand
TTAACTGAATCTAAACCCAGTGTCTAGTCATGATATTATTGGGAGGGGCAAGCTTCTCACTAAGGAGGGTTTTTATATTTCCAGGCATGAGATTTGAAAAATCTGCAGTGAGAAAATAATTCGAACTGAAAACAACATGGCTTGTGTCAAAGGCAATAACAATCAGAAACCAAAAGTGTTTCTACTTGTTCGCACTATAAATATCCTTTTTTGTGAAATGGAGGCTTACCCATGATACTACTAGTCGCCACGTCGATTCCCAGAACACACTTTGCTTATATCGTGTTTGTGGTTCAGATTTCTTTTGACAGCATGAGCGAAGCATAAACGCAGCTAGTTTGGAGTAATCTTAGCTTTAAGGGGATTTTTCACTGCATAAACAAAGCCGAGACAAATAAATACGTGCTCGTTTTCTTCTTATACTTCGCAGGCTGTTTTTCCACATGCTGGATGTTTCACGGGTTTTCCTCTGTTGAACGTGTGAAAGTGCGTGTGAAAGCAGGCTGCAAAATTGAAATCCTAAACATGGAAGGAAACCTTATTTTAACTGTGTGCTGCAGTTTAGTTGCAGTTTTTTGCCCAATGTTCACTTTTATGTTAATGTTTCTGTGCTGAGAAAATTGAAATTAAAACAAATCAATATGATTCATCAAATTCTGTTAAGAGCTGTTAAAACATTTTCAGTTTTTACTACAGTGAGACATGAATGAGCACTTAATAGCTTCGGCCGGAAGCCGTAATTCCTCGCTGTTTAATCAGCACCTACCGACTAACAGAAATGAAGAGTTCTACACTTCATAGAGACTGAAACATTTCTCCTGCTTCCTCACTCTGCATACAGTTTCACTCTCTCTCCTCTATTCTTTCCATTCGCTCCCGAGGAGACGCTGCTCTCACGACACAAAGATGGAGGACACGCTGTTTTGCACAGTCACTCTCCTCCTCTCCATCCTCCCTTTGCTGTTTCTGAAAGAGCCCTCCCTCGAGTAGGTCCTGTCTTAAAGAAAGCTATGAAGCAATCACTGCTCAGTGTGCTTTACTGCCAGATGGTACAGAAACGCATCGCTCTTTCACGTTGCTGCTCTACGCCTATGGAAAACAGTCTCTGTCTCCATCCCTGAACGCAACTTAAACCAAGCCAAGTGTAACCAAAACTTTCATTTTCCACACTTTCAACGCTGTTAACATGACAAAGGCTGAATCTCACATGCTGTTCTACTACAGCATATAGTGCACTACAGACATATGCAAGATTGTGCATACTTCACATGGCTCATGGGTAAATATATAAAACTGGACTTGCAACAAGAAAACTGGTTTAATTCATTAAAACCCAAAAGAGCTCATTTTAATCATCCTAGAACAAAAGAGACATGACCACTTTCACAGATTACTATTTAGAGAGAGATACAGAGAGAGTGCAAGAGTGACAGAACGACAGACAGCAACAGAAAGACAGACAGAGAAACAGAGAGAAAAAAAAAGAGGGAAGAGAGGGAAAGAGAGAGAGAGACAATGACAATGAGGCAACAGAGACAGAGAGGGAAAGAGAGAAATTGACAGAGACAAAGCGGCAGAGAAAGAGAGAAAGCAACTGAGACAAAGTGAACGACAAAGAGAGAAAGCAGAGGAGAGAGACAGAAAGTGACAGAGATAGAGAGTGCACGCCAGAGAGACAGGGAGAGAGCCAGATTAAAATAGAGAAAATGAATGACCAAGGTGATAAAGGATGAATAAATATGGAATGTAGAGAGAGTTCAGACTACCAGACATGCACGCGCACACACGCACACACACATACACACACACAGATTGCAGTCCTGTTTCCATGGCAACGGCCCATGTTTTCTGGGACCCTTTCTCTTTCAGAACTGGAATTCACACTCGTCTCGGTCTCCTCACACATCCTGCAGTCTGCTGTCGCTTCCTTCTCTATAAACATCGCGCTGCCACGTGGAGCTGCCTGAGGAACCTAATCTGATCAGGGGCTTTGCTTTCTGGATTAGATTATCTTTTATGGATTAGGACATCACTGTCAGCCCATCTCTCTCTCTCTCCCTCACACACACACACCAAAAATGATTGTACAATACCACACAGCATTATCTTGCTGCATCATGTTCCAGATGCTCCGTATTTCATCCTGATACACAGGGTTTAGAAATAGGATCACAAAAACTGATTTTAATTAAATAATCAAAATTATTCATCAATTGTTACAGATGATTATTAACACTTCAATGTAAGACACCACACACTTGCCTATAAGACACACAGACTAGAATAGTCAGATATCTGGAGGATACTGTAAAAAAAAAATGAGCAAACAGAAATCTACATTTTAAACACCACATCATTTCTGTCCACACTTTCTAGTTTTTTTTTTTAGGGGAAAGCCCTTTTAGTCAGAGCAGTGAGAAGAGAGTGATGTGTGAGAGAGCAAAACGGGGACAAACTGGTGTTTATTCACTCCTTGTCATCTCTCCTTTTCTTTATTTTTTGAATGCTAATTAATATTTCTCTGAGCTATTTTTCTGAGATTGTTAAGAACAGGAAGACACAGATGAGATCCTGCCTGAGCTCAAGAAGAAATTAACACACCTGATCGCTGTCCTTCTGAAAGACGCCATGTTCCTGCTGGCCATCACTGATTTATTGATCTGTCCTAACCAAGTGAACAACACATAACACCCTTCACTCCAAGTGCTCGAGTCAATCACACCATCACCTATCACATTTCTTGATCAATTCCCACCATGAGAAAACAGTTTAGAAGCATTTCCTTTGCTCGGTCTGAGTAACAGATCTTCACAGGTTTGTGCTGTGGTTCTTCCTTTCGGTATATTAAAGTTCCATTAGCCTTTAAATGAGAAACGAAGAGAATGTGCTCTTTTTAGAAGATCGTCAAAAGGCATCAGCTCAGCTTCTGACCTAAATATGATCATGCAGATGTAATTGATCTCGTAGACACACACGAGGATAAAATGACATCTTTGTTTTAAAAGCTAGAGACCAGTGCTAATGTAGATTGCAGTGCAAATGCACTTAAAGGCCTTATGACCTCCACAGCCAGACAGTGAAATGAGGCCATTGCAAGATTGAAGACACGTATTGACTTTTACATAAAACAAAATGAAAGATTAATTATTTAAAAAAAATAATAATAATAAAAAAATGGCAAAGACCCATAAAAAGGTGTTCACATAATTCGTTTACATGTACACACCTGGGAAGTTACACTATTTTATGAGAATTTAATTATAAAATCAACTCAATCTTGAAAAGCACTCCCAATTTTCTCCCTAATTTAGTCTTGGCCAGCTCTCCCCTATGATACGACAGCTACCAACACAGGAGGGAGAAGGCCATCACGTGCTTCCTCCATGTCACGTGAAGCCACCCAAGTGCACCTTTTCATCACAGGGCAGAGTAACACACTCGAAAGAAAGCTCTATCAGGATTCAAACTGGCGATCTCCAGACGACAGAGCAAATGTATTTCTGTTGCGCCACTCGGGACTGGAAAGCACATTTTTATACAAAACACAATCTTGAAGGGGCTCCCAAGTGGTGCAAAAGAAAAGCGCTCGCCCCATCGTTCAGAGAGCGATGCTCAATGATGCTACAGCCTTCTGTGGTGAAAGCTAGGGAAGCAACATTGGACATGTTCTCTGGATGGGAGGGATGGTGTTTCTCTCTCCCGTGTCAATCACAGCAACACTAGCCAATCATGGGTGTCTGTGAGGTCGTGTACGAGGAAGAGGGCAGAAAGCACTTTCTCTGAGAGCGTTATCATGATCTGTGAGCAGCAGAAAAGATGCAATTGGACGGCAACTAGTACAAAAGAGTAGAGCAGAAGGTCTGGGTCAATGCAAAACTACCTCTAGAAAGTACCAGAATACAGGAACTGTGGCTCTTGACATGTGGAGCAGCAGCCATTGGAAAACCTTTACAAAAGGCTCCAGGTTCCTGCTCAAGAACGAATGAGAGGGCCCAGCAGCACTGCTTCTTGCTGCTACACGCCCTGTGTTGACAACATGCTAAACCACATACAGGAACAGCACAATCAGAAAATGTATCTAACACTTAAGTTCTCGGGCGGTGTGGTGCTGCAGTGTGTAGTGCTGCCACCTCACAGCTCCAGGGTCCCGGGTTTGATCCTGAGCTCGGGTTACTGTCTGTGCAGAGATTCACATGTTCTCTCTGTGCCTGTGTGGGTTTCCTCCAGTAATGGACCGGAGTGAATTCTGGTATTTCTTATTTGGGCTGGAATTTAAATACGCAGTGTTAAAAAAATAAATAAATAAAATAAAACACACACATTGCTGACTTGCAACACCCTCACATCATCTTTGCCTCTGCAGTTTTACGCCAATTCACACCTCTGCTCGCCAATGTCATGTCACGCTCGTAACATAAGGGGTGTGAATCATACTCAATGTTCAGATAAACCAGAACTTCCCTGTATCAAGGAGAACTGATGAAGCCCTTTGGGTAAATTTCAAAATGCTTTCAAGATTAAAACAAAATCCAGTCATTTTTATTTAATATAAGACATTAATGCTTGAAGAGAGAGAAAAAAGAAGAAGAAGAAAAAAAAAAAAATACACAGACAATACATCAAACAAATCTACTTTGTGTGGGGGGGGGGAGGATGAAGGAAATGCTTTTTGAGAAGAATTTCAGGTCTAAACACTGGAGTTATGTCCAGTAGTGTCGACGTGATGCAAGTCAGTGCCACAGTGTCACAGAGTCCCATCTGCTGGCACAGTTTAGTGCTTCTCACTCACCGGGCAGCGCTGGACACCGTGCCAGCTCATATGAGCCGCCATAGGAGTTATAACACACACACATACACATACACACACACATACACACACACATACACACACACATACACACACACATACACACACACATACACACACACACACACACACACACACACACACACACACACACACACACACACACACACACACACACACACACACACACACACACACACACACACATAGCGAGCTCATAATCATGCATGTGGAAGAAAGCAGATATTTGATAAGGAAGCCCCACACACACACAAACACACACACACATACACACACACACACACACATACACACACATACACACACATACATAGCGAGCTCATAATCATGCATGTGGAAGAAAGCAGATATTTGATAAGGAAGCCCCACACACACACAAACACACACACACACACATACACACACACATACACACACACATACACACACACATACACACACATACACACACACATACACACACACATACACACACACATACACATAGCGAGCTCATAATCATGCATGTGGAAGAAAGCAGATATTTGATAAGGAAGCCCCACACACACACACACACACACACACACACACACACACACACACACACACACAGCTCGTGTTGCTGGTCTGATTGGTTTAGCTAAACAGTGTAAGAGCATCAGAGATGGAAAAAAGCTTTCGCTGTTCAATCAGAGCCATTTAGTGCTCCCTCTGAATCCAACACTCATTATTTATCATCTAAAAACAGCAACTCGTCTCCGTCTCAGCAACCTGGAGCTACAGGCCCTCATGCTCAAAACATCAGACTATTTCCATAACAGACACACACACAGTTTTATTACTATACACACACACACAAGCTTACTCTACGCATGATCATTAGATGCTTATACTGCTTTAAGGTGTTTTCTTTTTTGAGTTGAGGTTTAACGCAGACATTAAAAGAATAGTGGAGAAATAAAATCAACAGGATCTGCGAGTCTAAACATTAACAGTCAAAAAAAAAAAAAAAAAAAAAAAGAAGAAGAAAGAAAGCCAGACAAAAAGAAGACGACAGAAAAAAAGAAAACTAATAAAGAAAAAAAAAAATAAGGAATGAAGAAAGAAAAACAGAACCACAAAGAATCACAGATGGAAAAGAAGAAAAAAGAGAAAAAAGAATAAGAAAGAAAGAACAAAAGAAAGAAACCAGACTGGGAAAAAAATAAAAAATAAATAAAATATAATAATAAATAATAATTTATTTTTGATGCTAAATAACACGTTCCTGTTTTCACTGAAAAGAAAGAGAAAAAAGTGAAATTATGTAGAAAATATCTGCCATATGTAAATATATTGTATTGTGACATGTCATTATTATGGATATCAATATTACACTGTCGTATTGCCAGCCCAATATCCCAAAGTCTGCAGGAGAAATGTAGCATTTTAGCAACTCGTTCATTTAAAGCATTTACAGACACTTCTGGCTGAAAAACTCTTTTTTTTACATCTTACAGCTCAGGTGCAGAACTCAGGAAGCAAACGCATCTCAGTTTATTACATATTTAACATTTTAGGTGTAGGTGTGTGTGTGTGTGTGTGTGTGTGTGTGTGTGTGTGTGAGAGAGAGAGAGTGAGGGAGTGAGAGAGAGCGAAAGCACTTTGTGGAGTTTTTTTCCTTCTATTTTTTTTTCTGCCACTTCACCGAGGTTAGACAGTTTTTTCTCTGTTCAGGAAATCTGATTGCTGTTCTGATCTGGATCATGTTGAAACACATTTCAGAAATCCATCCCAAACCATCCAAAGACAGAAACTGGATTAAAATACTCCGCATGCATAAATCTAAACTCACAGCCGTCTCAAGGGAGTCTAAAAGGCGCAGCCTGATCTCCTTCCAAACAGCAATAAAAACACACCTTGCTGTACAAGACGTCTACGCGTACGCACAGTTCCAACCAACAGTTCGCAAATTTCAGTCACTCTTCCAAAGGTCTGTCATATCACTCGTTATTCAATGCGGTTATTTCAATCTCTTTACCAACATGGCGACTGCTGCAAGTATCTTCTAAGTATTACAGATTTCATTCAGGTTGCATCAATTTATAATCTACACACATCCACTGATAGAGTTAATCACAGTTCATCCTGCTCTCGCTGCATTTTTACTGCATTTCTTCTCCGCTCACATTCACTTCTCAGAGTCAGTCAATCAGTGTGCAATGTCTCGTGTCCCTACTGCTAACTGAATGGCCTCTGTCCCACCCCCCTGAGACCCGATGAGCCAATCAGAGTCAGCGTGCAGGGCATGGAGTGGTGTCGAGAGGTCAAGAGGTCACCTGTAGCCACTGACGCTGTCTCCTCCAGCTACCAGCCCCAACTCATCATTTCATCCTCCAGCAACACAAGAGCATGGAATTACGAGGTGCAGAGTAACTTCGCTCATACGGACAGGGACAGTGTGATGCGGAGATGAGACGGAGGACTGACAACTGTTTGAGACAGCTAAAAAATTTAAACATCATCTTAGTAGATTGAGAGAAAGGACAGAAAGAAAGAACAAGATGATGTGGTGGAACAGGACTGAGGCCCCAGGGACAAAACTAGAGATGAAAAGAGCATAGAAAAAGAAAGGAAAAGAAACAGACAGAACGAGATAAGGAGACAAACAAAGGGACAGAGAGACGAGAGAACAAGAGACAGAGAAAAGGAAAAACAAACAGACAAAGAGAGACAGAGAGAAACAGACAGAAAAGGAGAAACAGAGAAAGAGGCAGATAAACAGAGAGAAAAGGAGAGAAGCAGACAGCAAGAGATAAACAGAGACAGAAATAGAGACAAAAACAGAGAAACAGACAGAAAGAGAGAGAGAAAATACTGTAAGTGCATACAGTCATGCCCATAAAGCTTACTGAAATTAAATGAATTAAACAACAGAAGAAAGACAGAGAAGATTAGAAAGAGACAGACAGAGGGAATGAGGCAAAGAAAGAAAGAAAGAAAAGGAAAGGAAAGGAAAAAAAGAAAAGGAAATTAACAAAAGGTAAGTGAAAGTTTTGACAGGATGTAGTGGAATATGATGGAGAACTTTGTGTCCATTTACTAAAAGGCCAAAAAAAAAAAAAAAAAAATCTCAGAACTTTCCTCTTTCTGTAACTTCACATTAGTTGTTGCAGACTAAAGCACAGAGAGCATGTCCACGTCCCTCAGACAACACTGCTCACTGCTGCTTACACAAACACAGTCATAATAAAATCAAAAGAATGAAAACAGCATGCTCTCTCTCTCGCTCTCTCAGCACAGGATGCTCCGTCACTCCAGTCAGCATGGTGAGCTCATGTGGCGTGCCGTCTTTATTAGTGGACACCACTAACACACACACTCACACTACACCATACCATCAACACTCGTTCACATCTCCAGCTCTCTCTCTCTCTCTCTCTCTCACACAAACACACACCACTTACGAAGCAGTTGAGCATGGAGCAGGAGACGCGGCTGACCCGGCTCATGGCGAGAGGGGGCAGGGCTTGGTCGCCCCGGAGACACACACTCGCAGGAGCAGCGCTATCGGCAAAACCATCCTTCCTTCTCCGGCTGCTCTGGCGCCTTTCTCCTTGCTCTCTCATACACAAGAGGTGCAGACACACCCCAGCCGCCCTTTGCTTTCTCTCCACAAACACACACACACTGCTGGTTCAGGAGAGCAGGCAAAGTGCCATTAAAGAGGGAAAAAAAAAAATGCGCACATACATACATACACACACATGCGCGTCTTAATCCTGTTGAACCTGTTGCTAAGAAATATGACAATACAGTCTGTGGTGAAGGATGAGAGCAGTACAAGAGCAAAAGAGGAGAGAAGAGAAGTGGCGGCAGGTGGATGAAGATGGAGAGCGACAGAGAGGCAGCAAGCGAAAGAAACAGGGTATTGCCTGATGCTAAGCTCCGCCCCCTGACAATCGCATCCCCTTCTCTCACGTGCATCTCCCGCTCCTCCCTCCCCCCTTCTCCGTTCACCCTTCACCGAGATTTCATCTGCACTAGCCTGCTACCTCAGCAACAGCAGCCAGCATCCGCGCGCACACACACACACACACACACACACACACACACACACACACACACACACACACACACACGCAGACAAGGTGCACACACACCACTTATCTTAAGGACGATCCTTATCTGAGCTCGAATCTGAGCTCAAATGTGTGATGCTCACTTTCAACAATGACAACTAAGCATCCTCTTTCATAATTACCCTTCAGAAACACACACGTTGTAGTGGCGGAGAGATGCACTCTCCTCCGTGCTGCAAGGCTGAAGGAAGAGGAGGGGCAATGCATCAGCATACAGTCACGACGGTCGAGAGAGGTAGAGAAACAAGGGGAAAGCAGGAAGAGAGAGAGCGGAAGTGAAAGAGGGCGCCAGTGAGCATGCAGAGTGCATCAATGACACAGCAATCTTTAACAGCACCACCCCCCCATCTCTCTCTCTACCTCTCTCTCTCAGAAGCACTCTGCAGTGTTTACGGCACTAGAATGCGCTTTTACTCACGTTCCACTCCGAGAACACACTGTACCAGTCGAATGCCCCTTATAACCCCTAAGCATCTGCCCGTGCTGATCGTGACCTGCTGTGCTGTATCTGTGCCTCAGCCGTCATCCTCTGCAGTGATGTAATAATCACAAACACACACCTCCCTCTATGCATCCTTGTGAAATCAACCGGGGTCACGTCTCTGTCTCCTACATCTGGAAAATTGGGTCGTGATTCAATGAGATCTCAATTCTGATTGCCATTTCCAAATTGATTCATATGCATCATGAACCGGATGAAAAAACTCTAGCAGGACAAATTTCACTGTTCAACTGCAACTTGCCTCACGAGCAGCAGAGGGCATGTAAAATCTTTGGCTTGAATCAGTCTGTAAATAAATTTTTGAGTACATTTAGATATTCAGGTTTTAGTCTGAACGCCAAAACGCCTCTCTTATTGATTTCTAGCTCCACTGTTAGCAGTGTTGGAGTGATTGTTACCGAATGGGAGGATTACACACATGCACGCGCACACACACAGTAACTAAGGGACTGGCAATTTGCTGATTAGTTAGGGTTAGTGTAGGCTCAGGCGTGTTAATGCAGGCAAATATAATATTCAGGATAATATTCAGGGCAAGGGGAAACACCAGGACCAGGATATTGTTTAGAAAGGTTAGAAATTAAAATAAATAAATAAATAAATAAATAAAATAATAATAAAAAAAGAAATCTCTAGCACAATCTTGGCTCTTGAAGCAGAAAAAAGGGCTAAAAAGGTGACAAAAGCATTAATTTTAGCATCAACAACATTTTAAACAATAATGAACATGATTTGAAAGCTTTTGTTTCCTTTGCTCTCCATTATACCGGATATGTGGGAACATTTCACAGGTTCTACAAGGGACATTACACCCAAGGATTTCCCCACTATGGGTTTAATCCACTTCTTGAAAACACAGAGTCCGGTTCAATATGCGGTATATAGCAAAACATCAGAAGCAAAAAGTCCCAGTTAGCACACCAACACCATCTGCTGCTAAGATGGAAAAAAAAGCACAAGCAATGGTGCCAAATTGCAAAGTATAACTAAAAAAAAAATTCATTTAAATTAATCAAGAAGAATTCATTGATTTGGATGAGCGACTGTTCTCTCGGTTGTCGAGGATGCTGGATTTCGTAGGCTAATAATAGCACACTGAGCTTCATTACACAGTGTTTAATAGATGCCTTTTTTCAGATATACTGTATGTCTACTAAAAACGTACAACATGATTGCAGGTCACATTAAAAATGAAACTTTTTTTTCCAGCCAAATGTGTCCTGAATTTCAGTCCCAGTCAGGAATTTTTATTTCAGTGCATCACTTCTAATCACTAATCGTAAACGATCAGAGATGTGAGTGAGGGAACGTTATGTTTCTTACTTTCTTTCTTTGCCTCTCTCTCTGTCTCTCTCTCACACACACAGTCACTGAGCTACTCCTGATATGTCCCCCCCTGTTTGTGGTTATTTTAGGAAAGGAGGACACCCTGAATTCTACTCCACTGAACACAAACATGTTTCTTCACATGACATGAGACACAACACAGCTCAGTAACACCACGTCTGAAACATGTCACAACAACGGCTGCAAAAAAATTAATATTTTAATAGTCAATTAATTGACAATTGATTAAGCAGCTTATTAAGAATTCCTGAAATATCATTTGGAATTCTTGTTTCCTATTGTTGCAATAATTTCATATAAAACATAACGTTTTTGTTGCTTTGCCGGCTTTCTCCTCAATGACTAATCTAATCTAATGTTTATTCCCTGTTCCCAATTTTTAAAATTACAAACAGGGAATTTGATGAGGAATTTGTTTTAAACAAACAAGATTAATTAATCCAAGGATTTCTCTCTATACTTCTTTATTAATTTTGTTTCCTGTATTCTGTCTGATGCCTCTGTCCAGCAAGAAGTCTGTATTTTTTGTGCGTTCTTTAAAATTGCCTCAGTGTTGTGCCTGAAAACAGCTTTGCGCACAGCACTGTGTTGTGCAGTAGTGTCAGTGCTGCTGCTGCCCCCAGTGGCTTCACTGTGGTATTCCATTCCATACAGCAACAGGAGCTTGCATGCTTTTACATTTCTGTTATACACTATATGGCCAAAGGTTTGTTAACACCTGAGCGTCACACCCATGTGTGGTTCTTCCCCAAACTGTTGCCACAACGTTGGAAGCACACAACTGTACAGAATGTCCTTATATGCTGTAGCACTACAGATTCCCTTCACTGGTACTAAGAGGCCCAAATCTGTTCCAGCATGACAATCCTCAAGTGCACAAAGCTACCTCCATGAAGACATGGTTTTCCAAGTTCGGAGTGGAAGAACTGGAGTGGCGTGCACAGAGCCATGACCTCAACCCCACTCAACACCTTTGGGATGAACTGAAATGCTGACTGTGCACCAGGGCTCCTTGCCTGACATCAGTGCATGACCTCACTAATGCTCTTATGGCTGAATGAACACAAATCCCCACAGTCACACTCCAAAATCTATTGGAAAGCCTTCCCAGAAGAGTGGAGGTTATTATTACAGCAAAGGGGGACTAAACTTGGAATGGGCTGTTCAACAAGTACATATGGGTGTGATGGTCAGGTGTCCACAAACTTTTGTTCATACAGTGTCGTAGGCTAAGTAAATGACTAGTCAAATATAAAAACTCTCACTAATAATTTTCTTAACTCGCATTATTGATTATTCAGTGCTAAATCACATCACCGCAACAGTAAATCATCAAAAAATGTATGCTTGCTGGCAGGTACATTTACATTTCTTAAACGCAAAATCAAGAGGAATCAATCGAAACGAACTTTGTATCACCAGACACGTATTGGCGATGGACTATTTAATAAGCAGCACTATAAAGTTTCCTGTCTGTATTCAGAGAGCATTGACTAGGCGATGTATATTTAACATATCGACTTAACTGTCCACTCAACAGCGTGTTATTCCTCGTGAAAGTTGTGCTGGAAGAGAATAAACATCAGCTTAGGGTCGGAGTGCTCAGCTCATTCTTGAGCCGGTTTAACATTTCTTCATTCCTCGGTGCAAAACAACAGCAGCTTAGTCAAGTAAGAATGTTGAGATTACAAGTCAGAAGCATGTTTGTAGTGGCGTCTGGAGCACACGGTGCCATTGGCCGAAGGGAACAAGTTGGCGTGGCAGAGAGATAACATTATAAAATAATAAGACAGCAACAGAGGTTTGAAAAACGGGAAGACATAACGGAAGGAGGGATGTGTGCTCCAGTCTCTTTCTGACTGGTGCTCTTCTGATTACATCATCATGCTGCTGATTCATATTTTCTTCACCCAACACTGCACAAGTTTGCTTAAGATTTGGGTGGAAACAAACCTACAGAGAATGGGGAAAAAAAAAAAAGAAAGAGAAGCAAAAGAAACACAGTATTAAAGCTCGAATACAGAGTACACAGGAAGACATCCAGTCCAAATAGCTGCATTCAATTCTTCAAGAATCATCCATCAAAGCCACTCAATGTGCATAGCTTTCCCATAATCATTTGCCCCAACTCCAGTCTGGAAAAATGCACAATTAACTAAATGGCTGAGAAAACCCTAGGGGCAGGGACTTGTGAACATGGACAGGAGGTAGCCTCAAGAAGAAAAGAAAAATCATTCAAATGTCAAACTCAATCGACATAACAGATAGAGACCTAATCTTGAGGACTAATCTTACCAAATGCACCTTTAACAATAATAATTACAATTATAATTGCTATCTCTGTTAGGGGTGGAAATGTTTAGAGCTCACAGTTCTGGAGTCATTAATCAGATTTAATCTGGGGCAAAGACACAGTAAAGCAATTAATGTGTGAATAAAATTTATGAAGATTATGAAGTATTTCATACTGTTTACATTTAAGTCTGGTTTGGGCATTGATCTTTCAAGAGAGAATGAATCAGAATGAATTATTTTTCCCATGCCCGGTATCAAATATACCATCAAATCAGAAAATATAGACTGGACATAAACGATGCCAAATATCCCATTCTCACTCATTCAACCTTACCATCACCGTGCAGCATTCAAATCACTTAATATGTCTATGTCTATGACTGAGATTCAGCAAATGTGAGCTTGTGTAACATTCTCATGTAATCTCTCACGTCTCTGCTTTCATAAAATGGTGGAAAAAGACTCACTTTACCAGCAACCTGTATTACAGTTACCTGATACCTGTACTAGCTTTTCGTATTTTGGCTTGGCCCATATATTCTACACCCACTCATTATTCAACTGGAATAGCACTCATCTGCAATTACTTCATTCCGTGGTTAAAGTCCTACTCTTTGGGCACGCTGTATTGCCACAGCCACCCTCGCCAAGGTCTCATCAGATCCGCATTCACCATGCCAAGCCGACCAGAACGAACCACACACAATACTATGTTTATGGTCTTCTCATTCACCAGTAGGTAAAAAGAAGAGGTAATACTTAAACTTCAGGCAAGCAAGAAATGTAAGCTCAGACTTCTAGTGGAGAAGGGGGGGGGAATAAATAATAAGAGATGGAGAATCTTGATAGCGATTTTTTTTTTTTTTTTTTTTTACAGCAGCCCAACCTTTCAAAATATAGCATAGCTAATATGAAGACGCAAATCAAGACTCGTACCAAAAAGACTAACTAGTATTTCATCCTTGCATTTTATAATGGGAAAAGTTTAGAAATGTCATTCGGTCTTATTTAGTTCTTTAAAAAAATGAACACTTACACAATAAATTATTGTACATCGATCGCTTTTAAATTGCCAAAATTATGTTACACACGAGTGGACAAATCATAAATTTATTAGCCCACTAAGCATGTCAAAGCCCCCAGTGTCATGTTATTGTTTTTGGTTTCCAAGAAACCTAACTGATTAGGCTAACATGTGATAGCTTACATAATGTAATAACATATGATTAGCTAGTGTGCTAATTACGTACCTTAATACAGACAAATGGAAATGAATGAGTTTATAATTATTTCCCTCTTCTAAAGTTTCTAATATAGCACACTGTGTTTGACAAAACATGACCAAGTCGTTCGCTTATGTTTTGGCCTTGATTTGTGGTTTTTTGTCCTTGCATCACACAGAAGAAAAAAAGATTATTCAGTCTGGCTTGCACCTTTATTTTCTGTCAGGTTTCACCATAGGTTTTGACTTCATTTTAGATCTAAAGCAGCAGCCGCTGATCTGCAGGAGAGCCGCAGTGGCTGCTTTGTTTACTGTACGTGCCAAGTGTTTAATGATCATTCTGCCGGCTGTATAAACAATACAATATTTATTCATACAAGAATTGTAAAATAAAAACCCTGACCAGCAGCTGCTCTGGTACTTTGGTACTACACACTTCTTTCTAAGTGTGTGTACTCTGTTCAAGTAGTCAAAAAGAGATTTTTCTGAAGACCACAAGAGGGCGTTAAACTTTGTATACAGATTTGATGTTATAGGTAAAGTCCATGAACTACAGGATTATAATAGGTTGTAATTTGGTAACAGCTTTGTAAACAGCTGTTCTGTTTAGAAGAGAGATTATAATTAATAGTTTAATGACTTTAAAATGACTGCAAGCGTTAGTACTGATGAAAATGGCATGAGGCAATACTGCTCTATCCGACCTGTTCATATTTATATCTTAAATATTCATTAACAGTTAAAGTAAAGCCCTATAAAACAATTACCTAGACTATAAAGCATAATAATGACATAATGACATAGTAACAGTATATACACTGAAGAAAAATTTTCTTTTCCTTTTATGACCAAACTGACTTCCCTACCACCCACTTCTTCCTGTGCAGGTTGCACTGTCATGTCACATTATAAACAAAGTCACTCATCAAGAACAGAGACATGGACGTTACAAGTTTCAAACCTGCAATAAAAGAAGGAAATTTGTGTATGTTACTAAAGGACTATTAGAGATTAGAAAAAGTCGTAATAAGCATTACTAGTAAAGTATGATCATATTTATTACACATCATGCAAGTGAAAATGAAAGTACAAAGCCTTATCTACATTTTTCACAGTAGCGGGATGAGAAGGAGGAGGCGTTGCTTGATTGCCTTTCCTCTCATTGTACACACTCATGGACATTTCAAAAAAAAAAAAAAAAAAAAACTTCCTAAACAAACATCTGCTACCTACCCTACGGCTGATTTTATGAGCCCCTCGCATCTATCCAAAAGAAAGAGAGCCATGAGAAACATGAGAGGTGACTGGAAGTAAGGCCAGGTCAAAGTGCAGCTCTTAATCGTAGTTATAGTCATGATAAAAGCTGTGAAAAATTACTAAGATGTACATAACAGGATGTATGCAGTAAATGCACAGGAAATTCAGTACACAGTTAACTCTAGTGACAGCCATATAGCCAGAGGTGTTTGGGCTGTTTTCCTGTACTACACAGAATTCCACTTCTCATCGTCTTAAAGAGGTTCTGCATTGAAACCTGGGCTCCTACACCTCACCATGTATGAAAACATGACGAAAACTGACTGTCACATGGCAGGAAGTAAGAATCAAAATATACTGGAATCTACCTATTACACACTCTCTCACATGATCTCAAACGCAACTGAGACACTGCAGTTTCACTTGCGCTTTGACCAGGAAACAGGGGGCAGAAATCTCTTAACGCGAAAAAAGAAAATTACAGGCTTGTTTACTCGTGTAATTCAAGTGAGATAATCTGATCTCATGTCACATGATAGACCAAGCATTCAAATCACTACTTTCTGCATTCTCTTCACACAGATTTACACAGATACTCTACGAGCAAGTAAAGTACAGTCTCCGTTTTGAAGGGGAATGTGTATACCTAAAATCTACATTCAAGACAGACAGTCAAACATGCTTTTCTCCAAAACTGACACACAGACCTGCTCAGGCTAGAGCAGGATGTTTTCTTTAGGCCGAAGCTGGACACAGTGTGCAGTACACACAGAGACACACTAAAGTACGCCTTAGTTTAAAGTTTAGATTTAAACTTGCATTAAAGTGACACTAAATTTAGACACGACAGGTAAGGGACACATCACAACTTATCATTGATAAAAAGTATAAACTACAAGAATATAATCTAAAGCAGCACACAGAGAATGAGCGAGTGACTTACATGGATATCTACAGCTTTTACGCTTCCTGCACACAAGCAGGAAAGAAAAACAGACAAAAAAAACCCCCACTACATTATGGACAAGGTCACATTTTGTGACAGTTAAGATAAAAGTGTGAATAGTCTGAAAGAACTGGCTTCGTTTTAGCTATAATCAGCCTCTAACGTATTAACACACCGTATGATTTACTATAAATGTATACTCTACTTGTATGCATGAGTGCACGCACGAGAACATGTTCGTACAGGGACGCTCTCATTGCAAACCAAAACAATAACAATCTCCATCAGCACACTTTCGCCATGCACATGAGATACTGGATGCAGGTCTTCCTGGAACCCACACACATACAGACACACACACTACACGTAAACATAAACACACTCCTACCATGTTTTCGACAGATGTGTTAAGCGGGTCTCGACTCTGGCTCCTCCAGTGCTCCTGCTTTCTCCTCCTGTGGTTCTACGCGGCTCCTGTTGAAACAGCAAACACAAGTCAGTCACAGACAACACACACACACACACCTGAGCAGCTTTGTTCGTTAAGATGGTTTTGCTTGCATAAAACAGTAGAACAAACAACCGGATTAGGGTTGATGAATAAAACAAATGCACTTTAGTATCATGTGATTGTTTCTTTTGGAAATTTCAAATCCAAGAATGTGATGAGTAAATGCAAATGCGACAGGGACCTGAGCATCTCCAAGCCACGAACTAATGAATGAACAAACTACATTCAGCAACTTTGGCAAACGTCACTTCTACCAACACACTCCGTTTTTGTCAGATTGATGAACGTCATCTAGGGACCGCAGTTCTCAAAAGAGATGTGATTTTATTATTCTTTTATTTTATATAAAAAAAAATTGGTTGTCTTGTCCTGTTATAAAAATTGACCTTGCATTTGAAGAGATGTTCAGTGTAAATGAATTACAAAGTATTATGAAGTAAGATGCCATCTTGAATCCAACTGTAATTATTTTTAGAACTAGGAAAACGAGTTCAAATTATACAAAACATTTTGAAACTACGTTTTTAAAAGCCGTATAAGTGGTTTGGGTTCTGTGGATGTATTGCTGTTCATGAACTTATTAAAAAAAAAAAAAAAGCTCTCAATCCTGGGACACTGAAAGAAGTCCCTGTCTAGAAATGCTCCTCTGGACAGATGTTTGATTTCTTTGACTTTACTATACGACGGCCTTGCATCTCCACTGCTCTCGTGTGCGGCATTTTGAATGTTTTCTGCTTTACAGATGAACTTTCTTGTTAAATGAAGCAGGAATTGTGTCAGAATTGTGACCTACCAGGTCAGAAAATGACTAGCGCATAATTTTGGCCAACTAGACACACCTGAGCAGGTGTAGAGGATTGAAGTTGTGCAATTCTCTCTACTGTATGATCTATTTAGAGCACGCTGGCTGCTTGTCAGCGTGTGTGAGTGTGTCATGGGATCAGACATGCACTTGGCGATACCTGCTGCTCCACACTGCCAACTCCACCTTGATCTAAACAGCTTTAATGGGATGAGCTCTGATTTACAAGAAAGGGAAACTGAAAACTCCACAAGAGCCCAGGCCTCATGAGACAGCTACAAACAACACTGCACAATTACAGGCCTTGTTAAGAGCTCCCCGCATTTTTTTTTTAGACTTTGCTGATCTGAAGCAAGCTGTACACTGCTGCATAGTGATTTAAGGAGAAGAAAACTGATCTGGAATCAGCTCATGAGGCCATTCCAGCTCAGAGTAAGACCAAAACATTGCACAGAAATTTGAGGACTTCCCCAGAGAGATACTCTCTTCCTCAAACACACACAACCTTCAAATGAAGGCATTTTAAACACGTCAAGTCTGAAAAAAACTACTTAAAATCCAGAAATTTAAATTTTACTTAAACTGAGTTCAAATACTTTTAAGCTAATGTGTAGCAGGTTTAACACGGCTAGCTAACGTCACCAAACAAACACCAAGGGTCTACACCAAGTTAGTCAAGCTAATAAATACGCATAAAGCCAAAAAGAAGAAAAAAAAACAAATGTATAAAACATTAACGGAATTGAATACAAACATGGAATACCTGTTTCCAGAAACATCGACTTAAATCCCTCGAGCGTTCCCTCAGCGCGCGCGCGCGCCTCGGCGTCTCTGTGCGTACGTAAGGATGTATGTGTACACCGAGCACGTGCGCGCCTCATCTGCTACGGAAAGCCACAAGGTCCATACGCGTTGTAGAAATAAATATAATAGCGTGGTTAAGTACACGTCAAACGCCCAGCCATATCATAAACACCGGGCTTCGATGAGTGTTTGGAGCGCGTGAATGATTTCCTCCACACAGACGCTCTCTAAAAGCCGCGCGAGCACTACTACGGTTTTGGCTTTCCAGAAGAGAGGGGGAGGGGGAGGGGGAGGAGGAGGAGGGGGGGGGGGGTGTAGGGGGGTTGGGCTGCGTGGAGTACGTGACGTGACGTGACGTTCCCCCCTCCCCCCGCCTCCGCCCCCGCCCCCGCGCGCGCGCGCTGTACTGCCTCAGGGAGCAGCTCTCTATCCTCATATCAACACAGGAGGTCTTCAGAGGAAACAATGGGGTTCCCGCATCCCCCCCCCCCCCCCCCCCCAGAGATTACTTTACAGGCTCAACATTTCACAAAGCTGCAGTCAGGACAGGGGAGACACGGTGCTCAATGATCAGCTCATTCATGACCAAGCAGATTACTTCAGGTGCCAATCAATAGGTTCACCAGGTCGACTGTTTACACTGGAATGAAGTAACATTTAAGGGAAAAAAGGGAGTTGTGAACTTTTCAGCAGCTGTGGCAAAGCTAGTAGCCATATAAACAATGTAAAAGGAAATGAAAACACATTTCCTGACCATAACAGTATCCCTAACCATATACACGAAAAATTTAACAAATTTCCTTCTGTACAGAAGTCTTGATAATCAACTAACAAATGAATGGTGACAGCAGACAAAAACCCTACAGGAACCCTGAAAACTTACTGTGCTCCCTGCACCGCCTGAATTTACGGCACTTGTAAACAACTTTGAGTAAAGCCATACTGGAAGTTGCTTCTGTGATTGTTTGATATGTATTTGCTTCTATTCCTGTTCAATTCATTTATTTTCGCTTATTTTCCTCTCTCTCTTCCCCTCTAATTGATTTTATCTCAATGAGTCTTTTATCCTGGTTAAGTAAAGGTTACAAACAAACAGTTACCTTTCAATTCTTAATGTTAATACTTTTGACTAGCGGCACAGGGACCGAACAGGTTTTAATTTTGATCAACAATTTTTTTTTTTTTTTTTTTTTTTAAAACAAACCACGCGACAGAAAAACAGATTGGAAAAACGTAGAACTCGACGCCTCCACCACCACCAAGTCTAGTCCTTCTTGTTATTAATTTCCAAGTCTAGTTATTAATCCACCAAGTCTAGTCCTTCTTGTTATTAATTTGTATATCTCAAATACCCTTAAAATATACTTCAAACAGGCAGGAGGCTCTTATAGAAAACTTATTATTTCAGACATTTGACCTTGCGATGACCTTGACTGCTTTTGGATCAATTCCAAAATCTAACCAGTTTATTGGCTGGTTACAATGATAATTCCATATTAATCCTACAAACATTCAACCAGTTGTTCCTGAGATATCGTGCAAATAAGAATCTTGGATGGACACGTGGATAGATGCGCAGACGCACGGACAACCAGAAACCGTAATGCCTTCATCACCCAGTAAAAAGCTACTCCATCATATTGATCCACTCTGCAAAGGTATTTTTTTCCCCCACAAAGTACTTTGTTTGGTCCGCTAAATATTTTGCTGGGTCTGCAAGATGACCCCCAGTTGATAACCCCTGCCACAGGGTGTGAAATATGCTGTTCAACTCCTTAGGTAGTGCACTACATGGGCCAAATTCCAAACTGTCACATGTCCCAATACTCAGATGGTCAGTTTAAAAATCTCACAAGTAAACCAAAGGAATACAGTGCAGGATTTTTAATATTTAACCACCCAAATAAGCCAACAAACAGCTATAGACCAGGTCATACAAGATAATATTTCACATAACCTTCACAAATAAAGGATGGAGTATTTGTAATTGTCTTAGGAAAATTTTGACATTTGAAAGCTCTTGTCATTCATTTTATCGGTCATGCATTACAGATTCCTCAGGTAGATAAATGTCTGTAATCACCCTACACCCAATACAAACATGGTCTACCACGATCAAACTCCAAAAGCCAAGTGGCAAACATAATATTTGAATATAAAATTACACAGGCCTGACAGGAAGTCAAATGATAAAACATACATTAATACACAATAATAAACTGTAGAGGGAGCCTAGGTGTCTAAGTGTTATTTTCTTGGCTTCTGCAGTAGAGCTCAAGACACACACACACACACACACACACACACACACACACACACACACACACACACTTCCCTGACTGACACACCCCCTTCAACCACACTCCGTCTTCTACTCCGTTTCATATTGTACGCACACACTCATTTCGACCAACCAACAAAACAATAACAATTTCAGTACCTTCTTAGAGAGGAAATTCCTACCTGGGCAAAAAGTGATGGGTCAGCAATGTAGTTCAATTTCAATTTCGACAGAAGAGTTCACCAAAGGAAAAGCTGAAGCAAACTGTACACACTTGCTCTAGTATTCCGCTTCCAAAGCGCCAATGAACTCACTCCTCCCCTGTCCACTCCCACTGACAATCACACACACACCCCTACTCTCTCTCTCTCTCTCTCTCTCTCTCTCTCTCTAAAGCTTGTTCTTTGTTTATTTCTTTTTCCACCCTCGGCTCCTCACCACCAGCCTCTCACCATGTCTGCACTGCTCTCACTACTGTTTGACAGAAGTATGGAACATGCTTCAAATGCTTTAAACAAGTCTAGACTTTTTCAAGCTTACAATAACAATGACTGTACCCTGTGCCCACCCTCCACTGCAGACACACAGTGTAAAATGCTGAGGGAAGAGCTCATTCACATAAGGTAGGAAAATAATAAAAAAAAATAATTAAAAAAAAAAAAAGAAAGAAAAACCCACAACAATCTTCCGGGTCCAAGCACTAGTTCATAAGTAGACTTAACACTGAAATTACTGCCACAGCACCACCTATTGATGCGTGTCCACCAGTCTCAGTAGACTCTTTCAACCCCTCAAAATAAATTTCAATTTTGGTCACCAGGAACTCAACTGAATGAAGTCATACAAATCAAAATACCAGCTCTCCCCCAGAACCAAAAAAAACCCACCCATTAAGAAAGCTAAGCAGCCTTCCAAGATAGGTCTTTTTCTGATACCATCACTATTTTTCTTTGAACAATTTTCATAAAAATACGTTAAAGCTAGCCATGGCCAATGGTCACAACCACATGATCAAACCACATGATCAGGAATGGAGAAATCATAAATCCCTTAGCTAACCCTTCAGGCAAGAAAGTGTCTCAGCATATCATTTTTGCACTTTCAACAAAAAGTTAGCACGTCATTGGCCAGTGTTTGGTTATGAACTGTGAAGGTTTCTCTTCAATTCAAGGTTGTGCTACCATGAGAGCTATACGACAGCTTAGTGCTGCACTTTATATTCCTCAGCATTGTCAGTTTTTTCCAAATACCTGCATGTTCCTGATTCTCAAAAGCGGATACATGTGGTGCTCACCTTAAAGTGTGTAAAGCACATTATTGTAAAACATATATACCAAATAAAAGCTTTTGTTTTGCCAAGGTCTACAGCAAGTAGTCTATAGCCTACTATGCCACCAGACAACTATTAATTAAAACAAACAAACAAACAAACAAAAAATTAATAGCCCAGACACAATCTTCTTTTCCGGGGATCCAGGGTTACTAATTTGTGCACCCCAGTGATTAAGTTACTTGGACGCTATAGCACCCCCTTGTGAAATATTTGCATGCAAATTGGTGCAAATCTTAAAAATGGTCAAATGATTAAGTGTGCCAAGATATATCAAATTTGTACATTGTTTGTACAAGATACAACCAATTGAGTTAGTTAACATGAGCCACATCCAGCTTCAGTTGCAAATGCTGGGACATCTCTGCTTCATTTATACAACTTTTATTCTGAAAGCTCTGCAAAATTGTGTCCTTTTTTTGGCGAAAACCAAGTGGGTGGAGCTTAACATATCATGGATTTTCTCTCGATTGAGCCAAGGGAATTGCAGAAGCCCGGACCAACACCACCATGACGTATTTGCTATATGCTTGCACGCTGCAGTCTTACGAAGAGTTTTTCTATAGGTTGTGTTCTCAGGTTCTCAGGTTCACATTCCCTCAGTCACACCCTCTACAGTGCAAAGCAGGTTTGTGCATGCACGTCCCTAACAGACTGCACCCTGTATTGTACTGACAATAAATTGACCACATGCACTGATGATGCATAGACTCTTGCTGAGGCTTAGTTTCCTCCACCTGTTACTCATTTGAGAGACTGTGAAGTGCACAGTCTCTCAAATTACGAATCCGTGAACATTTCACGCAACCTCTCCGGTCAGCTTTCAGCTAGAATCTACAGAGCAAACAGAGTCTTGATCGGAGTGCAAGTTCTATACGCACAGAATCCCGAAAGGAAAGCACCATTTTCTGACTCAAGTATCCACACACACACACACACACACACACACACACACACACACACACACACACACACACACACACACACACCACCAAACCACACCCTTAGCTCCAAGTAACCAAAACATGAACTGAAACTTACCTCTAATTTTGATTAGGTCTGAATCCTGATAAACATTGGGAATTCAAAAAATAAAACTTTTTAAAGTCGTTATTGTATATACATAAAGTCCTTATATACTATTGTAAGTCGCTCTGGATAAGGGCGTCTGCCAAATGCCGTAAATGTAAATGTAATGTAAATGTTATTGTCTTAATTTATTTTTGGAGAAACTAAAGAAATTTTACATTTTAAAAATTCAAAACAGTACAAAACTAACATCAAATCAGCCGTTTACAAAGTTTGTAATTGTTATTTTTGAAAAAAGAATGTGGAAAAAAAAAGATATTGCAATACAGACAAAAAAAAAAAAAAAAAGTGTACTGTGACAATTTGTTACAATATCGATACTATGAAGTCATATGGCCCCACCCTACTGAACATATACACACCCACCCGTTACTATAGTACAAAGTTATATAGACTATATTTACATAACAGTATATTACATCCTATAGTCTAAACAAACAAATCAGATTTACTCACTAATTGGCAAAAGTGTACACTCTGTCTATTTAAGACCTAAATCAGATACTGTCCTGATTTACATAACGTACATAAGAGCGATCAAACAATACAACTAGTTTTATCTAGTCTGTACGCCAAATACAAGATCCAGCTGTTTCACCACTAGCACACGGTTACATGAGCGTTTGTTCTTAGTGTAAACAGAAACAGTTCGCATGCTTAAACCCTTTCCTCATCCTCCTCGTTAAATGATCTCTAAGCTATAGTTTTTATTATGAACGTGAACTTTAGGAACTGCAGAAACGGATTAAGAAATGCGAACATGGTGACTGGGTCACTTGTTTCACTTCCCTCCAGGAAAAAAAATAAAAAAGAGCAAGTTTCAATTCTGATTTCTTGAAACTACACAACGATGTTAAATAGCTACTTTTACTATTTAACTGTAAACCACTCCCGAATTCTCCTCCACATAGAACAGGTTAGGTTTCAAAGTTCGAGCCACAATAAAATGCCAAAGTGCATCTATTACATAAGCAGTGGTGTGGCTTATCATGCGAGAGATATTCACTTTCTAAACACTTTTACTCCAGCGCACTGGACTGAGGTATTCAAACTATGCAGTGCTAACACCGTTATAAAACAATGCCACCACCCAATGGAGTTTGACAGCAAAATTGTGGTTACATTCGCAGCAGGAGTGACTGCATTTGACTAGACGCTGCATGCATTTGTGCATCCGTGCATGATTACAGTTTGAGAGAGTTCTGACATCAGGTGGTAGAAGTTGGCATGCACTTTCTTTGTGGATGTGTGTAGGATAGCAGTTCCAAGGAAAGTTGGCAGGCTTTTTGAGGCAACAGGAAATCTGCTTGCTCCAACTCGTTTCTCTTTCCTCAGAAGACAATTCTCTACCAAAATTTAAGCAAAGCCAGAGAGCCTTTCTGCACAAATCGAACACTATTCTTGAAAACAGTGCCACCACATGCTAATGGTAATGTAGTAATGTTATAAATGTTAGAAACTTGATAAAAATAACGCATGATAAACAACTTTCAGTATCTGTTACTTTATTCCGTATCATGATACAAGCCAGTTCATGCGAAACTTATATTTACTACTTTTCACTTGATAAGGTACATAAAAAACAAAACAAAACAATAAACCAACAAAAAAAAAATGCAGATATAGGTTTTGTTTTAAAAAAAATCATGAGTTTGAATCTCAGCGATGCCACGGCCATCCGTTCCTGGGAGCCAAAGGAGGAAAATTGGCCGTGCTCTCTGGGTGGGAGGGATGGCGTACGTTCTCTCCCCTGTCAGTCACAGAGACACTAGCCAATCGTGAGCGTCTGTGAGCTCATGTACAGTATGTGGAAGAGGGCAGATATCGCTTTTGTCAGAGCGTGCCACACTGGCCTGTAATGCAGCATGATTCACCTCACTTCACAAGTAGAAAATTGGGAAGGGGAAAAAAGAAATTTTATAAAGGGGAATTAATAGAACATTTTAGAAAAAAAAAAGTGTTAAGAAAGTTGATCTTAGATACAATACTCCTGGGCGCAAAAAAAAAAAAAAAAAAAAAAAAAAAAAAAAAAAAAACCCTACGGGCCAAGCCTAAAACGGCAAAATATTAAGCTTTTAATAATAATAAGAAGAAGAAGAAGAAGAAGAAGAAGAAGCAGCTTTTAAAAATAACAACAAATCATTGGTCAGGAAATTAGCAAGAATTAAACAAACAGATAAAGGAACTTAGTATGGAATAGCATTTCCCTTTGATTTCTTTAAATGTTTAAGCTTTGTGGGCTGAATCAGGTGTGGTAGATAACCAAATTTGAATTTTACATCAAACATTTTAATAATTATCATGATTTTATCTTTGCGTTCAAGAAGACTATATAAGTGAATTTCTGTTTCTAGTTTTTCCCCCAAACAGTTCACTGCAGCAATAGTAAATGGTGGCACTGGGGCTCTCAGTAGAGCATTTGTTTCATTCTTGCTCATTTTCTGACCAATGATTTGTTGTTTCCCATATCAACTGCAAATAAAGTTCTAGCATTTTAAAGTCTAGTTACCCTCAAAAAGTAAAAAAACAAACAAAAAGCATTTAAAGATTTCATTCTGACTACAGCGCAGGAGTATCGGAGACCTTTTGACAGTCGGTATCTGATTACAAACCGAATCGATTAGGCTTATGTCTGTTTCGCACGTAACGATCCATCAACACGACCAAAGCATGACGTTCGCTGTGTGAGCAAATCACACTCCGCTAGCAAGGTTTCAGACATCTTTATGCAGACTGACTGTTTTTACTGCTGTGTTTGTCAATCTGGCTCCTTACACAACATGATCTTTGCAGGAAGATAGCATCAGCAAGATTAAAAGGTCAATAAAATCAGTTGTCCATCATTTGGGTGAAATGTATTTCTAGTTTCGCATAGTTTTGCACAGATGTGTTTTTTTGTTTTTCTAAATTCTAAACATTTCTTGTGAGGATTGATACATACCCTCACCATGACCATGACATCACATTATTGTGTGTTCTGTCCCTGAAAAGGGGTCAAAAGATATTTGCCCAGGTTAAAAAAAAAAAAAAAAAAGTATATCTATTACAGGTTCTTATAAATGTATTCACTAGGACGTATGTTGCTACATCCCAAAAGATGTTTCTGTCGAAGATAGGCACGACTGATACAAGATCTCCGCTCAAATCACTTCGTTGACATGATCGTTCAGGATGGTGTGGGCTACACAAACGATAACAGTCTCTGGATTTTAGAAGGTCTCAAATGACGCTGTGTGTGTTTCACTGCTGGAAGGACAACACCGTTAACGCAACCTAATACGCAAAATAACACACAAGTTCCGCTTTAACTCTCAAATGCAACTGCTTATGCTGACTACTTCTGGAAACACGTTGCCCAGTTTCTGACACCTTTTGCTCTCCGAGTGCAGACACACTAACACACACACACCACGGGTCAAACTAAAGCTGCTTAGTAAACATCTTCTGACTTTCTAATGGATTTCTTTTGCGTTTCATAAACCAGACAGCGTCTTAACTTTGTTGCCTCACAAGCACTATTCTCTTCAACAGGGTGCTAAGAGCAACAAACCAAAGCTTCGAACAAGAGGTCACTTCTGATCGCAGCCCCGTAACCATCAGTCTCACACGCAGGGGACGAGAACAGCAGCACACAGCTATGTTATTACTATGGAGAGATACAAACATACCCCTCAGAGAGCATGCAGGCCCAAATTCAGAGCGAGTCATGTGGCTATTTAAAGTGGAGCCCTGACCTGTAACATGATCGTGGCACATCAATTAGATATTTCAGCACAGGCAGTGGAGCTTGGCGGGTTCTGCAGCTTTGGCAGAGTAAACAGGGGGAATGAATTGGGTGCAAGAAGAGAAAAAAAAAAGAAAATAAAGGTAACCAATACAACCAGCAACAGTGCACCAATAGGCCCAACTTAAAATGTATAGCATTAACAAATGGAAGACACGTTTTACGCACAATGTAGATACCAAATTTGGCAAAACAACTTCTTAGACTTTGATGGTTTGTTCTCTTACAGCTCATCACTAAACCCATTTATTTATTTTTTTAAATTCTTGTACAGCTTCAATTTCCTTAATCCTACTCGCTGGTTGATTGGAAGGTTATAATCAATAACGCCACCATCAACAAACCACATAAGAGTAGCCAAAAAAAACAAAATCTCAGCCTTTCCCATGAAATCCCAAACCTTTAATTTTAAAGGGAGAGTCTAAATACCAAAAGAATAGTTAAACATGTCGGGTTTTCACTATATTCCTCAAATTTCAGATCTTAATGCATGTAGAAAAATCTATTTCATAGCTGGGGAAGTTTATGGAGTAAAAAAAAAGCATTACTCATTAAAGAGTCTAGTTTGGGATTTCTGTTAAACAATCTATACAAGTTAATCGAAACATTCATTCATTTATCGTCTATAACCGCTTTATCCTGGGCATGAAGAAGGACGCCTGCCTATCGCCAGCAAACCACACACACACACATTCACACCTATAGGCAATTTAGACTTGCCAGTTCACCTACTGGCATGTTTTTGGGAGGTGGGATGAAACCAGACAACGCAGAGGAAACCCATGCAGAAAAATAACCTGAGCTCGGGATTGAACCGGGGAACACGGAGCCGTGAGACGACAGCACTACCTGAGGTACAACCCTTAAATGAAACAGACATTAAAATGAAATCCTGATCACTTCATCAAGATGATCAAAAGCAATTTTACAAAAAAATGTGGAAACGTTGAAAAAAATCAGGACTGTGTTCAAGGTTTGGGGCACAGCCGAGAAAAAACAAAAGCACAAGGGGTGCCAATACTTATTGATATACAGAACAAGCTTGCATTAGCAGATTATCTGCTGCTTGGTGAAAAATGAATGATGACATGATGACATCAGTGTATTGGCTTGTTGTAAATACCTACAACTCTACAGTGATGGTTTCAAACATGAGCCAGATAAGACTAGACCTTTCAGAGGTGTGATCCGGTCAGAGATCAGAGGTCAGAGGTCAGTTAAGGGCGCCAGCTGTCTGTTGGCCACCCTGTGTAACCCCTGAAGCCACGCCCCTGGGCACAATCGAGCATCGTATCGTGATGGAGTGACCAAATCAGCTGCACTCGTCTGACAAACACAAGCCGGTTCATGTGATGCAAGATAAACTTCAGTCACCTGAGCTCTAGTCTAACATGCAAGCCAGGCTTGGGCTTCCCCCAGCACAGCACACCGAGGATAGCGAAGTCTTTTCACTAGGCTATGATAGCATGCGATTTTTTAGACACAGCCGTCAGATTCAAACACAAACGTACACTCGGAGAAACCGGAAACCCAAAAGCTCCAGATAAAGTTCCACCCAAGAAGAAGACCATTCGACATAAACATGCGCTAAACGTTACAGGTGAAACGTGCATTAAAAAATAAGATTTAGTCGAGACGAGTTACTCACTCAGAAAGAATCAGCTGACCCAACGGTGACTCAGTAGGGCCCACACGACTTCCGCATTCACTCGCGATGACCTCATGCGTCAGCCAATCTCCACTGACTTAACGTTCTCGGTCCACCAATGGCGAAGCGAGACTTACTCACATGACGTAATTCGCTCGAGCCGCATAACCAATCAGCTTTTACGACTGGGGGCGAAGCCGTCGCTTTGATGCCGGAGCTCGAGGCGCGAACACACCCACACACCCGCCAATCGCGCCGAAGAGCCTGGGCACAAAACCGACCAATAGAAAATCACAGCGCGGCACTATCGGGTCACGTGTCCCGGTGCGTGTTTATTTAAAGGGATGGCACGGAGCAGGTCGGAGTATTAGTGACTGTGGAGGAATTAAAATAGATAGATAGATAGAATTAATGAGTTAATTGTTGCTGTGTTATTCATATTAGACAGAGAGACAAATAGATAGATAGATAGAATTAATGAGTTAATTGCTGCTATGTTGTTCATAGACAGACAGACAGACAGACAGACAGATAGATAGATAGATAGATAGGCAGATAGATAGATAGACCACCCCATTAAAATTGCATGTTTTTGTTATGTAATGGTTTTCCACCTTTAACGTGATATAAAAACCAAGAGAATTCATGTTTTAGGGGAGAAAAGAAAAACTTCCAATATAGCTGCTTAAGTGTGCACATCCTTTTATAATGGAGCATGTGACTGTGCTCAGAATGAACCAATCACATTCATACCCATGTTCAGAAGTAATTGACAAGTATTGATTACTCTCTGCATGTGACAACAGGGTGGCTAGACAGAAGCCCTTTCTCAAAAAACAAACAGACAACAAAAAAAAAACATACAAGCCTGTCTAAATAACCCCAAACCATGTGGCAAAATGTGTTATGGTCTGATGAGACCAAGGTAGAACTTTTGGGGCTTAATTCCAAAAGATATGTTTGGTGCAGAAAATAGACAGTATATCACCCAAAGAACACCATACCCATGGTGAAGCATGGTGGTGGCAGCATCATGTTATGGGGCTGCTTCTCTTCACCTGGCACTGGGGCTCTAGTGAAGATAAAAGGAATCATGGATAGCTCCAAATACAGTATCTTTGCACAAACCATACAAACTATATGAGCCTTTGGCACAAACCATACAAACCATACAATCCATACAAGCCCTAAATCACCCCAAACCATGTGGCAAAATGTATTGTGGTCTGATGAGCCCAAGGTAGAACTTTTTGGCTTAGTTCTAAAAGATATGTTTGGTGCAGAAACAAGACAGTATATCACCCAAAAAACACCATACCCATGGTGAAGCATGGTGGTGGCAGCATCACGCTATGGGGCTGCTTCTCTTCACCTGGGACTGGGGCTCTAGTGAAGATAAAGGGAATTATGGATAGCTCCAAATGCATTACCTTTGGCACAAAACCTTCCTCTGCTAGACAGCTGAAGATAAAAGAAAATTTCACCTTCCAGCACAACAGTGTAGTTCGCAGACTCTTCTCCAAAAAGACTGAGTGCTCTATTACTATTTATGCAACCAGGTTATTATATGTTTTTCTTTTTCTTTTCTTAATCTGTTTTCTCTTTGTTTTTAGCTTGTATTTTGTTGGTCGCTATATCAAAAGAGCTGACATGATTTATCTTGGTTTCAGTTTTTTACATAAAAAAACTGCGATTTTAACAAGGATGTGTATTTTTATACCCACTGTAGATAGAAAGAAACACAGGTGCAGAATCACAGCATCAATCACAACACTGACTGAAATCTTCACATTCAGTGTGTGGGATGTGAGATGTGAGGTTTAGTGTGAAGTATTCAAACGAGTACAAAAACATTTGTGGAAAATTCGAAAAATGATCACTGAATGAATCATTGAAAAGCCCCTAGAAAGACAAGATCATCTCTTTTTATTGTAATTATTTATTGTCATGGAAAGTGCCACTTCCTCTTTCCTTCTCTTTTAGTGCTAGTGGTAAGAAAAGAATGAATTTGCATACTATTAATATAGTAGCTTCTTTATGCATCAGAACATCGATAGGAACATAGTTAATTCTTTACTGATGGCTTCCCTCATCTCACATCAACATAAATCATCTACAAAGTGTACCAATAACCGAAAACCTGCTTACATTTACATTTACAGGACGTGACACTTGCATATATTATGTCAGATTTAGGATTCTGTCTGCTAATAATAAACTTTCCAAGTCCAAAAGGCTTAGGCCAAATTTTGTCTAGCTTATTGCCTTCAGTTACAGTACCTGTGTTATAAAGGCTCGATTTGATTGGTTATTACATTTATACTGTGGATAACACATTAGTGTACACAATATATAATTTTCATAATAATTAAGCAATAAAATGTGACATTCAAATGTGACAAATAGAAAATAAAAATGAGACAGATCATTTTTCCGCTTTTGTCAGTTATTACGTCAACATCATTTCAACCCAAAGTTTCCTATTTAAAAAATTAACTGATATTAAAAAAAAAAAAAAAAAAAAAGGATCCTCTAGTAAGCTCATCAACTAGACAAGATCAACTTTTACCTCATAACCTTTGACAAACCAATTATCTTATCTCATGGAAAGTGCCTCTTCCTCTTTCCTAATCTCTTAATGTCAATGATAGAAAAGCGCATGAAAGATAGTAATGTTCTTTGTGATTTAGCAGGCTACAAGGTCATTTAGATCATGCACAAAGTTTAAAAACATATTTACAACCTCCAGTAGAAAGATTATGAATTCCTGTCTGGTTCAGTAATGGATGATTGAAATGCACTTCAACCCAAAGTTTTATTAATATTAAACTAATATTAGTTTAAAACTGGCGAGCGGAAATGTCAAACCATTCAAGATTTTTTGGAGTTTAGAAGGTCGTGCCTTAGGGATCAAGTCACTGATAACCTCATCACGTGATTATTTTGGCCACTTTTCATACAACAGGCCTTTTTCTAATCTTTTCAGGGTTATGAATGAAAAACATGTATGAGAAAAATAGGCGTTGTATTCGTGAACAATTAATATCCATCATGACTCAGCATGGTTCTGGTGGCATTTATATTAATCTATCCACTCCTGGTCCACAAACATACTATTAATTCAAAAAGCAGCTAATTCCTCATCTTTTGTCAAGAATCAACACTTCAAAAGCCTCTCCATCTAACGAAATTAGATGTTAATTATCAGGTAACCTGCATTGTATTGTCCTTCATTAGAGCAAAGCAGCAGCCGAGGAATATTTAAGCATTTTATTGTACATGTAGGCCTGCGCCATTTAATCAGACCCTGAGGTACCATGATTGCCACACAACTGTATCCAAGGCAATTATTAACGTAAGACAAACAGAAACGCTCTTAGACAGAGGTTATTAAGTGGTGCGTATGTGTTGTTAGTGGGTGTTGGCTCCACATAGCAGATTACTACACTTAGTTCTCTCACACACACATGCATTTTCAGGCAAAGACTGTTTGGTGTTCAACGATTGTTGCTCAGATCTACATATTTTAATATTAACCAGTGTGTCGACTCAACAGACAAACTAGATATTTCTTAGTGGTCCATTAAAACAAGCCATGGTAAGCACAAAGTGTCTGTTTGTGTGTGTGTGTGTGTGTGTGTCTGCAGCACTTAAGCATAGCTTGTTGCTATTTTTGCTTTCTGGCCTTCATCTTTAATTGCAGTCACTCACATACCCAATGGTAATAATCACACACACACACACACACACACACACACACACAGAGTTCCTTTTTTTTAAATGTCCAGCCGAGTTAACTGGAAGAGGTACTTTTTCAACAGAATTTCTTTCGTATTTCCCAACTGAACAGTCAAACAGTGTTTAAAATGACGGCATTTCTAATGTGAGGGTCACCGTGAAAATCATGCTGAAGAATTTCTATAGAAACTTCTTCACTCTACATTTACAAGTAGTTGTTCAGCAGATGCACTTATCCAAAGTGAGTAGCAAACAGCTGAAGGCACAACAATACAAAGTACCTAGTGAGAGTTCTGGAGTGGGTTAGGTGGAAGCAAAAGGACTATTTCAAACCTAAGTTCATAAATAATGATATTTCAGGAAACCTCCAAGTAAAACAAAAGATAATCAGTAACCAAAATGACTATTTCAAACATAAGAATACACATTTATATTGTCTATTATGTGAGGTGTAAAACATTTAAGGGTGTCCAGTTGTAGGAAAATAATCAATGCTGCTGGTGTGATGTGGCCTGACGTAAAGCGGAATTACTACTGCCATCCTGAAGTTGATTACTTTCCTATAACAGCACACCCCAAAGTGTTTTATTCCTTTTATACCACAGCAGTTTGCCAACAATTACATTGTTTTATTAATTAAAGAACAACAGCATGCGTTTCATCAGTTTACAGTTAAGCTGAATGTGGGGGAAAGTCCATGAAACAAATTAGTTCCTGTTATCACTTACATTACAGCAGCTATACACAACTCTAAAAGTCATTCCTTCACCAACATATTCTCATCTGCTATACAAGTCTTTGTGTAAATTCTTACTATGGAAAAAATAATGTACTAGAATGAGCTCATTAATAGAAACCTGTGATTTTTAACTACAGGTGGCACTGCTGTTAGAGCTGCTGTTATGGAAACTCTGACACTATGGTGCACAATGGTATAATACATTATAATATATAAGTAGTCATTATACATGGTGACTAACATACAGGGATGAAAAAAGTACAGAGAAATTACACTTAAGTATAGGGTATAGTGTCAGACTCTTACTCAGGGAAAAGTGGAATGAGGTCACAGTTATATTTGATTGAAAGTTATGATATGCCCAAACCTAAACATACTCAAATAGGTAAATGAGGTAAAAGAGAATAATTTCAACTGAAATTATGAAGCTTTAAGATTTAATGTATAAGGTTTGTATGACTTGTATGCACACAGGGTATGAATTCATAGATAGATAGATAGAAAGAAAGAAAGAAAGAAATAAAGAAAGACAGATAGATAGATAGATCTCATTAGGAAAGATTATACTTTTGATGTTGAAACATTCATTTATTTTTTCAAAAAATATTTTGAGAGTTTGAAATTTATGAAAGTGCCATATAAAGTAATAAAGCACTTTTCAAATAAAAAAAAATATCACGAAGGCCATTCTGGTGTTTTACTTGGAGAGACAGAAAGTCTGCAAAACAACCACTGCAAGTTCTTCAGGATGCCTGGAACAACCTACTGATTTCTTATTAAAACTGCACAATAGTGTACCAGAGCTAGTTTTATGGGCAATGACTGGCCACACCAAATATTGACTTGATTTAGTTTTTACTATTTATTACCCTCTATTATGGAGAAGATTCTGTGCCAGAGCAAAAAGCAATCACACCAGTGAAAAAAAAACATGAAATACAGTATGTAAACTGCACTGTTTTTCATTAGTGGAATTTGAAATGAAACAAACTTAATCTGGTTGATTTATTCTAAGAATATATATAATCAAATTTGAGGCTTTAGAAACAAAGAGGTCTAAAACAAATTCATCACTTAGGCGATTTAGGGTCATGTGTGGCTTTCTTCGTCGCCTGGCTGCATTGTCCTTGCATGCAATTGTCCCCACTTGTCAAAAAAAATCTAAATCTATCTAAAATATTCCCATAAGAAACTTAGAAAGTCTAATTAGAATCCTGTATATCATATTTTAGAAGCAGTCCTATAAGATTCCTATAGGAATTGCCTTATAGGACAAGACATAAATATCCCATAGGACCACTTCTACAGGATTTTTAAATAGGATCCATTTTAATTCCTATTCAGGTCCATATGGAATTCATTCAATGTGATTTTTTAAGAATCCTAAAGGTGCATTCTTCCACTGTTCCACAGCAGAGAGGGTAGTGCAATTGTTTTGGGGGTTATTTGGGTGTTGGGTGTACAAGTGGTTCTACAGGATATTTATGTCTTGTCCTATTAGACAATTCCTAAAGGAATGTTATAGGAATGGTTCCAAAATATCAAAGAAATTCTAGTTAGAATCCTGTTTCTTATTGGATTCCTTTGGGATTTTTTGACCAGGATATACAGTCAGGTCCATAAATATTGGGACAGTGACACAGTTTTGGTAATTTTGCCTCTGTACACCACCACAGTGGATTTGAAATGAAGCAGTCAAGATGTGACTGAAGCGTAGACTTTCAGCTTTAATTCAAGGGGTTTAACAAAAATATTGCATTAACCATTTAGGAATTACAGCCATTTTTTACAGAGTTCCTCCATTTTCACAGGCTCAAAAGTAATGGGACAATTGACTGATAAGCAGTTTCATGGCCAGCTGTGGCCTGTTTCCTCCTTATATCATGATAAATTAAGGAGATAAAAGGTCTGGAGCTGATTCCAAGTGTTGAATTTGCATTTGGTAGCTGTTCATGGGAACTCTCAATATGCCGTCCAAAGAGGTGTTGATGCAAGTGAAGGAGGCCATCATTAGGCTGAAAAACCAAAACAGACCTATCAGAGAGATAGCAGAAACTTTAGGAGGGCCAAATCAACAATTTGGTATATTCTTAAAAAGAAGGGATGCACTGGCGAGCTCAGCAACACCAAAAGACCTGGGAGACCACAGAAAACAACTAAAGTGGATGATTGCAGAATTCTTTTCTTATTGAAGAACAACCCCTTCACAACATCTAGCCAAGTCAGGAACACTCTGGAGGAGGTAGGCCTATCATTTTCAAAGTCTACAAGCAAGAGCCACCTTCATGAATGTAAATACAGACGGTTTACCTCAAGATGCAAACCGCTGGTAACACTCAAGAACACAAAGGCCAGATTAGACTTTGCTAAAAAACCTCTAAAAAAAGCCTGACCAGTTCTGATGCAAGATTAACTTGTACCAGAATGATGGGAAGAGAAAAGTATGGAGAAGGAAAGGAAGGGCTCATGATCCAAAGCATACCACATCATCCGTCAAACATGTGGAAGCAGTGTTATGGCATGGGCATGTTTGACTGCCAATGGAACTGGGTCACTGGGGTTTATTGATAATGTGACTGTTGATAGAAGTAGCAGGATGAATTCGGAAGTGTACAGAGCTATACTTTCTGCTCAGATTCAGTCAAATGCTGCAAAACTGATAGGACAGATGGATGGATAACAACCCAAAACATACTGTGAAAGCAGCCCAAGAGCTTGAAAAATAAATGTTCTTAAATGGTCGAGTCAGTCACCTGACCTCAACCCAACTGAGCTGCTTTTCACTTACTGAAGACAAATCTGAAGGCAGAAAGACCCACAAACAAGCAGCAACTGAAGATGGCTGCAGTAAAGACCTGGCAAATCATCTCAAGGGAGGAAACTCAGCATTTGGTGATGTCCATGGGGTCCAGACTTCAGGTAGTCATTGACTGTAAAGGATTTACCTCCAAGTAATAAAAATAATCCTAATATTTATGATTATATTAGTTTGTCCCATTACTTTTGAGCCTGAGAAAATGGAGGAACTCTGTAAAAAATGGCTGTAATTCCTAAACGGTTAATGCAATATTTTTGTTGAACCCCTTGAATTAAAGCTGAAAGTCTACGCTTCAGTCACATCTTGACTGCTTCATTTCAAATCCACTGTGGTGGTGTACAGAGGCAAAATTACCAAAACTGTGTCACTGTCCCAATATTTATGGACCTGACTGTACATAAGCACCCTCTGTAGTTTCCAATAACTTTGCTATAACAAGGACACTGGATAGTACAACGATAAATAATTCCCATGTATATCTGTGTGCTATATAGACAAAACATGAAGTCTAGTTTGTTGAGGTTATCAACTGTTCACTGTTGGAGACTTGAGTGCAAAAATGTTTGTGGCAATTGTTGTCCTAAAGCTATCATGGCAACTGCAGTCCTAAAGCTATCATGGCAATTGTAGTCCTAAAGCTATCATGGCAATTGCAGTCCTAAGCCTTTGCAGCAAAACTGTTCGTATCAATTGCAGTCCAAAGCCATCTTCATGGTTTCTAAATGTATCTTTAGGCTGTCCACATGGGGCCATCCTCAGCAGCAGTGAGTAGTTTCCAAGTGACAAGAACTCTAACCTGATGTAGGGCAATAACAAGACATTATTTCCAATGAAATACAAGTAGAGTTCCAATAAGATTCTATTAGATCCTACAGGACAAACTGAAATTCCATTTAAAAAAATCACAATCACAATTCTAAGAATCAAATGAGATCCTACAAGACAAACTGAAATTAGGATAGGATAGGATTAGGATTTTTTGACAAGGGTCTTTACAGCCACATTAGCTCATACCAGGACCTATGTCCAAATTTTTCTTTAAGGACAGGTGTATTACTGTGTGGGACCTGTTGACACGGCTCTCAGCTAATCCTCCAGCTGAACCTGTTTTCTTTCCAAAACGGTGGCCACACCAAGCTTTAATATGGCTCACTGAGGACAGATTAGTTGGAAAGAAGAAGTTGAGCAGGAAACAATAGAATGGGGCCAACAAAACCTTTCTCACTTCTGCTGATACTATTTTTTCAGCAAGAAAAAGAAATAAAATGCTTTCACAGGCCATTGGATTTAACAGTGGCAATGATTTACTGCTATCTTTTTACTGCTATACAAATCTTACATTATAAGAAAAACTTCTCTCGGATTAGTGAGGAGAGAGAGAGAGAGAGAGAGAAGCCTCCAGAAACATAGCACTGCTGTACTAAATGCATGTTAGTGACATTGCTCCCTCTGCTGTTCAAGCAGCATAACACACTGTCTGGACTGTGTATTAATGGACTGCAAGTTTATCAGGAATTACAGTGGGGTCCAAGAGTCTGAGAGCACTAGTGAAAATGCTCCTATTTTACTTTCTTTTCTAATTTAATACAAAAATTTTATTACAAATTATATTATTCACAACAACATGAGTGAAAAGTAGAATCTATGAAATATTTACATGAATGTCAGAGTTTCTTAGTATTTGCTGTGTCCCCTGTTTTGCTTTAATGACAGTGTGCACTCGAGCTGGCATCGACTCCATGAGTTTGTGCCAAACCTTATGATCCACTTTAGCTCAAATCCATCAGAGTGTCATCAGAACACACGCTTCAATAGAATTCAATTCATTTCAATTTTATTTGTATAGCTCTTTTAACAGTGGACATTGTCACAAAGCAACTTTCACAGAAATATACAAATTCTGGATATAAATTTTAAATTTATAAATTTATCCCTAAAGAGCAAGCCAGAGGCGACGGTGGTGAGGAAAAACCCCCTGAGACAATATGAGGAAGAAACCTTGAGAGGAACCAGACTCGAAAGGGAACCCATCCTCATCTGGGTGACACCGGATAGTGCAACTATAAATAATTCCCATCTATATCTGAGTGCTATATAGTCAAAAAGTGCAGTTGTGTAACCAGGGATTTTATTATAGTTTTTAACATGAAGTCTATTTTGCTGAGGTTATCAACTGTTCACTGATGGAGACTTGAGAGCAAAAATGTTCATGGCAATTGCAGTCCTAAAGCTATCATGGCAATTGCAGTCCTAAGCCATTGCAGGAAAACTGTTCATATCAATTGCAGTCCAAAGCCATCTTCACGGTTTCTAAGTGTATCTCTAGGCTGTCCACATGGGGCCATCCTCAGCAGCAGTGAGTGGTTTCCAAATGATGAGAACTCTAACCTGATGTAGGGCATCAGGATGGCTCAGGCAGGTCCAGAGAGCCGAAGAGATTAGGCACGAGGAAAATCTGTCATTTTATTACAAAGCAGTTAACATAGTGAATATCACGAATTTCCTTACATTTAAATATGGACCTAGAAATAGTGAAGAATCACAAATATTAAATATTCAAGATATTGAACATTTACTTTCTTTGTTTTAAATATTTCAAGATTCTAAAACCTTCTGTTTATTTACAGTTTGAATGAAAAAAAATCCCTGATTTTCAATGTGGTCTCAGACTTTTGGACCCTACTGTATACGTAAAGTCTTTGAAGGGTAAAACAGTAAGGAATATTTATTCTCCTACTACAGATCCATTTGTATGAAATCGAGGCTCGAGTGGAGGCAGTGTTGCTCTGCTGAAGTTAAAATTTAGATAAGTGTGAAATTGACCAGAATGTTGTGATATTGCATCTGACTATTGCCAGAAAGCCAATGCTGCGTGCATAACGCTATCTTGGACTAAATTCTGCCTCACTTTTAGTTTTCTTCAGATAAAAGTGTCTATTAAATGAGTACAAATGAATTATTATTTAGTAGTAGTAGCAGTAGTAAGTCTGGCTGATTGTATCTCCTACCACCACCTCTTGTGTTTCTGGACAGGGCCTATCTTTTCTTTTAATATCTCAAAAGAGATTTTGAAGTTTTGAGCTTTATTGTAATATACACTATAACAAGCTAGCCAGCAGAAAACAGTTCACTGATGAATTGTTTGAATGTTTATAAGATTCAGGGTGTTTCACGTTACATTAAACCTTTAGGAAATAATAATAATGTCTTTCACCAAAGCCTACAGCAGAGATTTTAACTGATGCCATTAAAAACCTTTGTTTGCTTACCTGAAAATGTATTATAATAAAGAGAATACGTAACCACATATACATAAATTTCACATTTCTTCATGGGAGTTTTTTCATGATTCAATTGTGAAATTTACACATGATTCATTTACAATTACATGTGATTTTCCCCTCACGTGATTTATATTTATATTCATTTATATTCACATGAATTTTTTTTCCATGTGATTCATTTATACTCACATGTGATTTTAATGTGATTCATTTATATTCACATATGATTTTTTTCCACATCATTCGTTTATATTCACGTGACTTTTAATGTGATTTATTTATTTTCATATGTGATCTTTTTCATGTGATTCATTTATATTCACATGTGATTTTTTCATATAATTAATTTATATTCACATAAGGCCTCACATTATATTCACATCAGGCCTCTTCTTCACCATGTATAGTAAAGCCTTCACCAGTTTGTCCTTGGACAGACAAAATAGTCTGAATAATCAGCAGCCGTTCAAAAGAAAAACAGCCGAGCGAAGACAGAGGATCAATATGGACTTGGAAAGTTGATAGCACATAGCAAACAGCACAAGAGGAAAGAAATCAACCCTTGAGCTTGTTTAGGAAAACAGTTCGAGTGGCCCTGAGACCAGTGCTGCTTTCTGTTGGGTTCAGCGATAAATAATTTGTATTTTTGTGAAAAGACCTGGTTCCAGGTCAGCATAAAAGATTACGTACGTGTGAGCCATGACTGGAAAGAGGGGAGGTTGAAGGGGTGTTGAACTGAAGGCCAATCACCGTGACATCTGAGGTACTTATCTGTAGATGGAATCGTGCGATGATCGCTTCTGATTGTCCGTCCTGGTGAGCAGCGCCCATCGAGAGCAGCAACATGGTGAGTGTGAAGTCAAATCCACAGATCATCTGATGATATATACACAACTTCTTTGATTTTTCATTATGGATAGACGTAAAAAGTCCAGTTTAGTCAAAATGAAATGAGAAAAACATATCATCAGACTTGTGCCAGATCATATGATAGGAGTCAAATTGAACTAAGAATGAAATATGAAGAAAAGCATTCTGATGTGTTAACTTAAAATATCAGATGAAGATAACATCATTGTGTGTTTGTTTCTAGACAAGCTACACTGACAAAGGGGAAAAGGTAACTCAATCAGTTTTACAGTCTCATACGCATCCTTTATCAAATATACACTTTGGATTAAAACAGCATTGCAGGAGGACACTGAAGTAGCTGTTGTAACAATGAAAAGACCGAAACTTATGCTGCACAAAATATTATCAGAAATGTCTGGATGTTTTTTTGTGTTACAGCCAGAAAGAGGCAAATTTGTTCGGTTCCACCATTTGACGTTCTGGGTGGGCAATGCTAAACAGGTAAGTCTCACTACACTGTATATAAAGTTTTCAATATCATATATTTAAGCACTTTGAGAACTAACTATTCTACAGTTTTGGAATATTTCTACAGATTCTACCATCTGTAATTAAAAAAGTACATACTTCATATCCATATATTATATCCAGAATCATAAACCAATAAAATATAAAAGTTTTTGTCATAAAGTGCGGTAAGCCATGGTGCCCATTAAATGTCAGGATAAGTTGTTTTTGCATGTATTTACACAGTAATCGATTTCTAAGTACACTGACCACAGTAAGCTAAATACGACCTTAGCTGTATTTTCCATTTCTGTTAAAAACTAACATGGCTTTGCAGCAAATAGATAAACAGCAAACAAAGAAACTATTATGAATTTCTATGCTCAGTTGCTCTGCTACATTGTTTTATTTAGGTTGAACTTACAACATGCCAATTTTGACAGATTTGATTCTGAAAAAATGTTCATGGCATGAAATAATCATTGTAATTGCACAGTTGCTGGGTGACAAGCTGAAAGCGGGACAGGTTTTGACCTGCTTGTGCACAAGCTGCTATGCCGCTTAATTGTAACTTAAATGTGCCACAAACCCACGTCTTACCCACGTAATTTTAGTTTGATACAACTTTAATTTACAGCAGGGTAAGTATCCAGTAGCAAGTATTTAAAATAAACACACAGTAATTACAAGTAATTTCTGGTGAATAGCATGCATGTTGGATGTTCAGGCACATAGTAACTGATGAAAACTACTAGGTTTGAACAGGAGTACATGGTGCTACAGAGTAATGATTATTTACCTCTTAAATAATTACCAAGTAGTACCTGGTATATAATTTGCAAACTGTAATGATACGTAATTGTATACCAGGTATACAGTACTGTGCAAAAGTCTTAGGCACCTTATGTTTTTAGTACAAACTTTGTTACAGATTATTATTTTATAACTTCTACATTATTGATTCAGTACAAAAACATTTAGTTTTCCAGCACAAAATTAAATGTTACAGAAAAATGTTTGTATGTCAGTAAAGAAAGCAGCATATTATATAAGAGACACTTTTCAGACAAAAAAACATAATGAAGGCTGCTGGGTTTTGCTGCAAAAATAAGAAGTAAGTGTGACAGTCAAAGTCTCCAGAAGAACTGTGGCTGCTTCTGCAAGATGCTCAGTAACACTTACAGCTCATTTCCTTATAAAACTGCACACACTGTACCTGAGACTACTATTTTTTTTTAAAGCGTATGATCGTCAAACCAAATATTGACTTTGTTTCATTTATTCCTGTTTACTGCTCTTTATAGTATTTTTTTAAAATGTAGAAACATTTAATTTCATTATTTTTGAAGGCATCTTTGCTCTACAGTATTTCTTTGCATGTGCCTAAGACTTTTGCATGTCCGTACTTGATGCTAAGAAATAATGTAATGCATGTATTTACTGACGAGGATTTGACGTACACTCATTTACAACATGCAAATTATGTACCAAGTGTTACATCTAAGTACTACTTTATATAAGGAATAAAACACAATGGGGCATGCTGTTATAGGAAAATAAGCAGTGATGGGTTGTTTACAGAAGGTCGTTACCACCTTGAAGGTGATTATTTTCCAATAACAGCACATCTGAAAGTGTTTTATTTCCTCTCACACCACAGCAGTTTGGTATGACGTAAATAGTAACAGGAACTAACACGTTTCATGGATGTTTACAATCGTGATTAATGTTGTGGAATGTCTGCAAAAGTTAGTTCCTGTCATCACCTATGTTATAGCAGCTATAAACAGACGTTCTGTCACCACCTTCGAAAAGTCATTAAGACAAAAAATGCAGCTTTGTCATGATATGAAGAAATAGCAATAGCATTTTTCACTTATCAGAAAACGTTAAAGTTACAGCTCTGTCTGTTACAGAATGTTGACAGTGGAGACTCCTTCCAAAAATGCCAAATAAAGTAGTACCAGAAATTACTTGTAATTAAAAATACTATGTACTTACCATGTCAGGTTTTCTATATGCTATTTTTTTTATCATTTTTATCCAAATAAGGATACAATAGCAAAAAAATAAATAAATAAATAAAAATTTACAAAGCTGTTGAGGTGACACCCGGGTTAATAAGATGTGACCATGAATTAACATATTAAAGCCACATGTTATTTTTTTTTTGTGGCCACAAATTAATATAGCTTGTCAAGATCTATTTTGTGGCCATGAAATACTAAACTCATCTCTTGTATTTTAAAATTAAGTGAAACTCAAAGAAATCAATTGAATCAGACCATTGTGGCCACATGACCATAAGCATGGCAATAACTAATAATATTACACTTCAATCTTAGAATGATACATAAAGACATAGTGGAGCCATGGGTGTTGATACATTGGTATAACATTCAATTCTCAAAGTCAACACAAATAATTGACAAGTATAACTTTCCACAACACATTAAATTATGAGCTCAAGCTACACAATTCGTGGCTATGCCTCTGGTATGTTTTTAACCATAACACAATCATTTGTGGCCATGAGATACTTAGTATGTGGCCTCAAAATATTAAGTTGTGGCTTCAGTATTTTAATTTGTGGCCATGCCTGAGTAAAAAATAACCACCATGTCCCATCAGAGACTCATAGAACAGAAAATGAACGAAAATGACAACTGCTGAAACTTCCAGGTTTACCTGTGTGCTCCTCTAGGCGGCAGTCTTCTACTGTGATAAGATGGGCTTTGAGCCTCTGGCCTATAAAGGCTTGGAGACAGGTAGCAGAGAGCTGGTGTCCCACGTCATCAGACAGGACAAGGTGTGTGTATGGACAAAGACACAAACACCATTCACATAATGCACAGAGTTTGACTCAATATAAGAATGAAAGAGAGATGTTCCTTATAAAGCTGACGCTTAAAAGCATCAGTCACTATCAAAAAAACTCAAACTATAACTAACAAGGTAAGCTGTAGAGGTGAGTAACTTATGAAAAGATATGGATAATTCAGTATCAAATGCATATTTACTCATAACCTTTTCCACAGATTATATTTGAATTTGCGTCTCCTCTAAATCCTGGAAATGAAGGTATATCCTCTCATTCTTGATTGTCATATATCCTCTATAAAATCTGCGTGCTTCTGTGTAATATACTTAATCATTACTATGCATAATTAATGAACTTGTCCTGAAATTCTGAAGTTTTTCTCTCTTTTCACAGAGATGGGGGAGCACTTCATCAAACATGGGGACGCTGTTAAGGACATCGCCTTCCAAGTAGAAGACTGTGACTTTTTAGTCCAGGTAAATGGTATAAAATATCCTAAGGTGTCAAGATGTCAATAGATATATTTGACTCGGGGCCACATCGGTGTTGATGATAATATTAGGATGTGTCTCGAAAATCCTGTAAAATCATAGATTGAGCAGAACGTCACTGTAAGTCTTATTCAGAGTTGGTGACTTGTTAAAAAGTTGCGTCAATACTTACATGGGGAAAGTTCCTTGTATTCAGAGTTTATGCAGGTAGTTAAGCAGCCTATTCAGTTTATTATAATTACCTGCATGTAGTTCACATCAGATTTTTCTTGCAAACCCTGAGACAGTTTTTTTTTTTTAAATAGTATTTAGACCACTGCCTCTGTGTTTCGACAACATCCCCCACCCCTCCCCCCAAACCCCCCCAAAAAACTCAAAAGATGAAGATAATTTTTGTTTTTTCTATCCAGACAAATGTAATATGATGTAATATAAAATCAAGAGAATTTAAAAATGAAAAAAAAAGAATAATATAATGATATATGACTGAAAAGATGGCAAGCATTCAAATAAAAAAAATATGTATGTAAGCATTCGGGTGTTGAGATAAGCAATGTCTCAGATTAAGATACTGTCTCTTCTGATGTCCTCCATGTGAAAAAAACATTCTGTGGACTTTAAAGGGATGCTACTATTAATTAGTGAATGTTTATGTGCTTAATATTTGCCTTGAATGCCATCAGCATGAAATATTGTGGTTGCAACAAACTGTCAGAGGTACTGGACTTGAATATGGATCCTCGCTGGAGCTGAGAAAGAAAAATGTGCTTAAGTCCAAGGAAAGAACTTAAAAGATGAGTTTTACTGAACATGGGTGTTTTGTGTGTGTTAACAGAAAGCCAGAGAGAGAGGAGCAGTGATTGTTAAAGACCCGTGGATAGAACAGGACAACTATGGCAAAGTAAAATATGCCGTGATACAAACGGTAAGCCACAAACACAAACCCAGGAATGTGCTTTAATAGTAACACACTAAGATCTCTGACTTTTTTTCTTCTCAGTACGGAGATACGACCCACACCCTTGTGGAGTACCTGACTCCTTACAAAGGCCTGTTTCTGCCTGGCTATCATGAACCTCTCTTTAGGGACCCACTGCTCCCTAAACTGTAAGTGTGAATGTAGATCAGGAATGAAGTGTAATAATAATTTTATTTAGACTAAATTTATACTGAGTGACTTTTTTTTTTATAATAACAAGTCTGCTAGTCATATAAAGTGCTTAAACACAGAGATGCATCATCATACTGACATTTATGTACTTTTTTTTTCACTTTTAGGCCTTCAGGCTGCCTGAGCTTTATCGACCACATTGTTGGAAACCAGCCAGATGATCAAATGGTGCCAATATCAGACTGGTGCGAGTCTGCACGCAGCTCACATACTGCTGGCAAAATCCCAGAATAAGCAATCAATAATAACTATTTCATAGAAATTACTTGGTAGCAAAGGCAATGTCATGTTCAAGTGAAGGCAAAGTTCTGTCAGGTTGCACTTGAAATCAGACCAGCCCACATACAGTTTTTTCACCTCTATAATTATAACCTTCTATAATTCCTCCTTTTCTCTCTTACTGCAGTACATGATGACATGATGACTCTATGAAGCACTATGAAGCAATCTTGCAATTGCTTTTTATTAAAATTCTCCTGTTTCTGTTACATTTGTGTCTCTTTTTCTCTCTCTCAGGTACCAGAAGTGTCTGATGTTCCACCGGTTCTGGTCCATAGATGATAAACAGATTCACACACAGTACAGCTCTCTCAGGTCTATCGTGGTCACCAACTATGAGGAGACCATCAAAATGCCCATCAACGAGCCGGCGCCTGGGAAAAAGAAATCACAGATCCAGGTTTGAAAAAGGAAACGCTTACATCAAAAGTCAATCAACATGCCTGTTTACTGGCTTAAATATGCACTTTGCAAGAGAGATAGACAGATGGGCAGATAAACAGACAGACAGACAGACAGACAGACAGGCAGGCAGAAAGATAGATAGATGGGCAGATAAACAGACAGACATACAGACAGATGAGCAGACATACAAACAAACAGATATGATAAGCAGACAAACAGAAAGATAGACAGACAGGCAGACGGACAGGCAGATAGACAGACAGATGGGCAGACAGACAGTCAGACAGACAGATAAACAAACAAACAGACAGATGCGCTGGTAGACAGATAGACAGATGGGCAGATAGACAGACAGATAGGCCAATAGACAAACAGATAAACTAACAGACAGACAAGCAGACAGACAGCCAGAGACACAGACAGACAGACAGCCAGGCAGAGAGACAGAAGGACAAATGTGCAGACAGACAAACAGGCTGGCAGATGGCAGAGAAATCTCATAAAAGGCACTTTCCACTAACACAGCACAACACACTAATGAAGAGCACCTCACACCCACCCACCCACCCACACACACACACACACACACACACACACACACACACACGTAGCAACCAACACAAAACAAGTAATAAGCAAGTAGTAGAACACACAACAAACATATGACCTATTTCACTGGGGTTTGTTCTTTCTGTGTGTGTGTGTGTGTGTGTGTGTGTGTGTGTGTGTGTGTGTGTGCTCAGGAATATGTTGACTATAATGGAGGACCTGGAGTTCAGCATATTGCCCTGAACACGTCAAACATCATCCAAGCAGTGAGTCCTGTTGAGATTTTTTTTTTAGATTAGCTGTTTCCTAATAACACATCATATCCACCATATGCACAAATACAATACAGTCAAATCAAACAAATTCCCAAATACTAGCAGGGTGTGGTTTGTTTTTCAGCTACACCTGTAATAGTGTAAATAATATTTCAGTATAAACAGTTAGCAGACAGCCGATAAACACACTTGTGTATTCTTTTGTGATATCAAAGAATATCAGCGGACGACTCTATTCGCATTATGTCATGTATTCATAATAAATGTGGTCTCTATTTTCACTCGGAATCAGATAGTGAACCTGAAAGCCCGGGGCATGGAGTTCCTGTCCACTCCAGACACCTATTACGACACCCTGCGTGAGAAACTCAAGACGGCCAAGATCAAAGTGAAGGAGGACCTGAAGACCCTGCAGGTGAATCTACAGAGATACAAGTCACATCTAGTCGGGATAGTTTAGACCTAGATCTGGTCTAGACACATGAAGGAGACTTGACAATTGTATAATATGGAGAAAACGTGCCGTAAAAGATCCACGTTTGATTCTGTAACATAATGAATCGTTCTCAGAAAAATAACTTCCTCATTATATTTTAATCAGAATTTAAACATTCATGGTGGAAACACTGTAAAAAAAATTTTAAAGAATCTTTTTAGCTTTTATTGCTCCATAGAACCTCTACTGGATTGTACATTAAAAAATTGTACGTTAAAGTTTATTGTACCACAGCCCTACTGTATTCTCAATTCTGATTGGTCAGAAGGTGTTGATTAATTTTCCATAACAGGAGCTCTGACAGTCATGCCGGCTGAAAGACAAATATTCTATAATAAGAACTTGTATGGTAGACGTTCCACATTGACATGATGAAATTTTCTGTGAGGAGACGCTTATTTAGCATTTTGGAAGAAGTCTCCAGTGTCAGCACTTTGTAACAGTCAGAGGTAGATCTATAATTTTAAATTACATCGGTTCCTCTTTATTTTCTCCATTGTTTTACAATGTTTGATTAATCATTTATCTTTTTTCCCTTCTCTTTTGTTCCTTGTATAGGAGCTTAAAATCTTAGTAGATTTTGACGATAAGGGCTACCTGCTCCAGATCTTCACCAAACCTGTGCAGGACAGACCCACTCTGTTCCTAGAGGTCATCCAGAGATATAACCACTCTGTGAGTATTTGTAGCAACATACATGTATGCGTGTGTGTGTGTGTGTGCCAAAATGGTTCTGTGTCTTATAAAAACAGCAGATCCCTTTCTGGTGTCATGTTCTTTAAAGAACTGCATACAACGGGTATTCTATAGAACCTGGGTTCTGCAAAATGTTCTCAATTTTGCTTGGTCCAAATATATATTTCCTTTTTCTTGCTCGTGTCATATTCATTACCCGGGTGATGACTCGAACCTTTCACCAGCTTTTGCAATAAGCAAAAAACAAAACACCAAAAAAAAACACACACACAAAAAAAACCCACCAAACACACAAACAATAAAACACAAGAGAAATAATGTGAATGGCATGCATAAAAACATAAAATCTCAGAAAAATGCTTCTTTGAATTTATGGTTGTGTTCAGTTGTATGCAAAAGTTTGGGTACACAAGGACAAATTATATATTTTCTTGCTCACTTTTATGATGAGGTCGCAGATAAGGTTTCCTTCTGATGACTCTTCCATGCAGATCTTGCCTTGACTTCCCCAGTTCCACTTAACTGCCATTTCTTAATGAAAATGGCACTGTGTTGGGACAGTGGAAATTGTGAGCTGGAAGTGCTTTGATATTTTTTATAGTCTTTCCTTTCCTAGGCATCAGTTAGCTTCAGACCTAGCAAATTAATTAAGTTCTGAGACTTTACAACTTGAGGGGTGTCCAAATTATGCACATGCCACTTACTTTTTTTTCTAGATTTTTAAGTTAAATAAATATAAAGTAAATGTGCATTAACATTTGCAGAAAAAAATAGTTTTTAAAATAGTTGTGTTGACGTCTTTTCACTTCAGGAATCACAAAAAATACATATTTAATTTGGCCATGGGTGCCCATATTTTGCATACAACTGTGTATATATAACCATCTGTACTAAAGAAACCTTAAAGAACCCACTCTTTAACAGTCTAGAAGAGCTGCAATACCTGTGAACACTGAAAACAACAAACACTTCTCGCATAAATATCCCAAAAATAAACAGGAAAGAGAAATGAGATATATGTTTTTCATATTCATATTTCAATTGTGTTGGTTCACAATTCCAAATTCCAATCACTGCAATCGTTTTTCTATATTTACATTGTTTGCAAATGACTTGCTAATTGCATTTTAACTGCACAAATAGCAATGTGGGGCATTATATTTTAACTATTAAGTTCCCTAAGCTGCGAATTACTCTAGAGAAAACAAACCAACAATAAACACATGAACTGATAGGTAAAAAAATAATAAATATAAGAAAGTGTTTGTTAGGAAAGGGAAATGATGTAATAATGATGGATCGGTACTCCACTCTGCTATTATAATATTTACTAATACTTACAAGGATTTAAGTATATTGGATTTAAAGGATATTGGATTTAAAATGCAACAATACGTCCATCTCACTTCTAAAAAATTATTAGTATTTTAACTATCTTCAGTATTAATAGCGAAGCTGTTGCTCAGCACTGACAATGAGTTAAAGAAGTGTTGGAGCGAAACTATGCAGAGCATGAAGGTCCTCAGGACTGGTATAGATTGAGTAGTTGGCTCTGTTTGGACAGGCCCAGTGATTAACTAGGGGCATTTTCAGCCGTATGAAGTAGAGGAAATGCCCGAAGACAGGACATTTCTGTCCCAACCACACCAAAGAGGTGCTGAGACTTAAAACAGGCTCTTTGACATACAAAACATTCATTGCAATTCCTTTGAAGGGGAGAATTTCCAAAACAACCCCCAATACCTAGACAGTTATCCCATTCATTTATCACATGCCCTGTTCAGAAATGGAGAAAAGAGTCAATGATTCAATGAATTATTTGATCAGTAATGGAAATACCAAGGCATGAATGAATATTTAGCATTTTACTCAAGAGGCTTAAATTCCTGTCATTGTGTCAGTGTGTTTTGATTCGATATTTTTCAGGGTTTTGGGGCTGGCAACTTCAAATCCCTGTTCGAGGCCATTGAGAAAGACCAGGATGCCAGAGGAAACCTCACTGTCCTCACTGCTGATGGCAATCCCAAGATTTTTAAATAACAAATTCATGCAGGTGTCTGCAACTGATGTAAATGAGTCATGTATAGATTAGCACATGACTAATATTGCAGAAATGCATAGAATAGAATCTGAGATAGCCGCCAGTTCACACACACACTAACCTCACAAAATTTTTGCACTTGCAGTCACATAAGAGCAACTGTAAGATCTCATCAATAAAACCATTGTGATAGTAAAAAAAATGTATTGGCATCATTTATTGCATGGCATTTTACAGATGTAGAGACTAAAGTTGTGTTCTTGAGCATTTTGGTTTTCTTTAACACAGCCATTCAGTATTTGGCAATGTTCGGAAAGTGTACTTTAGCTGAAAGAAATGCTGAAAGTCCAGATTTGCACCTAATGTTTACTCAGGTGGGTCAGTTTGAGAAATACTGTGTTCTGAACAGTTTAGTTACTCTAGATCTCTGGCAGCAACTGAAGAAAACATACTATAGGTGGCTGTACTTTATAATTAATATCCATAAGCACTAAATACACAATTAGTTAGCTGAGACCTTTACTACAATGTAATTTTTATGTATGTACAAACATGTATTCTATACAGAGCTTAATGTATTTATCAAGAAATAATGCTTTGGCAAATAAAATTTATATCACAGCGCTGTTGAATTCTCAAATCTGATTGGTCAGAAGGAGTTGATTTATTTTCTATAACAGTACGGCTCAGACAGTTTGAATCCTAGCAAACCACAGGTTAAGAAATACAATAGACAACTTTGTGCTCTCTGGCTTCTCTGTAACAAGACAAGCTGTTTTTTTGTCTTATTAACATAAAAAGAAAGAAAAAAGGGAGGCTGATGAGGGAATGAGCTGTTTATAGCTGTTATAATGTAAGTGATAACAGGAACGAACTTGTTTCATGGATGTACATTAAATGTACCTATAAATGGATAAAATGTATGACATGTCATTCTTTAGTAAATAAAAAAAATCAGTGTTGGCAAATTGCTGTAGTATAAGAGTATAACACTTCAGAACGTGCTGTTATATCCAGAAAATAATTAACTTCATGGTAGTAACAGAAACTCCACTTCATGTCCATCACACAACTCCAACGTTGTTTATTTTCCTATAACAGCAAGCCCCGTTGTGTTTAATTCCTTACTTAATCCATCCAGTGATGTAAGCACTTTTATTTATTACATACAAAGCATCATTTACATGAGTTTGTCATGATAAATAGATAAATCGTTTTTTCAGTTACTTTAGAATCAGAATTATTTCATAGGTGGTAGCTATTTCCTTCTACTTGCCATGTGGCCATGTCCCTGGAGGTCACTACAGTGTACAACTTCCAACTGCTGTGCAATCAATCCTGTGCACTTAACAAAGCACTACATCAAAAGTGACCAATTATAATGATAGCACTTCACAGCAGTAGGACACTTATGTACCAGAGTTTGATGTGTTAGTGTGAATAGGAGTTGGGTAATTACATAGGGTATGCTCAGAAACTCCATAAAGTTATTCAATTAACTTGTGACAAGGACATTTAATACAAAGAGAGGCTGCCTGTAATTTTTTATTTTAATAATTTCCAGCATGAACTCTGGAAGACTCTTTTATGTGACTTATTTATGTGATTTATGTTAATCAATTAAAGATATAGTACTTACAAACACAATATAAAGCAGATCTTACAGGCTGCAGCAACACAACTGCAACATTAGTGTTATTGTAACACTGTTTACATTATATTTGTTTGAACCTTCATGTTCTATCCAGCATCATTATTGGGTCTTCAGTTTGCCCCTCTAAGGAAAGCCTTACAGATTATATGTAAAGTGTCTGGAACTTTTCTACATTTTTATTGTTATAACATAGAAGTGAAATGGGCTTAACTGGGATTACAGGTCATTAATCTGCACAAAATATCCCATGATATTGAAGTGGAGAGGTAGACTAATATTGTCTGCAAAAAAAATACCAAATAAAAATGTAAAAGTTGTGATTGCATAAGTATTCACCCCCCTTTGGTGTAAAATCACTACGTTATAACGGATTCCACTAGTTATCTGGTCTAATGAGACCAAAACTGAACTTTTTGGCCATGGAACAAAAAATGTAAAACTCCCCATTACCCCGAGAATACAATCCGCAAAGTGAAACATGGTGGTGGTAGCATCATGTTGCCAGTTACCGCTTGCTTCCTGGTTGCTTTTCTGACCAGTCCTCTCTTTACCCATTTACTGACTTTTAGTGAAAAATTTGGTTAAATTTGATTTAGGATCTTGATACAAGATAGTGATTCTACAAATGGATAATACATGTATATATGTATATGAATCGTAAAGTTTAAGCACCTGTTTAGTAAAAGAGATGTAAATATTATGTATAGTAACATTTCTTTACTTACACCTCAGTACAGCATGCATCTGCCAAAGCACAAACATCTGAAAAATAAATTATCAATAGCACATGTTGCATCTTTTTATTTAAAAATAATTTATTTGCATATAATTGGAATGATGCTAAGTTGATACATCTATGATGGCAGTCGTAAGTTTCATAAAGATAAAATTCCAAAAAAAGGGAAAAATGACATTTTTCATTTTCTTAAACCTGGACAAACTGGATAAATATATTAGTAAATAAATATATTAGTGACATTACCATATTGAATTTTTTTTTTATTATATAAAAAATGTCTATTATATATAAAATACAACACTTTATCTCATTAATGTTTTTTTCTTTCTCTTTTTTTTACACAAAATATTGAAAATATACTGGCATATCCCTTCGGTATTCTGGAGGGAGTTTGCTCTATTCAAAAGGCAGTTTCAGCTCATTCGCCATCAGAAAAGAGAGCAAATAAATGAAAGTAAAAAAATAAACAAAGGAGATAAATTCACCCTTAGTGTTCATTGACATTTCATTGATTTCTATGATGTTTCCCAGTACTAGTAGCTACATAATGCTTAGCTTGTTTTGCTTCAGGTTTCACTCTTACATTTTTTTTAAACATTTTTCCAAAGTGCTGCATGTGAAATTGTAAATTTAAGACAAAGCCTGTAATGAAAGAACGTTCAGGCCAACATTACATGAATATAAAGGCAACGCAGAAGTGCAAAGCAGGTTTCCTGTAAGGCAGGTTCATGGTAATTCAAGGCACAAACAAAGATTTATTGACAACATGACTGCATGAGACAATCAAACGACTGTCTAACATTTGAAAAGATGGGTATCTCATATCCTTTTTATTATTTTCCATTTAATTATTAACTTTGGTTTAAATAAGTCACTTTATGAGTATCACCAGTTGAAATGTATAGGATCAATAGTGGTTTAATTAATTTATTTATTTAAAAAAAAAACCAACCCTTAAGGTTTAATTCCATGGTTTATCTATATAGAACATTTTACTCTGATGACCTGACCTTTGCTTTGATTTGTGTGAATTTACTACCTTTTAGAAAGGTGACCAACAACATGACATTTTTTTCCTTCTAGCCAGTCTGACCTTGAAAGAGGACCTTGAAAGAGGAAATTAAAACAGTCTGACCTTGAAAGAGGAAATTAAAAACTTCGCATGTGAAAACGTACAGGTCCACAACTACAGAAGCAACAAAAGTAAAGACATGATGCTAAAATTAGAATCATGCCAATTAGATCATGCCAAATTAGAATCATAATAACAATTTTGGCTAAATTATGAGAGCAAATCCATATTATATAAATTGATTTTGTGACAGTTGTTGGTATTTTATTCTATAATTATTAAAGGGCTGTTTTCTTTGCTGTCTTTAAACAATAGACGTTACCTGCTGGTTATGAAAATGCAAAATGACTGCAGTGTGCTGTTCATATATTCTAAATAGAATATACTGTAATATATTTCCAAGGATAAAGCATACCAACTTCTGAAGGAACACTGATTACAGCATTTTGAAGTAATGAAAACATTGAAAATCTTGCAGCAAGTTTAAAAAAGAGGCACCTTTGGCAAGCTTGCAGGCTGGCGACCATTTCTGAAATGATCCATATCCGTATGGATATATGCGAGTCATACACGAGGTAAAGGGTCAGAGGTAAAAGCATGTACTCGTGGGTAATTTAGTGCTTCCTCAGCTCAAGCTAAATGACAAGAATCTGAAAAATGACCAAAAGTAGGTTCTGAAATCCTTGCCAACCCTAACATTTTCAGTCAGTTTGCTTCGTTTTAACCGAGAAAACAAAAAAAGGACATAAAAGACAAACAAAAAACCGTGACACAAATGACAGCTGCCTTTCTCAAATTAACGAGCACAAGACCCGAAACCTAAATGACCTCCAAACAGTCAGTGATCTTTTTTTTTCGAGGACAGATTATGTAAAGCACCCTATCTCTCACTTATCAGAAGTAAACAGAGAGGGTGCCAGGCAAGAGCTTTACTTTTGAAGTACCGTGATGTGAACAGGACTTTTCTGATTGGTTATCTGAGGTAGGCTGGAGAAAGAGAGAGAGAGAGACAGAGAGAGAGAAAGAGAGAGAGAGAGAGAGAGAGAGAGAGAGAGAGAGAGACAGGCAGGCACTTATTTCATGTGCAGCACGAACACTGAGTGACATCATCACTTCGGACGACATCCTAACCGCAACCATGCACACCTTCCACTCTGATTGATGATATCATACGTTGGGGTGTGTTCAGTGCTCTGCAAAGATAAGATCAGATGAGTAAAAGGGAGCCGCTGGGTCTAATTTGTAGTTCTAGTAGCAGACAGGATATTAAGTCATATGGGGGTTAAGAGTATTATTTTACCAGTAATGGCTATACAAAATCAACATGGGTATTCTTTTTCTTCACTAACATGAAATATTGTCATGACCAAAATGGATCATTACAGTGTATTGTGAAGCGCGAACTCCCCAAAAGGGGAAATTTTGAAGATAAAGACAGGGGCCTGCTTCTGCTACCCCAGCTTGCGGTGATGCATGGAGGTAACTAAGGAATTCTGGGACTTGTTTTTTTTAATGAACATATTGAACGGTTTCCAAAAGGAAAAAAAATAATGTGAGATAAATCATTTTCACCCTTTTGTAAAGGTCTAGCCAACATCTCTCAGTTCACCGAGTGATGCATGGTAAACCTGTGATGCATGATAAAAACAGAAAATAATAGATTCAGAACCTTGGGTTACAAGTACATAATACATCAATAGTACCATTAACCATCAATTATCACCTGCTGGAATTGAGTCTGAACTGACATACCCTTATACTCTTAGAAAAAAGTTCCTTCTAGTGCCCTAAAGGGTTTTTTGATTTGCCTCTTGGAGAAATCTCTGTGTAAAGGTTCCAATAAAAGAAAAACTTACAGAAGAAAAAATATCCAAAATAAAATCCCTTTCAAAAACTAAACCTTTAACCATCCAAAGAACCCATGAGGAACCCTTTTTTTTCTAAGAGCATCAGACTTTAGTTACAGAACAATTGTGGGAACTGAGTGATGCTGAAAAATGATGCCTGTCTTGAGATATGGAATTATTTGGAAGACTGTGAAAAAAAGTGAGTGAGCGAGAGACAGAGAGTGGGAGAGACGGCCGATTCGTTTGTCCATTTCGGCTCTTGTGTAGCAGCGTGAGGTTTGGGGATGGAGAGAGTTTTCAAACACCAGACTCTTCCTCTGATCCTACACAAAGTAAAACAAGACACAAGCACACGTCTCAGAATAAAACCACTCACAGATATGATATGTTTATACTCAGATGATTCTACAGTGCTACATGCGCTTTCAGACAATAGACAATTTTGGGATAGCCACCAAAATTCAGTCCCAGTAAATTATTGCCACTGAAATTTCACAAGCAAAATTAATAACAATAGAGCAGGCTGAAATGGTTGGAATACAAGTTATGTGTGTATACTTTTTAGTATGTCTTTATAGTACTCTTCTCTGATGTCTTGTCATTCTTACCACAATTTCCCTAACTATAGCTAAAATGCAAAATCACGGCTACAGCACCAAAATGCTAGACTTTTTCGTCACCGATCTTCCAAGGAGACATGAACTGTGAATTCTAGGCTGCAGCTTTAGTGCAGTTTTTGAAGTACTGAGAAACTTTTAAATGAAAAAATGTGACATTTTTACAGTGTTAACAAATGTAGCCCAATTTAACAGCAATGTACTATATATATATATATATATATATATATATAAACATCCACTTTTACTATGCTACATGAGAGCTTGGTATATGTGAATTACAACATATAAAATGTTTCTGATGTTTGACACATTGAACTCACCCTGATTATTGTGTACACTTTGGCAGTAGAGACAGATTTCTGTGGGCAGCTCATGCCCGGCACTGTGATGTCCTCTGCACAGAGGTGTGTCCAATAGAGTGCCTGTCCCCATTAGCTGTGGCTCAGAATGAGCCTGTTGCACCTGCTTTTGCCACCCCCTTCGTGCACCCCTGCAGCAGGGCCATTCTGCCAGCCCACCTGAGTCCAGGATTACAGGTACGGGCAGCAGTGTGGATGCTGCACCCAGAGGAGGGGGGCAGCAGTAACCTGCGGGACTTTGCCCATAGTGGATGTGGATGCTGCAATCGTCCTGTAGGTCCACTCTCTGATGGAAGTGCACAGCTGGCATGGGTGGGGCAGAAGATTCCAGACTGCAGCTGGTGGTTTTTTGGCAGTGCGTGTGCCCTGGGTGGCAGCAGGCTGGTGTAGGGATCAGCACTGAGGTGCCAGGCAAGGAGGAAGTGGGGGATGAAGGAGCTGCGTCCCGATCCTCCACTCCACCAGGAGGTCCACACCTGTCTATACACCTGTCTATAGGGTCCGTTTTGGGGCAATGGCAGGCAACATGTGCCCCCTGACACAAAGTTGAGTCTTTACTCATGGGTGAATTACCTGCTGCTACTACTGAAGTCCCTTGCTCTTCATCAGAGCCTCTTCCTGGTCCTTGGCTGGGCTCGCCCTCTTCGTAATAGTGGTGTCTGTGTCTATGGTAGTGCACATGGCTGAATACAGCCTGTTGCTGCTGTGGTTCTTCAAACCCAAGCCCTTCACTAGTCTGATTTACTCCTGAATCTAGAGATCGGGGCCTGGTACTACCTGTCGGACCTTCAGAACCTGCATTGTGGTAGACAAATGGGTCGTACTCGCTGCTGAGCGAACTACGAAAGGTGGAGCAGCTGCCGTAGACACCCTGCAGGCTTACATCAGTGCAGTTGAGCACTGAGTCACTGGATGAGCCGTGGCATGGGCCCGAGCTTGAGTCACTGCCAGGTCCATCAGGGAAGTAGCCACTGCGTTCCGTGCCATAGCTGGCCCCTGAGCAGCTACCCTCATCCTGGCGCCCCTGAGAACCTCCGTGGCGCTGGTTTTGGTGGTGGTTTTGATGCCGCATCCGGTTGGGATGGCAGTGGTGGCACGGACGACGCGGTGATGTGTAGTGGTGCCCAACGTTGCGGCAGCTGTGGCGAGGTCGGGCACGGTGCCCATCAGGGGCCAGATGATAGCTGCAGCTGGTGCTCAATAAGCGAGTGTGGTAGGGAGGGGAGCCGCCATAGGCTCCCAGCTGGGGATAGGGTCCCGAGAGGGTGCGGGGGTAATGGGGTCGTAGGGAGAAGGGAATGGGGTGCTGGGGGAAAGAGTGAGAAGCTGTGTAATGCTGTGGGTGGGGGTGCAGAAAAGCTTGGCTGTGCTCTGGCGGTGGATGTCCACGAACTCGCTGAGGCTGACGGCCACTCGGCTCTGCACCTGCTAGAAACCAAGTCTTTGATTAGGAAGAAAAGCAGTAGTATAGCAAAGTGTGAAGCACTTTTCTATCACTGTTCTTCAAAAAAACACTAGATTAGCTACTGGGTTCTAGTTTTGCTCTATTACAGATGGGTGACAAAGTAAAGGAAAAACAACAAAAAGTGTCTTAGTAAGATGTTGGGCCACCACAGGTCATCTTAAGTACACCAGGGCACAAAATCTACAAATATATGGAACTGTACTGGAGGAATGAACACCATTTTTCCAAAAGATGTTCCCTCAATTGGTGTTTTGACAATGGTGATATAGAGTGCTGTCTAATATGTCCCTCTAAAATCTCCCGTAAGTGTTCAGTTTTGCTAAACTTTGAAAGAAATTGTATTTTGGCATAAAGAGGGCAAATGTGTCTTAAAATACTGGTATATTCATGGTTGCTGAATAAAGCTTCTTATTTCTTTGTGGGGTACTCTGGTGCTGTTTACCCATTATGTTGTGCATGCAGAGCGGACAGGTCCGGTGTTGAAGCAGCCAAGGGTCCACACACTCCTTATGGAACTCATGTGCACATGAGATGATCCTCAGGTCCTTAAAAGGAGGAGAAAAGAAACATCAGAAAGCCTGTCCATGGACACAACAATATGGCTGCACCTGTCTACTTATCAGAAATGGTTATCCAATTATTTAGAACAAATTTTTGCATTACTCTAACTAACTTCTCATGGGTTGCATTCCATACTCCATACACCTGTCATTGGGAATGTATGCTTGCTCCATTTCTACATATCTACATCCATTTTTAATTTTCGTCCCTCTTCCTCTTCTTTCTCTCTTTCTTCATTTCTCCCCTCACCTGTCCATCCAGGAACTCCTCAAGACAGATGGCACACATAGGGCCAGAGCTGGAGCTGCTGTTTGACCCTCGGCCACCACGTGGATGATGGGATCCTCCTGAGCAGCCCTGAGAGCTGTAGGTACGCGTCTCCAGCCTGCTAATGGCCCGCATGGTCTGCTGATGCACCGAGTCCTGGGAACCAGGTAAGAAAGCAACAAGGATTCGATCTGTGGTGTCATATTAGTTTACAAAATGGTTTAACTCACATGTTCTATTTACAAAATAACAAGAGACACACTGATTCAGGCCATCTCTTTAGTTATTACAGCAATGCAGTTGTGGAATAGATCTTGCTAGCAGTATAAACAAATGCATTGAAATTGTTCAAAAAAACTCTTCATGTGTTTGGAGACTCTTCTACTGGGAGGTATACCTGTACTAAATAATTTTACTTCATATTTACAGTACGAAGAAGGGTCACTATAATTCTGACTATAATTACTACAATTCTTGTTAATGGTTTTCAGACATACAAGTCATTAAAATTTGTGAGTTGCTTAAGCCTCAAATTCTTAGTTATATGCTTAGATTGTATTCTGCCTCACTCCAAAGTGACTTAAAAATATCAGTGAGAAGCACTAGTCTAGTGAAAATACCAAAGGTGTTATGGTGCATGTCCACTTGCAAATTTTGTAGCTGGATGCTGGCACTTCACCACTTTCTGCTTGCCAATGGTGGGTGTTTTTATAACATTTACATATATTTGGTTACAGCAAATACCAGTCTACCGTCGCCAGATGGCTAAACACAGTGGGGAAGATGGACGTGTTTCCATAAAGCTTGATCAAACAGTGAAACCAGATTCTGTTACATCATGCGCTGGTGGATATAGCAGAGCTCTCTGGTGAAGAGAACACAATGTGAACCTCAATTTGTCCACAATAGCGTGTGCTAAGAGAACGCAATAGGTTTTATTTTGGAACTTCTCCAACTAGCGGGACTAGTTGCTTGTGCCCAACCAAAATAGCAACACCGCAGCATTCTCAGGGACCCTATTCAGGACTTATTAACAAATACATTAACATGTATTTGACTTGGACTTTGGAATTGCTTCAGAAATTATGTAGGATTTTACATGGATTTAACTTGGACTTTGGATTTGACTTGGTCTTTGGATTTGACTTGGATATGACTTTGGACTTGACATGATTATGACTTTAGACTTGACATGGATTTGATTTGGCTATTACGCTGGAATTTACTTGGACTTTGGATTTGACTTAGATATGACTTTAGAATTTCATTGGATTTTGGATTTGACCTGCATATGGCTGAATTTGACTTGGGTAAGACTTTGGATTTGACTTGGATAAGACTTTGGATTTCACTAGAACTTTGCATTTGACTTAGATGTGAGGGAGAAATGACTTATACTAAACTTGGACTTGGGGGTACATGACTCCACAACACTGGTGTGTAGACAAATCATGTGTGTAAAAGGCTGAAATGTGACATGCTTACCCAAGTTCTGTTGGACCTGCAGCGAGAACGAAAGGCAAAGATCATAATGATTGCCAGCACAACCAAGACGACTGTCAAGAGGATTCCCACTTCATAATGAGGCTAGAGTGGGAGAGAAAGCAAGTGTGTCAAAATGAACATTCTTTGTGTCCATTCTGGGTGTGTATGCATGTGTGTATATGCGTGTGTGTGCATGTGTGTGTGTGTGCGCTCACCCATTTGGGTGTCTCCATCATGATGTTGATCTCAACCTTGGCCTCCTCGTTCTTATTGACCAGTCCCATCAGCTCCTCAGCGTCCGCTGCCTTCACCATCACCACGGGCTTCTTCAGGAAGCCAGAATTCAACTGTGTGCGAGAGTGTGTGAGGTCACAACTTATTCTTTCACACTATCCATTCAATCTAGCTACTCTGATTTCATCACACACATACAAACACACAGTTACCTCAATAGCAGCGTTAACATCATCAGTGATGTCAAAAATGACAGCCTGAGCTCCCCTGTTTAGAGCCAGCCGAGCCTGAAAGAAAAAGAAAGAGAGACAGAAAATATCACTTAATATGGAGTTTAAATATCAAACTTGCCACTAGATGGTAGTGTAAACACACAATATCGCAGCACTGTTAAAGTCTGGTCATTACGCAATCTCATACCCCTCCACCACAAGTGACCTTGTGTGTGATATACTGTCTGTGTGTGTATTGGTGTGTGTGTTGAAGTGTTCAACCTTGTTATTCTAGATATCCTCACCCTCCACTTAAGAAAAAAATGAGCTACACCCTCAAACAAAACATGAAAAGTGTGAAATTTTGCACGTGTATCAAGGACAGGAGGAAAAAGCCAGCCAACACAAACACACACCTGCTTTCAGGTCAACAGAAATGTAAAAACACACAAACATGATGTAGGTGAAATGCTCACTCAGCGAATACATTAATCATTGGTTAATGAACATGCTTCCTTCAAGGCCTGAGCCCATCCAAGGGAGAGAGAGAAAGAGAGAGAGAGAGAGAGAGAGAGAAAGAGAGAGAAAGGGAGAGAGAGTGTTAATTCATGACTAACAAGCACACAGTCACTCACTTCCTCCCACAGTAGACACCAACTGTCACACCCCATATCCCACTCTCCCCATCCTGTCTGCTTCTGTTCTCTATTCTCTGTGAGAGGATCTGATTCATAGCTCTGAACTCTATCACAAACAGCACAGGAATCTACGTGAGTCAGGTGAGTATATCTGAAAAAGTCTAAAAAGCTCTTTCAGGGACACTACACACTCAGAAAACTGGCACTGGAGCTTGGTTGTTTGTCAGGATGCTTTTGTACCTTTAGTTAAAGGAATATGGAGTGTGCAAACCCTGAGAATAAAATGAAGAAGCCAAAGAAATTGAATTAATAGCTAACAAATACTCCCCTGTCAGACAGTGCATTTTAATTACTTCGAGTTCAGTGATACGTGTGTAATGAGGATTTAAAGTTTGCACAAAACACTGTTTAGACCTCAGCAATAAGTACAGAGTTAAATGCTATTCAGAAGTTACGTATGAACTGCGCACAGATGGTGGAGCTTGCCTTTAGTTTTGCAGCGTATTACATTTGACAGCAAGAAAAAAGCCATGTCCTTCTTCAGTCCACATTTTCTATCCCTAATTTTTTTTTTAATTTAAAAACAAGTGTTTGTGTTTAAAGGCAGCAGTCTAGGCACTATTGAAAAACCCAGTATGAGACACTTCTACTCAAGAAAAATCTGGCAACCTCGGAGGTGTGAACTACATGCAGGCGATTTGCATAACCTGAATAGAGCGCCCAGAAACTGAACCCTGTAAATTTCCCTGGATAATTCTTGAAGCAACTTCTGGACTTAGTCACTAATTCCGAATATGTGTGAAAACAATCAAAATGATACCAATTCAAATATTTGTGTTTCCTTCCCTATGAGTGTGTTACAAATACGCGCTGATGAATTGTATGGCCACCTTTTGCCTTTATAACTGCATTTAAGGTCTATTAAGTGGAGTGGACCTTAACTTTGGATGAGACTACTGGTAAATTATTCATTCGTTTCAAATTATTCACTGCCAAGTAAATGATGATACTCACCAAGACCTTCTCTTTAGATCTGATATAAATACATCTGTAAAAATTAATTGAATATCACCGCAAATGACCGACAATTTATATGTACAATTTATACTTATAACCGTTTATATGTAAATGTAATGTTGTGGAATGTCTGTGAGACAAGTTAGTTTTAGTTATCACTTACGTTAAAGCGACGATAAACAGTCATTCCCTCACCAGCATCCACTCTCTCTCTCTCTCTCTCTCAAAAAAAAATGCAGCTTATCATTTTACAGAGAAACAACTTAGCATAAACTCCTCTGTCCTGAAGACTTTATCATGCTGAGAAACTTTGCAAAGCACCATAACTGTTACAAAGCACTGACACCCAAGAGTCCTTCTATAAATGTTAAACAAATGTCATCTAAAAAAAAACTCTCCACATCAACAATTCTAAGTTTTTATTTGTTAAACAACACTTTAAAAATCCATTTATTATTAGTCTTGGATTATATGGAGTGTAATTCATAATCACATTAAGCAGACCTTTGAAATGGTCTGAATATAAAATGTTGTTCTTTCTCCATGTATAATGTTGATCTTAAGATGAGACCTCTGGCATTTGGTCACTTTCTTTTGTGGTTTAACCATTTTGCTATTTTCAGCCTTTATTTTGGCTCAGTTTGTTTTGTTCCAAATGAAACTTGCATTTTGAGCAACAAGGGGGTCGGCTAAATGGCCACAATGTCAGAATTTACTTGTTTTCTTCCCATCATGGGAACATTTGATCCCCACAAAATGAGTAATGGTGACCACACACACGCATACGCACAGAACAGGAGGAACGTTCAGGATTCCAACCACAGTTTTATGTCCTACTGATGGAGCAGCACAAACCATTTAAAGATCAAACCCAATGATTCACCTCATTACTTGGTGCTATTAATCAAGCACATTTCAGAGCTAGGACTGACTCCAAGCAAAACTAACATTATCCTTACATGACATTACATTTATTCATTGGCAGACACTTCTATCTAAAGCGATCTCCAGGTGAGGCAGAATCAAGTCCAGAATCCAGCTGAACTTTTGAGCGTTAAAGGACTTGCTCAAGGCGGTACTGCGATTTAAACTAGCAAAGAACCTTCACCACTGAGTCCCTGCTGCCCCTATTTCTGCTCACCACATAAACCCCTCCAATGCTATAAAGTTTTGTTTCCCCTCAAATACTGTTAAAATCACAGCAGTGGTATATAATATTGACATGAAAGAGGATGAATGGAGCAGAGGGATGATTAGTTTGCTGGAACAGCATTCATTTATTTCTATTAGTGTAACATGGAGACAATCTAGCAGTCGCGCTTACGCATATGTATAAATTCTGCCTGAGAGTAGTTTCTCATAATAGAACTAACATTAAACAGTTTATTATATTTATTTTTATGTTCAATTATTTTCAGGGATACCTGAAAAAAAAAAAAATGGAGACACTAACAGGCTAATGGAGTGGAAAACAAAACCCCAATTCAGGAATCAGGACGATTAATATGGAATTATTAAAGAGTTCAGTAGTAGAGGTTGGAAAAGCTTAACTGTCCCCTCAGGGCTCCTGCTTACACACCACACACACACACACACACACACACACACACACAAAGCCACCATGCTGAAACAGCTGCGGGAGCCCTGAGGGTGCGGGCGATCACAGAAGCTTACACACACACACACACACACACACACACACACACACACACACACACAGGAACAACAATACTTTCACATACTTTATTTTATTATAAAATATATCATTTATAATGGATGTATATGCGCAGTTGCTGAATTTTGTCAATAGATATGTGTCTGTGTAATGCAAATTCAAAGGATGAGACAAAGCTGCTCTTATAAAATTTCATCCAAATGTCCAACATGGTATCATTTCAACCACCCAGATTACTTCCACTTTAGTGGTCTTCATACACCTTCACACTGAAACTGACTACACCAGCTAAAACAGATAACCACAAATTCTTATTATACAGATTTAGAGTTCATTTATTTCAACAGGTGCCCTTAGATTCCTATTATAAGGGAGCTTAGAGTAAACAGGTTTCATGTTTTTCTCAATACAGGGAAACGTGTCAAAATTCTTGTCTGGGGTAATCACACATACTCTACAATTATGGAGGATAAATATTAGGTTGAAAATTTTAGGTATATTCCAAAGAGGGGCATGATGTCATGCAGTATATATATATATATATATATATATATATATATATATATATATATATATATACACACATACACGTGTGTGCGTGTGTATTAAGGAATGCGATGTGGGCCAAGATGAACTGAAGTTAATATTAACGCTCTGAAGTTGATTATTTCCTACAGCAGCACATTCTGAAGTGTTTTATTCCACAGCAATTTGCGAATGACTGTTTTGTAAATTAATAGTTAAAAATAAAGTGTAACCATAAAGCGTAACCTCCTCTGTCCTGCAGACTGCTGCATTTCAGAAAACTGTTGACACCTGAGAATTCTTCCACAAATGTTCAAATAAATGCCTCCTTACAGAAACGTCACCATATGAACAATTATATCTGGTTTTTATTATCAGCCTTAAATTACGTGGAGTGTCCACCATACAAGTCGGTCACGTATTAGAACAAGTACATTAATATAAACCTCGCAGCCGGCACTACTGTCAGAGCTGCTGTTATAGAAAATGAATCAACACCTTCTGACCAATCTGATTCAAGAATTCAGCAGCACTCTGCTATACAACATTTTAGTATAACAATAGACAGATTAGTATAATAAAATATTATTTCAGGTCTGAACAGTATGTGTGTGTGTGTGTGTGTGTGTGTGTGTGTGTGAGTGATTGATTAGCAGTCTCTGGAAATTTCTGTGGCTTGTCTATTGTCTATAGTTATTTCTGGGCAATCGAAAGCAAACTGCCCAGTTAAGATCCTTGCTGTGTGTAAAGGTAATGTCTAAATCTCTCACACACGGTCACTCTCTCCTACCTAAACAAGAAGAATAATGTGTGTGAACTGGTGTGTGTTTTCCTGCTCTCTGCTCTCTCAGGGTGTGCACAGCTTGGTTTTGGAGCCCGACGTCGCTTTGGCTGGGACAGCAGGAGGGAGAACTGGATGGAGGGTGTGTTAAAGAGGGTAATAACAGGGCTGCTGGGCGACTAGGCCCCTCCAGAAGCAGGAAACATTCCTACAGGCCTGTTATTTCCCTAATAGTCCCAGTGTGCTGTTTTATACACACACACGCACACACACATTATTAGACACTACTGGAGATCATACTGTCCACTGGAAAAGAGATTTCGGCCAGGTTGATTGCGTTGAGGCTACAGTGAGGCTCACCAAAACTGGGCAGTTGAAGATTGAGCAAAAAAAAAAAACAGGCGACCTTTTTCATCTTCACCTGTACAGTTTCATTGAGCCTGTGCTCACTCTAGCCTCAGATTCCTGTTCTTCTCTGACAGGATTGTAGCCCAATGTGGTCTTCTGCTTTTGTAGTCCGTCCACTTCAAAGTTGCACATATTTTGTGTTCTGAGTTGCTTTTCTGATCACCACAGTTGTAAAGAGTGGTTATTTGAGTTACTGTAGCCTTCCTGTCAGGTTGCTTATTCTCCTCTGATCTCTCTCATCAGCAAGCTGTTTCCACCTGCACAACTGCCACTCACTAGATGTTTTTTTTTTGTTTTTTTGCACCATTCTGTGTAAACTCTTCTTGTTTAAAAAAATCCCAGGAGATCAGCAGTTTCTGAAATACTCAAACCGGCCCATCTGGCACCCACAACCACGTCACGGTCATTGTCACTGAGATCACATTTTTCCCCAATGTGTTGTTTGATGTGAACATTAACTGAAGCTCCTGTCCTGTATCTATGATTTTATGCATTGCGTTGCTGCCACATGATTGGCTGATTGCATAATTGCATGAATAAACAGGTGTACAGGTGTTCCTATTAAAGTGGCCAGTGTGTGTGTATACACAAACAAGCATACACATACATACGTGCATGCATAGACAGGAAAGACCAGACAGTGTTCGCCTATGTGTGTGTGTGTTTATTCAAGCGAGAGTGAGAGTTCGAATGACAGACATACAGACAAACCCTTTAATGTTTATAATTATTCCCTTTCACTATTGTACACACCTTTCTTTTCCTTTCTTTGCGTCTCTCTCTCTCTCTCTCGCTCTCTCTCTTCCCACACCTGTTCGTGCTCTCTCGGCCTCCACTCTGACACAGATTTGAAATGCAAAGTGCAAGGCGACAGAAAAAGGCCACAGCCATCTGATAGGCTATCGGTGCTTTAGCAGACATCAAAGGGTTGCCGTTGGTGACAGGGCAGATAAAACCAGGGAGCGCTGAGACCTTCCTCCCTCATACACACACAATACACCACCAGTACTGTTCTACAGGTGACTTCTTAAACTGCAGAGAAGCTCACACTTACCTACATCTACACACATAGTAATTTACTAGCATGTACTGCAATTTATAATGCACACTAGCAATTCTAGAAATTTGCAGTTTGTATCTCTTTGTGACCAAGGTGAGACTGGCAATGAGAAAACATCCATTTTTGTGCAGTTCAGCTGTGCATTCTAGCTATGGCGAATGATACTGTTGTGAAAATAAGGAAACAAAAGCATTGTTAAATCAGGTCCTGTGTGATTGAGCCTTTAATGTGGCTTATACAGCGAAATCATGTGTATCCTGTATAGAGAATTTTGTGTGTCTTGTAGCTCCCCCTGAGCAATTTTCAAGATTTCTTTGTACTTTCTTTGTACGTTTACTGAAAGATTGGCATCCAGTTATATGTGCCGTGAGAATTCACTGGCTTATTACCTTAAAATCTTAAATAAACCTGTGGAACATAGGATATTTGCAATGAAATCATTTAAACTAGAGACACTCTCTTTGGATCTGCCATCTTTTCTTTCTCTGAGTCTGAAGACTCGCCACAATAAAATTCCTCACTATATAATTGTGGATAAATAAAATAAGCTGTCGAATAGCAGATGACTGCGTCAATAATATTGTGTCTATGCTTCATTAAGAAGGATTATTTTCATTTATACTGATAAGCGATTGCCCTAATACACTTCACTACATAACATACATCTGCAACAAGCAGCAGTGCAGCAGATCCTCCCTGTGATGCTGCTTTTTAGCTACGTTAGCTAGACAACTGGAACTTTTATCTCAGCAGGAACTGGTGCAAATTTAGCAAACATTAGTTAGTTTATATCAACTTGCCCTCCCTATAATGGCAAAGAAGTTTTTCTCCTCCTGCTGAAACACCCTGGGATCCTTTACCCACCCAAACGTGAAGAAAAGGTGGGCCTTTAGCACTGAACATACAGATCATAAGGATCACAGTCTATTTTTATCAACATAGCTGATATTTTTCATCGTCTATTTTTTAGCATTGATAAACTAGTTACCTTCCCATTATGCAGCGAAGCCAGAAATTCCGTCCCCAATTTGGTGACCGCAACAGAAAAATCACATAACTGAAATGCTAATGATAATGCTGTGTTTCAAATCATATACTTATGCGCTATTCTACTGAATGTTAAATAAATCTTTTTATTTGGGCTTTTCCAGGAATCTTAGTCTAACCCTTCCACGCCACAGGCAGTCATGGCTAACAATGGCGTAAGTTAAAACAAGAAATGCCAAACCACTAGCAAACTCTAATCAGGACAAAGGAAAAACAAAACCAAGAAACTTTGGCAACCAACAGAGTCAGGATGTCCTGTGTGAATTCAGGCCTAGAGCAAGGTTAGCTGATATCATATTGCTATATAGAACAGCACTTCATATTGTTGTATATGTTGCATAGAAGAATACTGTATCAGTTGATGTTAGATCCGTAACAGAAGCACAGCCAAAGTCACACAACTGTTCCACCTTGACTGTTTAACAATCAATACCAAATCATCTCGAAAACTGCATTTTATCCTTAGAGAGATACTCAAAATAAGACATATGCTAATCCAAAATGATGCTGAGAAGCTTGAAGCATCTTAGCTAAGTTTTATTACATTCACATTGTCTACCTATTAAGTTTCACTTGTAGAGTATAGTTTCCAATACTTTTTCCACCGCTGGCTGCTCTGCAAAGCGAGTATTCTTCACTCTCAGTTTCCCAAGTAGTAATTCTAGGACTGTGGATATGTTGACTTGATGGCATGATGACAATTCAACAGCCACAGCTTTGCTTCTTCTAATTTTCTAAAGCTTCTCTCCAAAATCCCCTTCACGCTGATCTACAGAAAAGAAAATGATTCAGTTAGTAGCCTCCCATTGTCTTAGAGCTCTCATTAAGCTCTTGTCTCTTATCAACTCCTTAATGCACAGAAGGACAGAGGCTACTCGGCCCATTCTTCATCCACTCAAGAAAACAGACCACAGCAAAGCCACATACCACATCCTGGCTTTCCACTTTCCACAGGTCACAATGCCTTTCTGTACTGACCTGATATCAGTTCTGGAAAAACTGTATCCCAGAGAATACCAAAATGCACACAAGGATCTCAGTCTCCACACAAACCCACCGATTATCTACTAGGAATAACATGCATTAACATGCATCATTCTGGTATAATCCAGAAAGTGGTCAATAACCTGCTTCTTGCCTGCGTTTGTGAGTATGATTCCACATTGTTGGACCTAAATGCAGCATTTTAATGGAAACCGTAGATGTAGGTAGTCAAAGTTCCTGTAAGGTGACAGACCTTGTTAGCGTCCTTCTGAGGTTTAAAAATGAGACATGATATCCCATGAGCTACTGCTCTAGGCCCTTTCCTGTTCTCCCTTTATAGTCAGCCCATGTATACGCCAAAGCCATGTAATTTTCAAACATAATGTTGGCTTTCACTTCTACACTGATGATACACAATTACACGTATCAGTTTGGCCAGGTTGAAGACTACAGCTACACAAAATGGAAGACTGTGTCAAACAGACAAAAAAAAAAAGCTTGGATGAATATCAGCTTTCCAAAAATGCTGACACTGGACTACAAATGGTAATAAGGTTGCTGATTTTATCCTAGAGCTTGATGAATCTTATTCCTGCCTAATGTTTGATGCCCATGTGAATGTCATCTTGAAAACTGCATTTTATCCTTAGAGAAATATTCAAAACAAGACGCATGCTAATCCAAAATGATGTTGAGAAGCTAATACAAGACTTGAATCATCTTAGCTAAGTTTTATTACATCACATTGTCTACCTATTAAGTTCCACTCATGGCATTTAAAGCACTGAATGGTTTATCCCTGGTGTATCTTGGTGATCTCCTGAAGCATTATAGACCACCCAGAGCAATTTGCTCAGCTGAAGCAGGTCTACTGTTATTTTTTTCCTTAGGATCGCTCATAAACTGGAGTGTTGTTCCAGAGGGCATCAGAAACACAAGCAATACACTATCAGGAGAGGGCTTCTGAAAGTTTCTCCAATAGCGACCACAGAAATGGTTCCATCTGTCTTTACTCAAGTCTTTATAACTGGAAAAATATGACAAAGTTGATCTGATCTCGCTGAGCTTCACAGGCAAGATTCACAAGTCTAAATAGGCACTGTCAACTAGCCACACAGTTCTGATCAGGCAGAAGAAAACAGCTTTTAATTATAGCTTATAATTAAATTGGAGTTTGGGATATGCAATATTCAAATAAACATCATATTGCCAGGGCTTTTAATGGTTCACCAGTGGGACAAACCAAAGAAACCTTTACGGTTCTAGCCTTTACAGTTAAGGATGCTCTTTTAAGAGCTGTTTTATGAATCCAGATTTAAAATGCTATCTTATCATATCTAATCTTAGTCCTTAAATCTAAATGATTTCTAAGATTTTTTTTACACTTTCTTGCTCAAACCAAGTTATATAAACAACATTTATTAGTATTATCATTAGCTGTAGAAGTAGTAGTAGTAGTAGTAGAAGAAGAAGAAGTATTAACAGGAGCAGTACACAAATGTGTATCCATACAAACACACATTCTTTCTCCCTGCTGTGGAAGTTAATTGGCTTGGCTTCCTGGGTTTTGCTGTAGTAGATAATGTCTGATTGGGCATCCTGTTTTTTCTCCTGACATGCTGATCTTACCCAAGAGTCCAAATTTCACCTCCTGACCTCTGTTTTAGCAGAAGCTCTCCTATGTTTCTTACTCTTGCATGCTCCTCTGGTTCTTAGATCCATCTAAAACAGTTTACACAAGTCAAAATCTACAGTAAGGAATATAATACAAGGTTTTACTCTATATTTTAGTCTATAGGCATAATGCAAGGTCAGCATTTACTCTCTGGAGACCACCCTGACTTACTGCATTGACCTAAGATTACTTATGCCATGTGAGCCTAGTCCACAGCAATAACTCACACACACTGTGGAGCTACTTCGGCACCACCACAAAGTGGCAGACTGAGGAAGTTTAAAGAAGGATTGTGGGAGAAGTTGTCTAGACTTGAAAGGGACAACCAAGTCCTGGGAAGAGAAAAAGGAAAGGGGAAAATGTCTATTTTATAGGGTTTGACTTAATCTCCTGTAAAAGCAGCCTAAACCCCTCTTTCTCAGTGTGTATATTTATATATATGTGTATGTGTGTGTGTGTGTGTGTGTGTGTGTGTGTGTGTGGGAGCTCCACTTCAGAAACCACTCTGCATGCCTCTGCTTGCTACCTACAGAAGAAAAATCAAAGACAAGAGAAGTCTGACTGTATGGATCAACTAATTTTACCCAAACTCTAATCCCTAACCATAACAACAAAAATGGCAAAACTGGTCTCAGATCAGTGTTAAAGGGCTCTAATTTAAAAAAGGACCAAAAAGAAAAGAAAAGATAACATCATGACAGAGCTGCACCACTAGAGGTCAAAAAAGAGTCATATTTCCTTGTTAAATTAAATTAAATGTCAAGCATAATATCACGATTGGAGGTTTGAAATTATTTGATGATTTATAGACTGTGCAGTTATCCCGTTTCTCATCATTCATCAGGTTGCCAGGCACGACTGTAGTATTATTGTAGAAATAGATTCGGAATATTGACATTGGTCAAGCACATATAATTAAGAAACCATCCTGACAAGGGCTTGAAGAAAACATTGCCTGAAGGATTATGTCTCTGTCACACACTGGCAATGTTCAGCGTCTCGTAGTGGCACACATTCCCCAGTTCTTTATCCATCATCTGTGCCCACACTCCTCTGTTCTTCCTCTGACTAGTTCTTTCTGTCTGTTTCCCTTTGAGAGCTTGCCTTCTGCATAGTTCAGATTGAGGATTTTGTGCTGTGTGTGTGAAATGGTGTAATAAGCAGCGCAGGAATGAAGAACGGGAATCGAAAACTTTGATGTGGCTGGAACCCATCAAACACCGCTAACCAAATCAGTTCACTCCAGCATTCCGAAAAAGGCTCTGTGCGCATATTCGTGTGTGTGTGTGTGTGCGTGTGTGAGAGAGAGAGTGTGTGTGAGAGAGAGAGTATACACCTTATAGAGGAATCTAAACAAGCCAGTCCTTGGCTATCCCTTCTTCCTTTGAACCATGTTTTTTTTTTTTTTTTACAATTTTAAACACACTTTTATTAGTCCCAAATTCTCTAACAAGTAGTAAACAGCTGCAGCTTGTGTCCACAATTGTGTACGCGCATATACAGTCTGCTGATCTTCCGGAAAAAGGAAGTCCATCGTTTAACCTCCTTTACCATCTCGCAAACATATAAAATGTTGTTTAATCCTTAGGAGTAACACAGCGAATGTTCCAGAGGAACCAATAAAAAAATCGTGTAAAATCTCTGGCCATGTGACTCGCTCAGGGTATTGCTAAAGCTTATCGCAATTTCAGTTTAGCACATCACGTCGCCGAACTGCCCTAAAGAAATAATTTGACCTGAGATTAAATTTCCCCTTTAACGCCAGTGTAGTCCATCTGTCAAGACATGTTTAGTGTCCAAAATTTCCTTTCCTTTCAGTTTTCCACTGGAACTACAAGGCTGAGAGTTAAGGAATATATACATAGCAGTTTAGCATCATACAAACACATCCTCACCATCACACACATCTCAAAAGACATAAACAGTTAGTGAAAAAAGTCTACAAAATAAAATTAAATTGGAAATATATTATATAGTCATACAGTGCCAAAAACACACACAGCTGGTCCGTTTGAACAATTTCGCCATGCAGCTTGAGGTGTGTATAGCTCCAGTATAACACTAATGAAGCAATGTTGATCTATTTAATTTTCAGTAACTGTGTACGTTTCATTTTCCACCAAACTGTCGCTCCTTACTCTCTTGTAACTCTGTAACTGAGCTAGATACACAACACCCGTTGTCATAGTCTTAGCAAAAAGGGATCCTTGAGGGTTAGGCCTTTTTCTTTGGATGGATTTAGCTTTCTAAATATCCACCTTTGTAAAAGGAAAACCTTCTGTGGTGTGGTAATACCTTCAAGGGTTCCCTCAAAAGAACATCCTGTGCTTCAGATAATATTAGAAACTCAGCATGCTTAAAAGTGCTTCTGAATACTTAAGCAAGGAATAAAACACAACAGAACACGCTGTTATGGGAAAATAATCAACGACGGGGTGGTGTGATGGGGCCTGACGTAAACTGAAGTTACATGTTACCACTCGGAAGCGAATATTTTCCACAAACAGAACACTCCCAAAAGTATTTTATTCCTCTTATACCAATAATTAATTTGTCAATAAGTACATTCTTTAAAAAAATTATTAGTAAATGACACATCATGCTTTTCACTTACGATATAGCAGCTATAAACAGTCGTCACATCACCAGTTTCTCTTTCTTCTCTCTCTCTTAAATTGTCACGTTACCAAGAAACCAGAAAGCACACTCTTCTGTCCTGAAGACTTTCCCATGGCAGAAAACTTACTGACACTGGAGACTCCTTCCACACATGTAACATACAGTAAATATCTCTTAACAGAAACCTTTATCTAATCAACAATTAGATGTTTTTCTAATAGTTTTTTTTAGAATTCTGTTTATGTGCCACATCCACCATAGACGCCCCTGTGTAGCTGTTAATATAACAACCATAATGTATTAAAGGTGAAGAAATATAAATCAAATCATTTATATTACAGCTGGATCTCCTGCCAGAGCTGCTGTTATAGAAAATTAATCCACAGCTTGTGATTTGAGAATTAATACAGTATATTGTTGTGATATTCCATGACAGTCAATAACCTGATCAAGTGTAAATCTAGCACCAAACTATCCATTTCCTTGAGATCTTAAGCGTCTGAAATACAAAAAGTGTTGAGCAAAGCAAGTTAAATAAATGCCACCCTGTGAGTTTCACACACACACACAAACACACACACACACACACACACACACTCACACACACGTGTGCCTCTCATTCCAGCCTGCCGCTCCCTCCACTTATCGCTGTCATCATCAATCAGCTACTGTGCATTGTTTCACCGAATCTTTCATCTATTTATGGTGTAGTAATTTCATATTGCAGAAACGTAATTTTGTCTTCACTTTCTACCTGATTGATATTTTGCCTTTAGCGACGGTCTGTATTATTATATATATTATTTCATTTTCTTGTTTCCCTTAGGTGTGTGAAAGATTCCATGGAAATAAAAGTTTACCTCACTACCTGTTTCAACAACAAATCCAAAACTCTAACATTTTTTGAATGTTTGCTGCATTCAAATGTCTTTAAACTGATTTGGAAATTTAACAAGACTTCCTTCTGAGGCTCAGTGATCACGTTGCCACACTGGCCACTTAATCATTATTTATTAGAAATGGCACAACTTTCTCTTCAACAACTATTGAGTTATCTGATTCCCCCCCCCAACCCCACCATGAACCCATGTCATCCACCCTGCCCCCAATCCCTATATCTCCACCCCTCACTCCAATAGCTCAAGCAAGCCCCAACCTGAGCAGTGCAGGCATTTTCACAGCCAACTAAAAAGGCAGGTTGATCTTCAAACGCGCCCTGCTGCACGATCAAAGAGATAATAAGGGCGATAGTAAAAGTTCTTGCTGAACGCTCCAGGGCTCAATATAAAGAGTTGAGCTAATAGATATTTTACATCCTGTGTGTGTGTGTGTGTGTGTGTGTGTGTGTGTATGTGTTTTTGTGCGTATGCGTACGCGTACATGCGTATGAATGTGTATGTCTGAAGAAATCTGGAGTTTCTAAATTCAGGGAAAAAGAAGGAGAGAGCAATTTCCATATAGTATGTAATTTATTTCCTTTTGCACACCGAAAGGAATAGTGATTTATCGCATGCTTTCATATCATAATATTAGTATCCAGTATCAAGTGCGACTCACTAGACAATCAAGAAATCAAACTAATCCATACTAACCCATTTCATTAAAAAAGCATTCTTTACAGTGAGAACAATGAGGCTCTGATCTATTAAGGTCCCAAATAACAGGTACTAATTTGCGTGTGCAGTCAGAAAAATTGCAAGCGCAGTTAGTGGGTGTGTTTTGCGGTTGATTCACTAAGAATAACTGTATGAATTACATGACATGTAGTTGGTGAAAAAGGTTTGAGTGCGCTAACTGCTCTCAATATCTGCTGCAACATAAGAGTGTGTTCTACTAATGCATGTAAAAGAGTGTAAACAAAATGGTGTGTTCTGTTCATGAGGTAAATGTCAGTTAAAACATTTTCACACTTTATATTTAAACACTTTTGTCATTTTAGTGTAAATGTGTTGAAAATCTCAAATATAAAACAAACATTATTGTAGCAATAATAAGTCATTAATTTGAGACATGTAACACACTGGCAACGTTCTGGCAATGTAACTGAATATTTTGAGATGCTGAGATTTTTTTAGTAAATGGTATAAATTTGCTCACAAATTTAATACCTGCCCATTGGCCGTATTAATTTACACACTGTGGTAAATCATACTGCAGATGCTACATTGCTTTTGTTTTGCATTGACATGGCCCTGTAATTCCCACTTTTAAGTAGAAAAACCATTAACTGCATAGCCTTCATTAATCTTAACAAATAAAACTGACAACATGTATTACGTTATTGCAATCCTTCGTAGATCTTGTCAGTAAATCAGCTCGAATCTCCTCAGGCTAGTAGAATGGAACCTAGGCTCCTGCTTGAGTGGAAAGTAAATAGCTCTTTAGAAAGAAATGTGTGGTAATTGTGGAACTAAGAGTACACTAGCTAGCTAACAAAAACAATTTTAAGATTTATGTGAATTTTATTTAACTTGAAACAAAATAAATAACAGCCCCCCTATTATAAAACATCATTTATTTTCATTAACTAACATTAACTATTAACTATTAACATTTCATTAACTAGCTATGTCACCAATCTCTACTTGTGAACTAACCTAGCTAATATCTGTCTAACTAATGTTAACATCTAACTAGCTTAGTTAGCTAGAATTCGTTAGATAATTAACAGACTACACCTTATCACACACACATTTGATTAGCAGGAAATTAATCTAGTCTCCTGCTAGTGTTAATTCTCCCCTTACTTGGTGAATGACAGTGTGTCAAGCCATGAATCTAAATCTAGCTAACTAATACTAGCTTCCAGCTTAGCTAATGTTAGCTAACTAACCATAATTATGTAGGAAATTATGGGCCTACAGCATTCCTTATATTAAAGATATGTGATTTATCTCATTGACCAAATCTCACTGTGAAGGTTTAAATTGAAAATGCTAATTGAAATGTTGACTATCATTAAATAATTTTCATAAATCCCCTTTCATCTGTGTTAAAACTTCAATTTTCTTGCATTTGCTCACACGACCACAGGCTTCTGCCCAACATAAGGCTTTGCCGAGCAGAAAGCTTTATGTGCAGGGCTGCAGCTAGAGGTCACTTCATACAGCCAAACCGCCACAGTCCCACAGACAGAGAAAATGAAAGAAGGAAAAAAACATGCTAATGAGTGCCACAAGGGAACAAATGCAGAGAGAGAGAGAGAGAGATAGATATATAGAGAGAGAAAGAGATAGAGAGAGACTGAGTGAGTGAGTGAGTGAGTGAGTGTGAGTGGTTGTTTGAGGCACTGAGGTATTTTAATAGCAGTAATTTAACAGTTATTCAGTGGCAACATGTCACTCTGTCCCCACAGTGAGGCTATATTTAGGGCTACATTCCTCTCAGCTCGTCTTTTACAAACACACACACACACACACACACACACACACTCTCGTGGCACTCTTTCCAGTGACATGCGAGAAATGTGGCATCTGGAATATGGATGCCTTTAGATGCAAACACTTTGCATTCTGGGATACCAGAAGTGCCCCAGCTCGGAATGCTGAAAGAGCAGGAGTATACACACACACATGCATGCACTCACACACACACACAAATAATTTACACTAATTCCAAGGGCACACTGCATGATTTTATCACTGGTTCACCTGTTGCCAAAAAATCTGCAACACCTGATTTCTATTTTCTTTTTTTCCTTTCCTGTTTCTGTACAAAAATGTGCAGATGTTCTGTATGTGAAAGTCAAGCTTACAAAAAAGACCGTTGAAGATCCCAACCATGTTACAGTATTGAGCTAGCGTGCTTCGTAGGTTCTGTAGGTAATGTTTAGCTAGCGCAGTGACAGACTGTCGGTGTGACAGGAGTCTTAATACCTTATTTTATTTACTACTTTACTTGATAAAGGGATAGCAGATAACTACACAGGCAGCTAGGTATTTAGCTATTGCATGTACCTAGATGTATGTTAGCAAGCTACATGTATTCAATACCGTATTGTTAGTGCTATCTGCTTCCTAGCTATGTATGCTAGCTAAAGTAGTATTAACACCTTGTTTCCCTGCCCATGTGCTATTGTGCTGTCATTTCTTTGTCACATAACTTTCATACCGTGTTTTCAATTTTTTTTGTCCCTGTCATGTTCTTGGCTGTCATAGTTTCAGTATTGTTCTAGCTTTGGATCTGCATCATTGCTGTTAGCAGGTTTAATATATTTCCTGATTATTAATAGCTACTAAAGTCTGGTATTAGGGTTACACGATTCAGGAAAAAAAATCTTTTTGCGATTTTTTTTTTACTTCCTGAATATTTCCTTGTGTGGTAGACATATCTGATTTGTGGTCAAATGATGTTTTGTATACATTCACGACATTTGTGTGACCATACTGCACTAGCCTGGTGTTGCTAATGAAACCAGCTATTGATAGGAACGCCTAATAGTGATCAGCGCAGTACGATTTGAGCAATGCAAAGCAAAAAAATCACTGCTGGTGTAAACGCACGGTTAAAAGCAGCTGAACAAGTAACAACAGCAGCAGTCGCTATAAATACAAAAAAAGACAAACTGGAAGTAGCATTGTTAACTTGTTGCTTGAAGTGAAAGCAGGCCCTCGATCGTGTAGCATATGCACAGCTACGTCAACCAGACAGATAGGAAGCACTCAGAATTTTTATTCAAACTAACAAGATAACTTTCTCTGTCATGCACACACAGTTACATACAGGTTACGAGAGAAAGTCATTCACCGATTATAAGCAACTCACTCTCTCCCTCTTATATACACTCTCACACACACACACACACACACACGCTGCTATTTCAGACTGTGTGACACTGAAGACATAGTTGAGCTGTGTGGAAACACACCCAGCTGTGACCGGAGTTCCAGATTTGTCACACTGTGCTGGTCTAGGATCAGCTTTCCTCGGTCACACGTGATTTAACACGTGCAGAAAAGACTGATTTCAGGTCAGCTGCAAAGAGCAACTTCAATAAAGAGAAGAGCGGTGGTGCTGACAGGACAAATGATATGTTTCACATTAGAGAGAGAGACAGAGAGAGAGAGAGAGAGAGAGAGAGAGAGAGGAAAGGAGTGGGAAAGGAGAGAAAAAAAACATGTGGAGAGAGATGGTTGCAGCAAAACACACACAGTTCTCACTTACAGTAAACACATTAATGTCAGTATACACCGTCAAATTTCTCTAAAAATACATTTGAGTTTCATTTACTTGAAAGATTTTGTATTCAAGTTAATTTAATGTGTGTGTAATGCTACATTGCCATAGACACGTTGTGTTCATGGTTTCTTAAATAAAAAAATAATCATGAGGCGGAGGGGTGAAAAAAATAAAAAGGGCACCTCCTACCTGCTGTGGGGTTCCACTGGAAAGGCACCCATTAGGGCACTTCATCATGTTTCCTCACACACAGAGGCACCCTATAGGGCACCGTGGTACATTTTCTCCACTATAAGGGCACCCTAGAGAGCACTTTATCAAGTTTTATCTACCATAGCGGCATCCTAGAAGGCACATTCGCTGCTTTTTTTGGGTTTTTTTTCGACCATGGGGGCACCAGGGTCAGCCAGTGGGCAGGAATATCATAAATTTATTCTGAACTTTAATGTACTTGACTCATTTGAATTCATTTGCTAATAGTAGCATTTACTTGTTGCTGATATTTAGCTTTACAGTTTGTGAACTTAGTACTATAAGGTTCTATTTGGTTTTAGATCGAATGAGAGATAGAAGCTTATAATACACTATATCTTATGTGACCTGGGATTCTTACATAACTGCATCAACTCTTTACACAGGATTCATCTTTATTCAACACATAGCAAAGCCAAATCCCAAATATTCCTATTCACTATATATATATATATATATATATATATATATATATATATATATATATATATATATATATACACAATAAAGTATAAGAAAGAACATTTGGGACAATAAAGTAATAGACTTGGATAATCTAGACATATACACTTTAACAGACCTTAAATGACTAAAATGATAACACTGCAATATATAAACATTATATTGTGGATTTCTTGCTTTGAACACGCACCTATAAAGATTGGAACAGTGTTTGAAAGTGAAATTCGTTCTGACGGGCCTGGTAAACAGCGAAGAGAACCCCGAGGAGAAGAGTTGTCACAGCTACATATTATTACTGCCTAATGATTTAAAACGTGCAGAGCATGAAATTAAATTTAAAACATGCTGACAGCTTATAAAGATGAAGCAAAAAAAAAAAAAAAGATTGAAAAACAAGATAGAGACTTCAACCAGTTGGTATTCCAGTCATCTTTTTTGACAAGGTGTGTGTGTGTCTACAGTTTATCTGTGCTTGCATCACATGATTTCTAAAGAGCAGTTACTATGTGCACACACACACACACACATATGCACACACACATGCACGCATATGATCGATCCTTAAACTGGCAACTAGAATAAGAATCACCAAAGCATGCTCAGAAAATAGCTGATCTGATTATGTTATGAACTATTGATTTAAAGGAATACAGAATGAACATATACTGTATTCATAAACAGATACAAATGTAGATATGAACAGGAGGCACACTGTTCATATTTTTCACAGGGCATCTGGTTGAGAATGGAAGTGTGCTTAGGGACTGGGATCAAAAAGTTTTTGCTTCCATGTGGAGGTGAGAAGACACTCAGATATGAAGTTTGCAGGAAAAAGAAAGACCATGCTGATTGATGCATTTACAGTGTTTATTTATGACCTGCTTACAGTCCTGGCATTTCTACCACTCTTTTTTTTTTTCTGAGGGCATAGTGGTATGGTTCAGATTTAATTAAGGAAGATGTTTTCAGATTGAAACTCCACCTCTGTCTTGTTTGAACACCGTCTGGGTGTGTGAATGCTGTGTCTGCATGTTATCTTTGGTTCCCTGACTTCTCCTGAATACCAAGAATGACCAAAGTCATTCTACTTAGCCATGATCTCTGTCAGCTGGAAGTCAAAGGTGATAAAAGAAGGCTGACTTCTTGGGAAAGGGGAGGTCAGACAAGCTGTAATTGGGAAGACAAGCAAATGAGAGCACTGAGGAGAGTCATAGTTCAAGGACACTGACACGGGGTCATGTTTACGATGACTCTGTTCTCTACATTGTGCTGAAATTAATTTTAAGTTAGCCTTAAATTGGGAACTTTGATTAGAGACGATAAAAAGACATGCAGACACACACTCATATAAAACACATCTTCTCGACTCTTTTCGTAACAACACTTCTGCCCTTTTGCCTTCATTCCTACACTAATTCCATCAATCGCCCTTCGTTCACTCAATCACTCCTCACCTCACGCAAAGCCGAACATCTCAGTAAACACATGCGCACACACAGGAAATATTTGCTTTTCTGATTTTCCCTCGTAACCTGAAAGCAAGAGGACCCAGACCACACCTGAGCGGCATGCCGCATACCAGCCTCTTCGTTTTGTAAGCAAGTGGGGCCACAAAGCCAGGAATGTGGAGTCCCCATGGATAAAGGAACTTTGAAGCATGGGGTTGTATTGTCCTCCAATCTGCAATGTTTAAAGCAGCCTTTATTCCTCCGACAACGGACAAAGGAGCAGCTCGGAACACACAACGTGCCGTTAATGCTAAGTACACTCTACACAACTTTCAAAATCCCTCAAATCGCTGTACTGCTCACATTACACCACACTCTTTCTTCGTCTTGTCGTCGTAAGGGTGGGCGCACACAGCATAATCAAGCACGGACAAGCTTTACAAAATAACATCTTCGTAAAAACAATTTCCTTGACGATACAACTCAAAAAGGCTAGCTACATTACTTAGCTACACAATACACTATTAGAAAGAAATCTATCACATCTAGCACTCTTTCTGTTTGAGGGAACCCTAAAGATTTCACTATATGTAGAGCCTTATAACAAATCGGTTTCTCCTTTCTGAAAAGGTTCAAGTAGGAGTTTTCCACAACCAGAAAGTCAGTAGCAGAAACGGCACTACTTAAAGGATTTCATTCAGGAATGAAACTGACTAGTTAAAGGAATACTCCAACCTAAACTCAACTTCAACCTAAACTCTAAACACCAGACCTGTAGAGTGTGCGTGATTGCCACAAAGAAACATTCTGACACGGTTTCATGTATTGAGAAAAATACAAAAGAAAACCAATTTACTCCAAACTCACTTACAATGGAACCCTTAAAAAAGACAAGTAGTCAAAATTATGTAATATTTCTTATTATGACATCACAATAAACCAAATATATGTTTATTAAAACAATTTCTAGACATTTTACTAATGTTCAGATCATCTTTCTACTTTTAAGCATTTATTTCTCAAATAATATTAAGCCTGAAACATGTAAAAGCATCTAAGAACAGGCTGAATAATACTATATTTGATATGTAATAATCTCATAATAAGAAATAGATCAATTTGTCCATATTCCCCATGATATATTAAGTGAAACTTAATGGCAGTTATTGGGCCAGTCAATAAATTATTATGTAGAAACACATTACTTCACAGAATCTTCTAAAGCAAGAGTATTTTTCTTTATAAATGAGTTCTTCAAAAAATGTTTGACTGTGTAAGTCATGTCTTCAGAGATAAGACCTTGAGTTTATGTGTAACTAATATAGCGCACAGTTGTGTATTCTGATCAAAGCTGGACGCCACAAAACCTTTGGAAAACCATAAAATAATTGGAATCATTTTTTCCCCCAGCTTTAAAGAGAGCTGTTGTGCAACTTTACAGCTGCAAGGTAAAGACTGTCCCTTCAGAATAAAGAAAGATGTTTCATAATTTGGACAAAGTTGAAGCGCATTTCTTTAGTGGGAAGGGCATTCCCATAATCCTGCTCTCTTAAAAGCTTGAAAAACATAAGTGACAACTGTAAATTAGGCAAAACAATTCTTTGTTTAATCATGTAGCCATTTAAAATGCCATATCGTAATAATATCATAAAACGTGTTCAAACTCTAAGCGATTATTGTGATGTTAAAAAATAAATTACATAATGGTGTATGCCGACCTTAAGCACAGGCAGCTGTATGACCGGTCAGTGAACCCGGAAAGGAAGACACCCGCGGGTCGTGTTACACCCTCTTGCACTGCGCATTCTTTTTCACTAATGAAAGAGGTTGGGTGAGAGTGTGGGCGTGTTAGTTACATAAGGAGCAGAAGGAAAAGGTGGCAGGAACCACTGCTGAGAGGCTAAATAGAACGAGCATTGAGAATATGCAGCGTGTTGGCCTTTTTGATGTACGCTGATCTAGGATCAGCTTCTGCTTCTACTAAAGCTAGAGAAAACACTAAAACAATACTGAAAACACATACAGTAGGGTCCTGACTGATTAATGAACTACTAGGAGTGGAAGGGTACAGTGTATCGTATCTTATTGTATCGTTCGATACGTGGAACAAACAATACATTCAACAGACTTCACACCAAAGTAGGCTATTTGTCATGAAATATCACTTATATTACTTAAGGTGTAATAACCATCTAAGTTCTAAGTAGAAAGACTGTAGATTTGCGGTATGTGATCACACAGAGTGAAACTCCTCCCAGATCTGGTCTGCATTTGGGCTATTTTTAAGCCCGTTTCCATGACACATCCATACCTTGTCATCGGCAGTGTATATGAAATGAAATACAAGCAAGTGTAATGAATATGAACAAGGTGGATTACGCACTCGATCATCCGTTTTTCAAAACGTCTTTTTTGAAGCCTGGTTGTAATTAGACTAAGCTCATATTGTCCAAAGTACAAATTGCACAAAAAAAGACAAAATGAAAGAACTGTACATTTTGTGGTTTTTGGTTTGAATGAAAGCACTGGCTAAAGGCAAACGTAGCCAAGAATTAACCTCTCCCATGTGGACAGCACGGCAATACAGACTTGAAACACTTGAAAAAATTAGGGAGCACGAGTGCAGCTGTCGATCTGTCAGTAAACGGGTGCGTTTTTATGTGTATGCGTAATAGTTTGCCCCCATATCATTGTAACTGTGAGCTATACATGTGTTAGTATTACCTCTACCATCCCATATCACAACCAGCCTTCACTGGTCCTAACATAACAAAACAACAAACACAACCCAGATGAAGAAGTCCGTTGTTTTGTTATCGTGACACTTTGTGACAAGATGGCCACTTCTTAGCAATATACAGTACCAATATACTAACCTCATTGTTATTTTATGTCGCTAACTTTCTAATGTGACGGCCCCCTTTACAAAACTTCATTACAAGTTACAGAGTTAATTATAAACATCTTATATCTTGTTACTAATTTGTATGCCAGAACTACCCTCAAAATATACTTCAGACAGGAAGGAAGCTATTAAAGGAAAACTATTTCAAACATTTGACCTTGCTGTGACCTTGACCCTGATTGGCTCAATTCCAAAATCTAATCAGTTCATCTGCTGGTTACAATAATAATTCTATATAAATCCTGCAGACATGTAGCCACTCGTTCTTAAGGTATCGCGTTAACGACAATCTCGGATGGACAGACGGACAACTCGAAAACATACAACATCTCCCATGTCCTAGCAATGACATTCAAATATATTTCAATTTTAAACAAATTGCAACCAAATGTCCCCACAAAACTGTCAGATATTCCTATCTTTGTGGGCGTGCGAGTTAGCTTTCCCATTCCATGTCCCAGTCTGTGTGAGTTGTAGCCCATTCACACGGGAATCCACTCCACTATATGTGTGTGTGTGTGGGAGTGAGTGATGACAACATAAGACTTATCAAACCAAGCCACACTGGCCTTGGACTTCAAATACAGCAGATGCGCCGCTGGAATCCATGACAACTGTGTTTGCTGTTGCTTGGAGACTGCCCGAAACACACTCTTTTATATACACTCCCAAACACACACACACAGACATGTTACAACCATACTGTTAATGCTTGGGTCTCTTATCCAAAAATATATACACCCACATACCACCCACAATCACACAAATCCTATACATGCATAAACACACATCATGAGAATGCTTTTGCTGGTCTTCATACGAAAAGCTGACCACTTCCTCTACATTCTTTCCTCAATCATAAGGAAATCTATCTCTTTTTCTTGGATGAAAGGATATGCAGGGGCCCTTCCATAAAGACCGCCATTCTTGTGCCTTTTATCGAGAGGCCTACGCCGTGATGATACCATCTGATTGAAGAAACCTCGGTACATCGGGACATATGGGACAGCGGAGACAGAAATAGTTTGCTTATCTACTGAATGACTTCAACACACTCTGGCAACATTATGGATTAATGACTGAGCAGTGCCTTACTATAAACAGTGTTACTTTTTGACTGTATCATTCCTAATTTGGAAACATTTGTCGTACTGTCAGCTCCTTTAACTGTCATTTTTTAACTCTGCACCACTAACACAAGCCTTTATGAGATTTGAATATATGAAATGAAACGATCTTGGCCATTTCTTTGAGCTCAAACAGCTCCAGTGCATGTGCCAAATGGACAGGAACATCTTCCCCACTTCAACACACCTCCTTCTTCTGTCTAGAACGTGCCTTCAAGAGGAACCATTAAGTGTTTTTTAAAAAGCGCTCATCCACAAAAAAGGAACAAACAGAGAGGCTCTGGAGGAGGAGGGGGTACGCTGGAGAAAAGACGACATGAATGGGGCTGAAAGTTGGCCGTGGCGGATCAAAAAGACCAGGAATTATATGGGGCAAACTACATAAAGAGGCTTCTTAAAGGGGCAGTCTGTCATTTTTAAAAGTGTTTCTAGACCTATAATAATCATATCATTTAAAAGATACTTAAGAATGCCTATTGATTTGCAATACTGCCATGCAATGGATAGGTGGCTAACTTGGTTAAGTGGCAGAACTGAGCCCAGCTCTGTTTGTTCTCCTAGAGACAAGTTATATGTACCCGTTGTGTGTGTTTCAGCAGCAGGAGGGTGAAAGAAATAAGCTGGGAAGCCAATTGTTGGGAAGAGAAAGGCATGCCCATGTTTTTATTGTAATTGTAATTCACTTCACAGGCAGCAGAGGGCTCTAAAAATGATGAAATGCTCCTTTAAGGCATTTCCTCAGGGTCCTCAGGGTCACAAAGGATCCAGAGCCTATCCCAGGGACACTGAGCGTGAGGTGGGAATACACCCTGGATGGGAAGCCAGGCTATCACAGGCACCATGCACACACATTTACACACTCATTCATACAGAGGGGCAATTTAGAGATGCCAATTCACCCAATGGGAAATGATTTTGGGAAGTGGGAGGAAACCGGAGAACCTGGAGGAAACCCATGAGGACATGGTGAGAACATGCGAAACCCTGCACTGACAGTAGCCCAAACTCAGAACCGCAAACCCAAGTTTCAAGATACTGTGATCTGTTGTGCCAGTATCAAGCTGCGAATCTATTTATCCACAGAGTGTGTTCTTTTCGAGGCTTTTTGAGAGGTTCATCTCTGTATTTCCACATATTCATTAACGACATGACGTAAGGTGAAAAAAGGTGAAATTTAAATCAGGGAGTATAGACAGACAGCTAAAGAATGCAATGGGAGTGGTGAAAAGTCCTCCATTGAGAGAAATGACCAACAAAAGCAGGATATAGCAAGTAAAAGCTGGTTTATACTTCTGTTTTTAGGTGTATTTGCATTATGACGCAGAGAGCGCGTTTGTAAGTGGGGTGTACCGAGATGGGTTGATGTGCAGTCCTCCAAAATCCAAACGCGTCATAAGTCTCTTTTGTGCGTCATCCAGCCTTCTGGCGACTGCTGATTGGGTGACATGGGGAGGTGTATCCGGTTGTGGTTGTGTACACGGAAACTTCGTGACAAGACTTTGTGTACGTCTACTCCACATTTTATCAAGGGTTATAGAATATATATAGAATCTAATTCTTTAATCCGACTGCAAACATGACATCGAACAGATGCAGCGCTACAATGAGTGCAAAGCCTCTGAAAAGTGCTGATGTGCAGCAATATAAGAGAGAAGGGTTAAGAGCTCTGCAAAGGAGCCTGGCATGTGATGGATGCTCACACACAACTTGTACACCATATATAAATATAAATATTGATATAGTGTGTTAATGCACGATATCCACACTTTTTCTGCAGAGAAAAATCTGCAAAAATCACAAAAAAGCCTAAGGTGTGTACTGCCATGGCGGATATACTTTGCTGAAAAGCTTCTTCTGTACATCGTTTACAGCTGCATACATACACATACAAATTAATAACGTCAAAAAACACAACTGGTCTCTCATATACACATACACAAGTGATGTTTGCATTGTTCTCACATAGTAGATACTATGATCTAAGCACATCCAACAATAGCCCCAAACAAAACGTCCACAAACTCTCCATCAAACCACAGCTCCCAACCCTTACAAACACAAACTTTAAACACTCCCTTTCTCTTTCACACACACACATACACACACACACATGCTCATACACACACATGCATACTTTAGGCTTGCCTTTCGTTCCTTATTTCCATCTCAAAAGTAAACAGGATTAGAAATGGCTCAATGAAGCGTTGCCGCATCTTTAAAAGAGACAAAAGCATCGAATCAAGGGCCTGCAAGTCCAGACATGGGGCTAAACTCCAAACACACTCATCCTTCCTTGCTTTCATAAAGAATTGAATTAAAAAAAACAGCTTTGCACATTAAGCTTTGGCCTAGAGCAAGGCAAGAAAAGGAGAAAGAAAACAATTTCTGCGCTCTTCGTTCAAGGCTAGAGCTAATAATTACAATGCCGCAGGACGTATAAACATCTTACATGTTCGTTAAGAGAGATATATCTCCGAAAACTGAACCCAAAGGGATGTTTGGATTACATGAGCGACGATGAGCTCTTTTGCGTAAATATTTGGAGCTTCTCTCATTCCGAGAACAGCGCTGTTGGACGAGACTACGTCCAACGACTAGTTGTTTTCTGGGAGAAGTGTGGCAGAGTTCAAAAGATGGTTTCATTCCATTATTTAGAAAAAATGAATACTATTTCTGTCAAAATATAGCTCTCAAATAAGATTATGTGATTCTCCAGAAACATATGTATATTTTTTTAAAAAGTTAGTTCTTGCTATGGCAAGTAGAAGAGTTTGTCCTCATCCCAAATGTCCAACTTTAAATTCCTGCTATAATTTCCAATACTGCTTCTGTTCCCACTCCTGGTTTTTAGACACTTGTATTAAAGTGTTTTCACACTCGGCTTGAATACTCGAGTCAGCGCACAGGATCAATTCTGCACTTATTTGGTGCAGGGAACATAATTGCAGGTTTGCTTAAAAAAACAAAAAAACAACAACAAAAAAAACCCCTGAAGAATTCCTTCCAAATAATTGATCCATTACATAATTCCATATGTCACTTTTGCATGGCATGTCATCGTGCTTGAATTCCTACAAATGAGGAGCCGTTCTCATATAATTAAGCAATACTGCACTAGCAAGGGTGCGGTTCTATTGAATATCAGCATGGCTGCGATTCGGCCGCACGTAATCACAGCTGTGTTGCTATGCAGTATAACAAAACCATTGCGAGTGTAATATTGCTTTTATAAAACAGTTTCATAAATAAGAAACTAACGTCGAGTAACTGACACTGAGGACACAATATGGCCAAATAATTTGTTTATTTCTGCTCCACGAAAGAGAATTCATCCCGAAGAAGCCACACTTATAGATAGTCCATCAGTTAGCGGGCTAGCTAGCTCACAATGATTTGTACATTCCTGTTAAAGGTGCTTCTGGTGAAATTGGCTTCCCTTCTTCCTTATTATCTTCATCTGACATCCGAAATTATATTCATGAAAAATGACGATGTCACAAACTCTACTGTAGTAACAGTTTCAGTGGGATTCAGTGAAACATCCCAGTGTGGTTATATGAATTATAGGCAATCTTGGACCGCCGCTGGTCCAATCAAATTAGCGGACCAGAAATAACTGTTGTGTAAGACGATTTTTAGCTGTGTTGGCCAGCATGAGACGTGTGTTTGTCACGATGCTCTCAGCACTACAAAGGCAATCTAATTATAATGCTCCAGTCCTAAGAAAGTCTGGCTTTATATATATCAATAAGGCGTTCCGTCTCCTCCGCTGACCATAGCAACCCTTTTCCCGCCATCAGGAAACTTGAAAACAACAAGTAACCTGCCAAGTTGAAACAATCACATTACTCTTCATGCAGAGCTTTGAGCAGTTCAGCTGAAGCGAACCCTAGACCATCGGTTTCAAGAGGACCAGTGATCGGTTCTATGGACCCCTCAGGGCTCGAAAACAGTTTTCACACTTCACCAAATGTACCACATTCTTGGGGCAAATGGCCCAGAGTCTGGAAAAAAATGCAAGTTTGAAAAGAACCTTAGTCTAGTCCCAGTAAATTGCTGTTTCATTCCTGGAATTATGACTTTCATTCACACTCCAGGCCATTTCAACTAATTATTCCAGTGTAAAACTGCATATGTGAAATACACTATGGAAAATTCTGACATACAGTCACTGGCTTTCTCCAATGCGCGCACACACACACACAAATAAAAGCGAATGATTATGAGAAAATTTCCTTCACCACTCCTTCCATCCTTCATACTTTTTTTTTTTTTTTTGGGAAAGCGTAACTGACCATCTGATCACTTGGAATTTATGTGTAAAAAATATATAAAAAAAGATTAAAATAAATAAATAACTGAAAAAATAAATAAATAAATAGATAAATAAATCAATAAATAAATAGTAACTTCAGAAGGTTATATTTAACACAGTACTTGTGTTCAGACTTTGCTCATTCTGTCTCTCTCTCCTCACTCTGGAATCGGCTTGTACAGAGGCGCGCACACACACACACACACACACACACACACACACACAGAGATCTGGTTTCTGTTCCCTGTGGGTGCCTCGATCAGTCCATGCCAAGCTTGATACCACCATGTGCTTTATCAGTGAGCAAACACAAATGTTCCCTATGTCTCCACTATTGGAGGCGGGTGGGAGCATGTGTGTGTGTGTGTGTGTGTGTGTGTGTGTGTGTGTGTGTGTGTGTGGAGGGGTAGGTAGGTGGGTGTGTTTGCATTCCATGAGTGGTCTTACCTTCTCCAGAAGTGGCAGGCACTGGGGCACTTTGCTCTCTGGACTCTCCAGCTTAACAATGCTGATGAAGAAGCTTTCTTGCCGCTCATCCTCACTGGTGTTACACAGAGACAGCGGATGAGACTGCAGAGAGAGAGAGAGAGAGACAGAAAGAGAGAGAGACAGAGAGAAGGGATGGTATTTAATTATGTACTAAATAAATGCAAAATACAAAAAGGAACTCTGTGTAGACTGCCAACATATCCATAAAAACTAGGAAATGTTTTTTTTTTAAGCAAAATTAACCAAATTCGCTGCATTAATTATTATGTCAATGGAGGGGCCACACAAGGATAGTAAGACAAATGTGTGTGTGTGTGTGTGTGTGATGTCAGGTGATACATCTAACACACAAAAGCATTGAACCTCAAAATCCCTAAATTGCTATTAAAACAAGCAACAGATACAGTGAAGAAAGTTATTTATTCTTTCATTATGTCTTTCATGTTATTTAACAGACTGGACATCCACAGAAATCAAATTCTGTTTTTACGGAGATGCAAAGAAAAACATTTAACTGAGTAGCTAGCAAACGGAAGGATTTGGACTGAATTGGTCATCAAGAATGAGACATAAATTCATGTTAATGTTCTACAAATGGCTAGCAGCGAAGTCGAGAGCTCCTTAACCTCCTTAAGAACACAAACCATGGCCACCAGTCACGTGAGAGGAAAACATTAATCTGACATTCGTTTGTTTCTGCTAATTCACACTAATTTGAGATCTGTTTGTTTGTGCTCATTTATGCTAATCAGTTTGTGTTTGCTATTTCATGCTAATTTGACATCAGACTGTGTTTGCTAATTTATGCTAATCTGAGATCAGTTTTGGTGTTTGGTTTTTCATGCTAATCTGCGATAGATTGTGTTTTCTGATTCACTTAAGTTGAGATCAGTTTGTGTTTGCTGAGTAATGCTAATCTGAGATCAGTTTGTGCTTGCTAATTCATGCAAATCTGAGGTCAACTTTGGTCGTTTGCTAATTCATATCCATCTTCTAAAGGATGCGCCTTGTACATCAACCTAAATGGTCTAGAGAGATGATTAAATGGCCGGGACCACAAAATGCTATTAAGTATCACATGAAGCTCCACCAAAAAGCCATATTTCTTAACCCTGGCATGAGTCACCTTAAGGAACACCATGGAATCCTTTCCACCCAACATAAATCTCCTCTAAATCCTTTGTAAAAACTCCAGGAAGGAGTCTTCACCAGGGCTTAACCTAACTACCCTCAGCCTACTGTGGTAGGCCAAAGGATGGGGAGCAGAGCAAGGGGAGTTCCCCTGACCTCAGGCAGAAATCCCTAAAACCAAAATGCCCAAGCATGACATCAGTAGTGGGCGAAACTTCTCAGAAAGTCTGACATTATTTGGAGCATGCAGCTGGTGCTGTCAATGGAACCAGTGGAAGATAATGGTTATAAAATTTGGAGGAAGTGGTGAAATAAAACAGAACCTGGTAGAAGGAAGGATGTCTGGAACCATGATACAGACCTTCTGAGGAGCAAACTGAGTGATGTAAACTGTCACGGATTTTATAGTAGAGGCAATGAACTTGAATGTGGATTATAATGTATTCAGAAAAGCCAGTGGAAAATGAGCTAAGAATGTGTGAATGTGGGAATGGTCAAGAATCAAGAAAAAAGATAGTAGCCAATCCCATCGAGTATATTACCATCATCATCATCATCATCATCATCCATTTAGTATGTTTATGGAGATGACAGCATACATTTAATATCTGGGCAGTAATTCTGAAGGCTAAGGAGGATTTCAGAGGTATTACAGCAGCATCCGCTTTCAGTGCTTCTCATTACTTAGATCTGGACATTTTGCAGTTTTCAGCAACTGCCAATCTTTTTTTTTTTTTGCACACAGAGTGTGACCTTTCAATGACAAAGATCTAATGCCTTCCTCAGCTAGATTGGATTTGGAACTAATTCAGAGAAAGTAAATATAACTTTACATTTTCTCATGAGGACTTGTAGAATTTATCATTTCTCATTAGCTTCTCCCAAAGGCAGGGGCCTTCAACATTCAAGTGAAGACTATTACACAGTCAATCATTCTCTTTATTGCACAACATTCCAATTTCACTTACAGTCATACAGACTCAAACACAACCCCATGATCTCAGAGTCTTTTTTAGATGGGAGGAAGACAGCAGCCCAGAACCAAAAGCCCCTTTCGAGACAGTGCTCCGATCCAGTGAGACACATCTTCTGTAGGGTTTTCGTAAAGCCACAAAGCAGAGGGGTCAGGGAACCAAAAATTACAGTTTCAATTTTAACAAGGAGCCCAAATTCAGTACTTGTGGAAAGAGTGATATTTGTCAGACTTCTCCCAAAGACAGAGGCCTTAATCATCCAAATGGAGACTCGGTTATGAGTCTATTTCAAAGCTCACCATTATCTTTATTGCGTAACATCAAGTGGACTTGAGAAAAGCTTCATGATCTCAGAGTTTGTTTGAGAAAGAATCACAACCAGGGGGCCTGGGAACTGAAAATTACAGCCTTGATTTCAACAGGGAACCCAGATCGAACCGCAAGATGTGCATACAGTCACCACCCAGAATGCTGACAGCCTGAATGATGACAGTCAGTTCTGGCTGTCTGTCTCTGCTGGAGAGTGGACGAGATGTCCCCATCCTGCGCCTTTGTACTCGCGATTAAAAGCATTCCACCGCCGCCGTAGTTGGCCAACTAAAAATAGAACAAAAAAAGTCTTGACAGCCTCAAAAACAAACAGCAGTGCAGAGAGCAGGGAAAAATAAATAGTGGCTGTGGTGAGAAGTCAATAATTTTTTTTCCCCTCCCAGTTTTGCCCTACGGGTCTCCTTTTGTCCTGTGCCAGAAGTGGGGCCAGTTCATGTGCTGCCAATTCAGCTAAGATGCAAGAGTCACTCGCTTTGTCGTCCTTGATCTGTCTATTTCTCCATCCCCTAGGCCTTAGATCATCCTCCTCCCTTCAATTTACTTCCATTCAAAGCTCACAGATGGAAAGGGCTTCTCCAAAGGCTTCTGTTTCTGAGGTTACAAATGTTGTCTCTGTGACAAATTGGCCACTTCCATGCTTCACAACTGATTTGACCAAATCCAGCATGTACACAGACACAGATATCACTGGCTAGTGCTTTATTAATTTAGACAAATGAATAACTATATGCAGAAAGCATATATGGTGGTGGAGGCAGTTTGAGCATTTTAACAAGAGGAGGGGGTTTAGGGAGTGATTGACAGGAAACTGGGGTCAGGGAGGCCCTTTATCCCCATTTCAAAGGCTTCACCCCCTGAGGGCCAGAGACTCAGCCAAGTCTAGTATGTGTCAGGAAAGAATTCCGTTCCCCAAATCCCGCGCCCAGACCTCTCTCACTCTCTCTGCTCTTTCCAACAGCACCAAAATACTTGGCCAGCAGCCGGCGTGTTGTTCCGACCCAGTTTCCCGTGACAACTGTCTCTCTCACTGTGTGCGTATGTGCATCTGTGTGTATGTCTGTGAGACTTCGCTCAGCGCGTCTAATCCAAACAGCGCTGTTATGCTCTACAGAATCCTGCCAAGCTTCTCTTTCACACACAAACACTCACGTCTGTGTGAAACACATCCTGGGCTTGTTTTCTTGGTAAGACAGGTGCTAACTCTTGCATATGAACATTTCAGAAGACAGGCATTGGGAGACTGTGGGTTTGAATCCTGACGATGCATGAGATTAGAATTGGTCCCGCTCTATGGGTGGAAAGCATGGCATTACTTTCCCGTCAGTTGACAGTAGCTAATTGTGGGCGACTGTAAACTGTGCTAAAGAGTTTCCTTCAAGTGCATTCAGCTGCTCTGTGATGCTACATGAGCAGCCAAGTTCACCTTAAAAAATTTCCTTTATTATTTACCAAAATCTCTGAGGCCCTAACCACAATGCCCATCCATAAGCGCAAAAGCATGGTAGATTTTGTCCATAATGAAAGTTCCCAGTGTGTCTTTTCAAAGACATAGAAAATGTCCTTGAACGTCTCTGCTAAGTCAGCCTTAGGCCAATATTTCTAGGATAATAAAATATAAAGCTTAAGTTCTTACACTTCTCAGAGATTTTCAAAAAGATTTTCTTTTAAAAGAAAATTCTGAAAATTTGTAATTCCAGGAGACACTCAACAGTGGATTTCAAATTACCTAGTTTTCAAAGCACAGAATTCCTCCTTGCTAGCAGTTGGCTTAGCTGCTGTTTTCTTGATAGCTATCAAAATCTTAGCTATTATCTCATGTTTGCCAAGTTATCAGCAGTGACAAAATAAGACATGCTAAGTGTTTTTCCATCTCTACACTCATAGAACACAAAGACACCCCACTCAGATTCACTCATAGAAACGTGCATACATTCTGAATGTGCTCGTTTATTAAAGTCTTAAGTCCAGATAATGCTGTAAAATGCTGTAAAACTAGCTAGAATAATTAGATTTAAATGTCCTGCAGTCATTATTGCTGCTGATTTTAACCTTTTTTAAATTTCTTTTTTTTTTAATCACAAAGTGGAGGCACTCCTGAAGTCTGTGGATTCAAACCTGCTCTCAGGTAGAGAACTGGTACAAGGTGTGTTTTGAAGAAACCAATACAGTGTGTGTGTGTGTGTGTGTTCAGAGGGAAATGAAGGACATTACAGAACTGCTGCTGTCAAAACAGCAGTGGAGTCACATTTCACCTCCATCCTTTAGTACCCCATCCACTGAGAGAGAGAAGTGAAGGGGAAAAAACGCACAATCTGCCGAGAAATTGATACTATAATGACTGCGGAGCAATTACTGCACGACCCGAGAAAGAGAGAGAGAGAGAGTGAGAGAGAGATGGAGAGAGAGAAATGGAGAGAGAGACGTCGGATTGTCTGTGGAGTCAATGAGGAGGATTTGGAGGTATTGTGGCAGTTTCCGAGAAGCGAAGCAGCAGGCCAGGGGGGCGTATCAGGGCAGACAGAAAGGAAGCCTCTGTAATCTCACCCACTGAGAAGCATGTTAAATAACTTTGCATGCAGAGCCAGAGGATACCCCATTAGCAGCAAATTACTGAACCTTAACTGCAAAAATTACAGAACTTTTTAAATGCACAACTGTAACCCAATAATGCTTTAAACGGTCTTCTATTCTCAATCCTCTCAGCCTGTAATTCTGCTTTTCAATCTTACTGTTTAGAATGATTACTGGATCTGCTTTAGATGCGGGTGAAGCTAATGTTTACTAAAGTGAGTAGGTCATACAACTGATCCCGGGTCAGTCCAGAGTATCAGTATCAGTTAAATATAAATACTATGAATATTTGTTACGAGTATTAAATTCTTCTTCCGAGGTGGAGCAGTATAAATAATTCCCAGAATGCTTACTGTACAACCCTAAATCACCAACTTCATATCTTCTTTGGGTATGTGACTGTATCTGGTAACTTCATTTTCAAAGATTTTCAAATGATTTGACAAACTAAGACATTAAATTATATATATCTCTGGAGCAGATGTGTAAGTATTATACTGTCTGGTTAGAGAAACTGCTAGACTCTGCTTTTTTTAATGATATGTTGTGGATCAGTTATGATGCAGCACCGGTAAAAGCTTGGATAGACTTTAATGGATCCACTTTTCATTTTGTTTTCAAGTTTTTTTTTATGAGTAACACCAATGACACCAATACAGCACGACATTTTAAACTAAGAACTATAAGCACTAAATATCAGACAGTTGGACTTACTCTGGGCTCTCAGTATTAGTTCTTCTTGCTTTAACCTTTTCATATAAAGACCATAGACCATTAAAAAAACAAATATATAATATATAATTGCCATTATATGAGAATAAAAAGATTTATAATGAGTAACACTACTGACACTAATAGAGTGTGAAATTTTAAACTAAGAGCTTTACAACTAAATATAAGGCTGTTTGACTTACTGTGGCCTCTTAATATTGATTCTTCCTGATTTAATATTTTTCACATAATAAGTTTTTTTAAAAAAATTTCTTGCATTTTTTAAAGGGCCAGTCTCTATTTTTTTTTAGAGTGGTAACACCACTGACAAAATCAGGGGATACACTTTTTCATATTCTACTAAAAATGTGATTTTAATTCTTATATCTTGTGTATACAACAAATTATTAAAAATGAATTTTTATTGTTTATGAAAAAAAATATTGTTTATACCTTTGTCAGGTGACAGGGTGACATTGATTTGTTTACATGTTTCACTTTTCGTTCACACCAAAACTATTTTAAATGTAAAAAAAAGAAAAAAAAAGCAGTGCATGTAATTATAAGTTATACATTTATATAACAGGAGCATTTTTCAGTGAAGCTGCACTGCAATAGCCCGGTCATACAGGTACACCCCATGTCTAACTGCTACACACACCATACCCAGCAGAGGGGGTAATGTTCTTTAGGGCATACACACTCACACATGTTTGTCAGAGAGGGAAAGACCACAGACATGCTTTACTGCACCAGTGACCTGCCAGAATCCCTATGTGAAAGTGAAACAGCATAAACACACACACACACACACACACACACAACCACACCAAATACTCTGAGAGGATCATCCTGTTAGTGCCACTCTCTTACTCTTCCAGCTTTAACAGGAGTAGTAAGGTATTCTACTAAGCTCTAAAGACTAAAAGTTGAGCATATTGTTTGACCTTTGACTCCTGACCCAGGAAGAAGTCGTCAGTCTCACTGTAGAATGTAATTAACCCTGATGTCAATAACGTTTGTCCAAGAGGTACGGTGATTCACCGTGTCTCATTTATTTCGCAGTGCTGCCAAATCCTGTACACCTCACTCTCATGTAAGCGCACACACACACACACACACACACACACATTTGCATACACACACATTTTGCTAGTGATCTCCATTTCAAAGGAGAGGATGAGGATAAACAGAGGCTTCCTCTGTGCTAACAGGAGCACGCCTTCTTACTTCAATGTTTGTTTCTCTTTTATTGATTCCTCTCATTTTCACTGTTACGCTAGCCATGTCTCAATTCCAGCTTCTCTTTACCTCTTTAGCTGTTTTACATTTAAAGCATGTGTTAGACAGTGTAATTTTTTAAAGTTTATTTTTAGGTCTCCTATCTGTGATCTGTCGCTCCATTTCTCACTGTGTGATAGAACTATGAGAAAATAATATAAGAGGGATAAATTCTGAAGCCTGACAATGCCATGGCTAAAAAATGACCCAAAATGAACACAACTGGCTATTCCTTTCTGCCTTGACAATTAGAACAACAACAGCCAATAAACATCTTGTTTTGCAGATATTCCACAACATTAATCATTACTACAAATGGATAAAAATTTTGATGTGCCATTCTTTAATAAATAAAAAAATGTCAATATTGGTAGATTGCCTTGGTATAAGAGGAATAAAACATGTTGTGACACGATATTACAGGACAATAATTCACATCAGGGAGGTACCAGTTACTTTGCTTTGTGTCCGACCATGTCCCACCACCCTGTCGTTGATTATTTTCCTATAACAGCACAGCCTGAAGAGTTTTATTCCTTATATCCTCATACAACAAAGTCCATGGACATGTCAAACTGGATTTCATGTGTGTATGAAACAACATATAGGATAGGTTTGTTGCTTGTGTAAAATAAAATCCAGGGAGAATTCTCAGAGTGGGTAGGAAGCTAACTAGCTAACTCTCACCTACGTTGTTACTATAACAACCATTGTGAACCACACCCATCACTCATCACCTCTCTTAAGAGGTTTCATTGCTCTCATTAGCAATGTGTGTGTGGGTGTGTGTGTTTAGGGGAAACTCCTGTCTATCTTCTAGGCTTTGTGGATGGATCAGGCTGAAGCTGAGCACCAGTCGCCTTGCTGTAAGTCTCACTGTTGTTTTCCAGTCTGCATGTGCGCCTCATTGCCTTGCCTTTCACTACTCGTAGGATGACTGGAGCGTTGCCACTCGAGATTGCAGAGGAGCAATCTCTGTCTTTCTCTCGCCACCCAGACACACACACACACACACACACACACACAATCACACATACACACCAGCCCCTACACCCCCGTGTTGGCGCCACACTGACCCGTACCCACATTGCGATGCACCCGCTCCCCCCACATCACGCGTTTTTCATTTCTTCTATGAAAGAGACACCCGGTCCACCAGCACTAACTCACTCACACACACACACACGCTTATTCCAATTCAGGCTCATGTTGACATTCCATCAGGGGCTAGAATAATGAGTTTTGCATAGTGTCAAGCCTCTGGGGGAACTTCATTGATGAAAACTATGTTGTTTCAGCTGCAAATGGGGTTATTTGAGAACACCATCCAGCGAGTGAACGCTGAGCGCTAACGCTAATGTTTGGAAAATGGGCACTAAGGAAAACGATCAGCTTTCATGTTAGGGAGATCCCACTATCTTCCTGAGCTTGCAATTCCAAATGAATATCACAAAAATCAACGCTGACAGCTGTGGCCTGGTATGATGTATGAAGTTCAGCTACAGATGTAACTGCAGCAATCAGGACTGATTTACGCAGTTGTAACAATCTGTACACTGATGATACTTCTTCATGTGATCTAATGCATAATGCAGCTTTAGCAGGTTAGTTGTGATGGAATTCTCCATGACGATAGCTTCGGAAAAATTAAACAAGGTAGCGTTTTGCAGTGGGAAACAGACGTGCAACGCCAGAACTATATCAACAACCTTTTTTTTGTGAATGAAGGAATGTTCTGTCCTTTATTTCTCTCACTTCCTGTTGTTATTTCTCTGTGTCCTGTTGCTAAAACTAATCAAGGGAGAGGACACATGCGGACACACGCATATAAACATACACATCTAAAAGGCCACATCAAGGAAGGACGTTTTATTGTTGTTTCTTTTCCGAGCGTAAACATTACCGGTTCATACAAACCGGTGCCATGACAACACACACCACATGATCCCTACGCACCAATCAATTACAGGGAAAGCTAAACAAGCAGCCAATTAAAACCTAAACTTCCCACAAGCGGAGTTGCAAAAACAAACCTTACATCTTAGCGCATTTACCAACAGCATTATCTTTCTAAACTTCTTATTTTTGGGATTGTAAACATACACACGAGGCCAAACAAAATACAGCCAGTCGCATCGGATTACCAGCGGAGGCCGCAGCGCTTAAAAAAGTTCCTTCCATAAGATCGCAGACGTCAATGAAAGGCCACGGCATCAGAAGCCAATAAACAAACAGAGTACAAGTGAGTCTAGTAAAAGCTCCATGTGGCACCAGATACTCTTTAAGAGGGTTATGGAGGCTGTGGAGTTCTTGGGTGCTTCCATTTAAGGGTGTGTTCATATAGCGGTATGATGGTATACCACAAATAGTTACACTCTTATGCTTTACCAGTATCAATAATGACATCAGAAAAAAATAATCCCTATTATTCCATTAAGACTTTACATGAAACAACATGAAAGGTTTTTTTTTAATAAGTTTTACTTCTGATTGAGAACAAATTTGATCTTCCAAAGTAGAATCCTTCAGCACAAAGATATCATCATAGACATCATCGATAAATGTTTTACAATAAACAAAGATAAATGTTTTATGAAAAATAAAGGTAAATGTTTTATTGCTTTTAGCTCTTTATTTTCAGTTAGAAGATGCTGAAAGGAAGCTCCATGTAGTTCCTTGCAATTGCCAATTCTTAATTTAATATAAATTTAAAAATGTTATATAAATTTAAAATTTCACTGCCTCCAATCACCTGACTTTACCAGGTCTTAGTTCCAGAAACCTCACTCTCTCACTCACTTTCGGTAACCGCTTTATCCTGATCAGGGTCGCTGTGGCTCCAGAGCTTATCTTGGGAACGCTGCCACCAGTTCATCGCAGGGCATCATGTACACACACACACACACACACACACACACACACACACACTGACACACTCATTCACACCTAGGGACAATTTATGTTAGCCCATCCAATGTTTTTGGGAGGTAAGAGGAAACCAGAGAACCCAGAAGAAACCCACACAGACCCAGGGATCAGAAACCTACCAGCCAAAAAATTCAGAGGCTAACCAAGCTCATTTATTACATGTACTGTTCTATGACATGTACTTTAGCCCTCTTTAGAAATGCAAAGTAGATCTCATGATCAACTGTAAAACATAATATTGGGTTGTACAGCTATAATACCATCAATTGTTCATGCTACTTCCCTTTATAAATCAAATTAGGGAAAGGACAGTTCAGCGTCTCAGGTTAATTGAATGAATCCAAGAAAGAAGCTGATGAATTCCAATGAAATTATGAACTGGATTGCCCTTGTAACCCTATGCTAACCCTTGCTGCAGTGGGGTTTGGAGTATACAGGGTTATCACCCAGAGTGATCCAAAAGTCCTTTAACCCTGTTGGTCACAAGGGAGGAAGGGAGAGAGAGAGAAAGAGAGAGAGAGAGAGTGTGTTAAATGAAGAGAGGAGAGGAGGGGAGGATGGAATGGAAGGGTAGCAGTTGCAGGGTCCATGGCATACAGCCAGAGAGAGAGAGAGAAAGAGAGAGAGAGAGAGAGAGAGAGAGAGATCCTCCTGGAATGCCATGGAAAAACGAGAGGCAGGAATGTTGACTCCTCTCAGCAGTATAAACATCGCCAGCCTGCAGAATGCTGCCGCTCTGCTTTGAAGTTACTGATCCGCCTCTATATCTTTCGCTCATTCCCTTTCTCTCTCTCTCTCTCTCTCTCTCTCTCTCTTCCTCTCCATCTATCTCTCCCCCGTTTCCTTGTTTCTTAATCTGTTCATTTTGCCACATTGATCTTCAGAAATGATAACGAGAGAAAAGAATCCACTCTGTATTAGTGTCACACAGCTGGGGCTTTAGAAAGATTGCATAAGAGTATCTGAGTTATACACACACACACACACACACCCCCACACACACATACAGACACGCACGCATGCACGCACACACGAATGAATACACTTGTACTTGTTTTTCATGCACAGTTAGAATCTGTGTTTAGTGAGGGCAGGAGTTTACAGTGACTAGACAAATGCAATCAAACTCTCTCTCTCTCTCTCTCTCTCTCTCTCCGTCTTTTTCTACCTGATATGAGACATCCCTCTGTACACTGGTGGATATCACTTCAATGTCAACACACAACAACATTAGATTCTGTAACACAGTACAGGCAAACACTGTAGAGTAACAGGGCTTCTATTCACCTTATTTTCACACGTCGTCTATATAGTTTGTGACTTCATGCTCAGGATATGCTGATACGTTTAGCTTTTTTTTTTTTTATTTAAATGATGTAAACATGTATAGAGTTATATTTATTGGCTAGCTACCTGCAGGCTAATGTTTCTGCATGTTAGCTCTTTTCTGATGTAATTGATTGAGTCTTATAGCAGAGTCTTATTGATTTTCTTATACCAAAAAGAAAATGTGTTGCACCTAGTATACCATTTGCTCTAAGATTCTGTTACTTAAAATAGCTTGCAACATTAATTTGTCTGAAAAATTTATGCTAGCTAGACAAGGTGATATGGATGACAAGTGCATTTCATTCAGCTAGTCATGTCTCTTCTGACCAACCAGTTTCTTTCATTTTGACAACACAAGCAAAGTTACTGATTTTTTACAGCTTTTGACACTTTTAGTAATGGTAATGTAAGTCAATAACCTTAATACAAGCTGGCTGGCTGCCTAGAGCTCTATAAGTGCAGAGTGTTACAGGGGTGGACAAATCACTACCCCAGGTGTCTGGAACAAGCAGATATTAATTATGCAGGCTATCAATTTTACATTCATAGCTGCCTGGTGGAAAAGAAGGTTCAATAGGCTGTTGATATAACAGTCACCTGCGTTTTTACTTTACTCATCCAACAACTAGAGAAGGAAAAACCTCTCCTCCCTATTGACTTTTGCAGAAATCATCTTTTGCTTTGATATGTCTGTTTAAAATTTAACACTCTCTGATTGGTTCATATATTTCTTGGAGGCAGATTGCATATAACTGTTATACTTTTGAATTAATTTATGTTAGCTGCCACATTTTAGCCTATGTAACTGGGCCATAACATGGGACAGGGCAAGCACCTTGGACCGTTCCCTTCCCTGGTGGGCTGGCTAATGAATTTATGATTAGTCCACCACTGTTTTAGCGCTTTGCTGTATCCTTTGAGGCAGGTAGGTGATATCTGCTGACTGTGTATTTGCCCTCTTCCCACCCCAATCAATATGTCTCCGCGTCCACACCTGTCCACACAAAGCTCACCGAGGCCATCAGGAAGTGTCTCAACTCAGACCTGTCTGACAGACTGCTTAATTGGTCTTAAGATTAAGGGACTGAGTCAGCTCCACCTGCTAAACTGAGACTAAAACACTCATTACATGCAATTACCAAAGCCATTTAAATCCTAGTCTCTGTACACTTCTATATGACTGCCTCTAGACAGGTAATACACATAGACAACTATACGTACTGCGGACTATATGTTGTAAGATATAAGATATCTCACGTGCACATGCTCTGTTCAGGTAATGGTCCTACATGGACACAGATGAGGACAGCTGCAGAAATACTGGACGCACACCAATTACAAGAGGGCTTCTATTTTCACGGCCTGGTGCCACCTCTGTTGAATCAGAGGCTTAGGCGCCAGCCAGGGTGGAGGGGTTGGGGGGTTAGGAGTACAAGCAAATGAAAGAAGAAAAGAGTAAAGAGAATGCTCTCAATCTCCGTTTGTCCTGCTGGCTTCTTTGGCCTCATTTCTTAAACCCCATCAGAGCAAACGGGAAAGCCATCGTCCCGAAAAAAAACCCCTAAAAACCCTGCGTGCAAGTGCACGCCGCTCGTTTCCCCCATTGCTCCTCTTTAAAGTATATTTTTGACATAATTACAGAAGAGCACAAAACGTCTTGAGTCATCCTCAAGGCCTACACTACACACACACACACACACACACACACACACACACACACAAGCCTCCCTGCTTCTACCACAAGGGCTGCCTTTCTGTGCCACTTTTCTCCCGAATCTCTTGCTTTTTTTCACCCCTCCCTCCTGTTTTCTCCTTGGGCGTTTGGGCCACAAGCAACAGCAGAAGCAACAAACAGGTCTGCTCTTCAGCATTCCGGCTCGCTTTATATATAATTGTGGCGCGCTTTATATATAAACAGAAGCTGGATCCCAGCCTAAATCCTCCAGGGACAGACTGGTTTATCTTGTGGACAATGCCAGAACGTGGAACCCCCCAAAATGGCCTGGCGTCCCCGCTGATAAAAGACTCGGTATAAACCTCGGCGCTCCGTCGCTGGGCTGAGACATGTGTTTTTCCGGAGATGAGATTCCTGGCACAGTAGCAGAAGCAGACACAGGCCTCGTGTTTTGAGCACCGTTTTATTGGCACGTTGCTCCCGGAACGGATTGGAAATCATTCTCCTCCTTCATGACATATGGAGAAGAGAGAGAGAGAGAGAGAAAGAGAAAGCGAAAAAAGTCCAGTGAGAGTTTCATGGGGCTCCTTAACATATTTCCTGCAGGCAAATTTATTTCAATCTCCTCTTCTTCAAAGGCCTCCTCTCTACCGTACACCATCAATTGGTGGCTCAAAGATCAGAGCTGTCTGAACACCAAGGTGGGTTCAGGAAACTTTTTTTTTTCAGAATCTACAGAATCAACAAACAATGTGTCCATCTCATCAGAAATTGTTAGGAAGTCAATATGTGCTCTCAAATGGCCTTCCCATGAGCTGTTGGGAAATTGTTCCAGGTTATTTGATTCAATGATCGCAAGCCATTGGAAGGTCGAGAGGTCTCCATTTTTGTGCAGATTACTTGCGCAGATATGCAAGGTTGTTTGGAGATCAGCAGTTCCTGGAATTCTCTGTCTAGCAGCTTGACTGCAGTGACATCTGGCTTCAATGCCATTCCTCTTTGGAACAGTGCAAGAGAATTGGCTGATCGCTAAATTCAACACCACAAAAACAGCTAAGAGCCAATTATCTGTCAAAAATAAGCTCATCGTAATGCAAACAGACTTATACTGAGAATATTATCTGGCCTGCCCTGAAAGGGAGGGATGATGCTAGTTTGGTGCTCTGTTCAATAATACTGATGGACTATCAAGGCCAAATCTATAGAAAGTAGCTCATTTCAGGATTCTACACAAGCTGTCTGTACTTGTTCTCAGGGCAACCATGTAAGAATAGACCACAACACAGCAGGAGCGGTACTTCTGACACTTGGTGCCCATGGAAACGTCAGTTGGGCAACCACACTGAGCTGCTGGTAGGAGTTTAAGGAATTCTGCATAATCATAGCTCCTGTTCCAGACCCTTGATGTTGTTTCTTCTTCCATTCTGTGGTTAAAAGTGGATCAAAGGTACCAGTGTTAGTCAAGGCAGGGATGTAAGTAATATCTCTCAGAGAGAGGTTGATAAAAAACCTGTACAACCAAAGTATTTACATTCATCTGTCTTCCATCCATGTCCTATATAGTGGCCTCCAGAATAATTGTCACACTTCATTTGACTGAGAGAAAATGAATAAAAAAGAATAACATGCAGTATGTGATATTTTAAGCTCAAACACACACAAAATATTATTATACAAAAAATTGTTCTAATGAGAATGATTTTTTGTTCAAACAGAAATTAATAGTTCCTACTATTGTTTGAGTGGAAAATTTTAATTATCGTGTGTAATGCTTTTTTCATACAATCATTTTTTGCTGTAAACTGGAACTAGGCTGCTGCTTTCTTACGTCTTTCTAGAGCCAAATAAAGAGCAACAACACACACATAAAGCCAATACACACACCTGGTATCCGAATGACTCAGACAGAAAATAAACATTGCATTATTAATTATAGTCATTATCTGGCAGATATGATCCAGCTGTCCGTGAATACAGGTAATGCTGGGTCACAAGTTCAGAAGAAGTCCTGGCCTACAGCGAAAATTTTGCTGTACTAATCAGTCACTTTATGACAGCAAATAGTGCTGAGAGAAAAGTAGAGAATGACAGAAAGACAGACAGGAGGAAGAAGTGTCAGCCTGGGGCAACATGCAAAGGGCATTTTGCCAAAACGGTGCTTGACCCTTGACCCTGTCTCAGGGTGCACCATTCAGGAATCAGACAAATGAAGGGTGAGGAGTGTGTTCATCTAGAGGCGACAGTTACTACCACAGTATCACCTAATGCCCCGAGCCCTCAGGCCTCAAGTAGGGAGCCGGGATGGCTGAGAGTCTGTATGCATGATAGACACCTCAATGGCAGAACAACTGATTGATTTGTTTTAACTCTATTCTGGACCTCGAAGGTTCTGGTTCATTCCAGGGCAGTGGTAGCCCAGTGGTTAAGACGTAGGACTACTGATCGGAAGGTCATAAGTTCAATCCCTGGCACCACCAAGCTGCCACTGCTGGTCCCTTGAGCAAGGCCCTTAACCCTCAACTGCTCAGTTGTATAAATGAGATAAATGTAAGTCGCTCTGGATAAGTGCGTCTGCCGAATGCCATAAATGTAAACGGAGGAGGAAAATGGATGGAATAAAAATACCTTGCTAAGACAAAAGGGATGTGCTAGAAAAATTCACCTTCATTTTTAATGACAGATTTTTTGTAGGCATGCCAGGACAGAACCTATCCCCAATTCATGCACACCTGCGTACTGAAGTGAGAGAAAGAAGGAGAGAGTGGGGGGGGAACGATTTAGGAAGAGAAGAAAAAACAGTGAGAGGTGAGAACGAAAAAGAGAATGTAAAATCTCTCCCATCATCATTTGGCATCATGGCCTACCATGGTTAATACCCACAGGAATGAAAGTGCTAGAAAGGGTTTTGGAGAAAATGCTGCAGTCTTTTGTTTCTCTTCGCTCTTTTTTTCTCTCACACCAGTACCGCCATGTGGGTGGGCTGCAAAATCCCATTCAGCTTTATTGCACACATGCATGCACACACACACACTCTCTCTCTTTCTCACTCTTATGAGAGAGCCACAATTGTGGTTGAAATTTACTTTTGACTTTGTCAAGCTTTAAAAGAGCTGTTATGTTTTTTAGTGAAAGACCAGCTATAAATGTAATTATAGGTTGTTTTCAATTCATATGAACATTTTATGTGGGTGGTGTAGTTGGTTACATGTAAAAAAAAACAGTATGAAAGCAAGCAAATAACACATGTTATAATAAAGATACGACAATCATATTTGGCACGTATAGTCTTTAAAGGGTCTACTTTTGATATTTTAAAAAGATTGTGCTGCCACATTTATATCATTTTCAAAGGAGATGGAAACGTGTACAGCCACAACTGTGACTTCTGGGATAAATATTGTTATATTAAAAATTGAATGTAAATACGAAGGTTTTTATTTGTATTTTTACTTCACTGAAGATATTGTAAATATGTTTTAAACATTTTTAACCATTGGCTCTAACTGATGAACTGATGAATGTTTTAGAAAAGGCATACAGTTTGGGCTATAGAGCCATCTAAGGAGTAAAATTTGCATACTCATATAGCATCATCATATACTCATATAGCTTAAAAAACAAAGAAATATATCAGTGTTAACAGCATCATGCACATTCTGGAAGGTTGAAGGTGGAACCATATCAATGGGATGTACTCTTCCATGGAAATTGTTCAGGAAGAATAAAAGAGGAAGCTTAAACTAAAAAAGAAAGGAAAGTGTGACTTCCTATTAGCACACTTGTCGAGTGGATACTCGGTCACTGCGAAACTAAAGATGCATGCCTGGAAACCTCATGGAAACACGTCTGAAGAGCTTATACTAGGTGAGAATAGCTGTTGGTTTTGGTCCCAGGAAAAACAATACACTTTTAAACACCAAATCATGAAAACATTCTTGCTTACAATTCCATTCCTAAATCCTGCAGTTCATAAATGTAAAATCTTTGAGGTGCTTTAGCTGCCAGGTAAACTGTCACATCACACTGTGAGCCAAAAACAAAACGGCTTTTGACACGACTGTTTACAAAGCCTATAAAAGTAAACAAATGCAACAAACCCATCTCCCATGGTCGAATAGAAAAAGGGCGGAACCAAAAAAAAAAAAAAAAGCTCCAAAATCCCCAAGTGCATGGCTCAACTGATTAACGAAGCCAACGAACAAAAGAAGGGAGGGTTGGAGGAGAAGAAGGGATATTTCAATTGAGTATTCCAAAGGCAAAGTTAGGGAAGCCTGCCATAATGAGTGACAGAGACAAGTTCTGTGAATTATGGCTGTATTTGCTTTGCTTTTTGTTTCATTTGAGCAAGAGGGATATTCAGCAGATTACTGTTAAAGCACATGAGTCACGTTGCTTAAATACATGCCTTGTCAGGTCTGTGTGAACGTCTGTATTAAGGTCAGGTCAAAAAATAGACACTCAAGAAGTAATTCCTAACTAATTCCTAAATGCATGAACTGCAAATTCCCCATGGACTATAGGAATATATTGCTTATCAGTTATATTACGGTGACATTTAACATGACAAGTACTGATCATAGACCTCAAAATATCGACCCTACTCCTGCATTTAATTCAGAAAGCTATACCAGGACTGTCACATATATTCACAGACCACAGAATGCATGTCTTTAACTTATGTATATCAAATAGAAAGAGGAAAGTCAGTGGCATTGATATATAAGTGTATTTTTACAGATTTTTGCTAACACAAGATAGGTTGCTAACATGAGCTAGCCTTTAATAGCCAGCACAAGCTAATCTGACAGAATTTCTGAGAATTTTTTTCTTGAATATTCATATTCTTAACTTTTAACACTAGCCAGACAGCCAAACAAGCTAAACTGACCAGACTTCCAACATAATTTTAAAGTCATATTCTTACACATTCATAATATTCACTGCTAACACTACCCAGATAGCTAATAAAAACTAACCTGATAGAAAGTCACACTCATAACTGTTCATAATTCACTTCTAACACTAGCCAGATAGCTTATATAGGTTAATCTGACAGAACTTCTGAGAGAAATTTCTAGCTATATTCATACAACCTTCACTGCTAAAACTAGCCATAGATAACACAAGCTAATCTGACAGGATTTATAGGGCATTGTTCAAGTCATATTCATAAATGTTCATAATCATCACTGCTAAAAATAGATAGATAGCTAACACAAGCAAATCTGACAGGATTTATGAGTGAATCTTCAAGTCATATTCATAAATGTTCACTGCTAACACTAGCTAGCTAGCTAGCACAAGCTAACCTGAGAGAAAAGGACTGTGCGTTATAATTACAGACCACAGAAGGTGTGTTTGAGAAAGGTTAGATAAACAGAGGAAAGTTAGGGACATTCATAGATGCACATGTATTTTCATAGATTTTATTGCTAACATGAGCTAACACGAGTTTAAATTCATATACATAAAAGGGTAACTTCAGACATTCGCCATGTAGCTAAAACAAGCTAACTTCCAGGATTTCTAAGAGAGTTTTGAATTCATAGTCATAAATGGTCATAATCTTTACTGAACTCTAGCTCACAAAATGTCTAAGCCTTATTTTTATGCATTGTATCGCTGAAGTTAAATACAGTTTCAAATACAAGACCTTCAATCTTCAGTCTGACTGACACTCCTCCTTATCTCTCACTACTCTAAGTGAACACTACTATAAGTGCTCACTGTATGAATATACACAGTATTTTTTAAATACAGTATACTGGTGTAATATAATATATGAATATAATACTGTAACATTGTGAACTGTGATAGGTCAGCGTGATACACTACAACCCTGACCAGGACAATGCGGTTACTGTAAGCTGAAAGAATGGATGAGTTATTGTGACATGAATATATTGATATATTAAATATAAAAATAACCCATTAAAAAAAATTCTCTGCAGTTTGGTTCAACTCAAGGATGTCTGCTGGGAATAATAATAACATTGCACAAGGCCAGGTTTAAATTTAACCTCACTACAGGACTTTAGCTCTTACTAACAGAACCATTTGGGAATGTTTGTATATATATTTATACCTACACGTTTAATTTATCTTAAATGCTTCTATTGGTTAATTTTACTTCTGTACTTGTTCTACCTATCATGTGTTTTGCTATATACAGTGGGGTCCAAAAGTCTGAGACCACATTAAAAATCTATAATTTTTTTTTCATTTACAATTGGAAATAAACAAAGGTTTTAGCATTTTTAAATATTTAAAACAAAGATAACATGTTCAATATCTTGAATATTTAATATTCGAGATTCTGTACTATTTCTAGGTCCCTGTTTGAATGTAAGCAAATTTGTTATATTGAGCATGTCAACTGCTTTGTACAAAAGGTCAGATTTTCGTCATGCCTAATCTCTTCTATTGAAGCGTGTGTTCAGAAGACACTCTGATGGATTTGATCTAAAATGAATCATGAGGTTTTGCACAAACTTGTGGAGTCCATGCCAGCTTGAGTGCACACTTTAATTAAAGCAAAAAGGGGACACAGCAAATACTAAAAAACTCTGAAATTCATGTAAATATTTCATAGATTCTACTTTTCACTCAAGTTGTTGTCAATAATATCGAATTGTAATGAAAATTGTTGTATTAAATAGGAAAAGAACGCAAAACAGAAGCAATTTCACTAGTGCTCTCAGACTTTTGGACCCAACTGTACATAAACTCATCATTATTCAATTTGACAACACCAATCTGGCAACCCCTGGTTCTAGGAAGTGCACAGCGGGGGTCAGCAGTTCTGTGAGAAGAGAGGAGATTTATTGGTGAGGTCAGCTGAGGGTTAAGTGCCTCGCTAGGGTTAAACCCACATTTCCCCATAGGAGCAGACCTTACAACCTTTCCTTTAGCTACAAAGCTTGTGTTCTTACCGCTATGCCATAATTCATCCACACTGCTGCAGGTAAACAGCTCGAACAGTAATCACTGCAGAGGAAATAACAGATTTGTTATCGGTTAATCACTAACGAATTGCCACAGGAACTGTTCTTGATTAGAGATCAAGTGAAGTTCTGCCACCACTATATTTACATTTACATGGACATCGTTTGCCACTCTTTTTGAGAGGAACTGACAGAAGTGATTTGTATCTGGTTATTCTAAAACAGCATAAAGATACAAAGGTGCTAAGTCAGGGCTGATACATAAGATAATACAGTAATAAGTAAGTAAATAATAAGTGAGTTCATTATTGTTTGTTCAAGTGTCAGCTTTCAAAATCAGCAAAGTGGCTTAGCTGTTTGACCAGGCAAAGTAAGTTCATTTTTGAAGGTTGTGGGTCAAGCCTAGCCGTACTTACAGCTTTAAGATATGGCTCGGACTTGACCACGGCCATCGAGTGGCGAAGGCTCCATTTTTGGTTTAGTAGACACGCATCAGCCTTTTACACGAAGCCTGTGCAGAGAACACAGCTTTACACATAGTGAAGTTTTTCTTTCGCTCAGTCTTTTCCATGCAAGCAGAGACACACACAGTGAGTTTTCTTGAAAAACACCTAGTATGCTCCATCAACACTGGGGTTTTTTGTTTCCATGACTTCCAGATGCATTGCAATGAGGATGACTGGTGCATATGCTTGTTTGCATGTGTGGTTTTTGGTACTATGACAGTTTAAAAACTATGCGTGCCAACAAAGGTTCCAAAAACATACAGCAGTAATATTTCCAAAAAAAAAAAAAAAAAAAACATTTACGTACGTGCAATTGCATCTTTTTTGGGTGTCACCATAATCTATAAAGTCCAATACCAAAGACAGAGAGTGAAAAGAGAGCAAGGAAGAAACAAAATGGTGATGTTCTCTTTCCACTCCAAGAATTACACATCATGAGAGCATTGAGGGGTTGGTGCGTTGGTGCCTGTGTGAGTGTATTATTCAGGACCCAGATTACAGCCAGCTTTAATGTGGTTCAATTCTCCCACAGCCCAGATTAACTGATCCATTCAGCTTTCAGCAGAATCTCTGACTCAGCCTGACACTGACTCATTTAAGACCCTCAGGAGAGACTGCAATCGCTCATTCATCTATTCATTCTCTGCTCCCTGTCTCACCATCTCCTCCATGTCTCTCTCTCTTTCTCTCTCTCTCTCAGTCCTGAGGGGTTCTTGAGGCTTTGTGACACACCTGACTGGAGCCATTAACTCCAGTGCGTGTGCAGTCTTGATCCGAACCAGTGACTCGTCTCTTTCCAAACTTCATCCTTATGTTTTGTGAGTCCACCATTTTGTAGTCATGTCTGAAAATGTTGAGTTGAATATGTGTTTGTACTGAACCAACAGTAAAAGAACAGTAAATGATCCTTCAGTTTGTCTCTCTGTGAGACCCTACAACATCAAAAAAATTTCCTTGAATGAATAAATTCTACTCCATTTATTTGTGTGCTACACTAATGTAAGGGACTACTGAGTGTGGTGCAAGAAGGAGATGGCCAGTGGAGGGCGACTTGGCAAGTCTCACCTAACAAGGGAGAGGTAGGAGGAAAAAATAATGACTAGGAGACGAAAAGGGAGGGTGTGGAAAGGGGAGCAGGATAAAAGACAGACTAGATAAGGGAAAAAAATAACCAAAAAGAACAAAAGGCCAAAAAAAAGAGTTTGAAATCATACAACGCCTTCTGTTGGTGATTAATACTTTTTACAACCAATCAAAATTAAGTAACCTATGAAAGGAACATCTATATAATCTATGGCTCAACCTCTTATAAACTTATTCAAGAGGTATGCTTAGCTGTACAAAATAGTTTTAGATGCTAACTTTCTTTGTATCTGTGTCTAACTAATTGACTAACTGGTGGAGCTAATGGGAGACCTGGAGAAATATGAACAGAGGCTTGAAATGAAGCAAGTAACCAAATCCATTACAGTTTTGACAGTATTTGCAATTATACTATACAGTATATTGTGTATTATATGTCTATAAAAACAAAGTAAAAACACATTAATCTGATAAATACAGTATATGAAGACTTTTTTTTTTAGAAAGATGGCTATAAAGACAATCATTCATGTTTAAATTCATTTAAAAAATCATTTAAAGATAAAACACCTGTTGCTTGATAATAATAATAACCCATCAACAGAAAGGGAGAGAGTGTGTGTATGAAAAACAGATAGTTCGCATAGTTCAGGTGGAATTGTGTGGAATACACTATGCATCTCTCTGGGATTAGAAAGGCAAGTGGCATGCAAGCCCCATCATTTGAGGAGGAAGTGGAAGTGGACCAGATTGGTCTCCACACACACACACACACACACACACACATACACACACACACAAAATGCAATATCAAAGAAGATAGCAATCCCAGCTGCCTCAGAGCAGACATGGCTCCTGCAGCATCATCTGTAAGATCCATCTCCTTCTCAGCCAATCGTAACACACACGCCAAACCCTTCTTCCTCAAAATCTACAGTGCAGCATAGCGCATGTGCTAGCTCACACATGCAAAACGTGAATACACAAACACACGTGCATACAAATTACAAATTAAAGACTCGAAAAATGCATGTCCAGACTCCAATAACACTCAATCAATATGACTCATAATTGTGAATTAGTCATATTGTTAACTTTATGCTATATTGATATAGATAGTAAAGTCTCTTAAACATTTTATCACCTCCCATCATGTATGATTAATATTTTTTAGAACAGAATAGCTTAAATAAATTCAGAGTAAACATTACACACAGTATTTCTTCATTGCCTTTCAAACTGACTGAAGACTCTGCATGATCCTGTTAACAAGCCTTTTTATATTTTTTGCCAAGAATAATTAAAAGAAAACTCAAAATAATTTCTATCTTTGCGTCTGCAGAATACGTGCGATTGTCATGAATCAAAATTTCAACACGAGTCCCTGCACTAAAAAAGAACAGAAAACCAAATTATTTAAAAGTGTACTTATAATGGAAGTCTAGAGGCAGATGTTGAACTCTGTCAATAAATGTTTTGATATGATTTTTATAAATCTGTGTGATTCATTTTTTTCAGAGAACAGAAAACTTTTTCAAGTTGATTAAAATTCCAAGAGCAGCTTTGTGTCATCCTAAAACCTTGTGTTGGAGTGTTAGACTGTAATGAATTTGTGTTGTATAGTTGCATATATTTCTCTATTATAAGTGAGTTTAAAGTAACCAGATTTTCTATTCTTTTCTCAGTACAGGGAAACGTGTTTGGGGTAATCACACATACGCTACAGATGCTGTGGATAGTCAATAGACTGAAACATTTCCGAAGTATTCCTTTAACATTGCCATGAGTTGATCACAGTGTAATGTTCACATCATGTGCTGGAATAGTGAGGTCAGTGTAGGGGAGGGAAGGATCTATGAGAATGGCAGTCTTAATAAAACTGAGCTCTGCCTCCTCCGAGCCTTTAATTACAGACTCGGGAGTGCACGCTATGGGCTTGCTGCAGGCAGAGAGAGAGAAAGAGAAAGAGAGAGAAAGACAACTACAAGGAGAGGATATTCACACACCTACCTATAAAACTGCTACCTGAGGCAAGAGGCACAGACACACACAAGTAGAGCTGAGAGGCCTACAGCCACGGAGAAGACGCTCAGATCTCTGACTTTCATCAGGCAGGTGTGAGCCACACACTCGCTCTCAGCTTCCTCAGGCACTACACCTCCGGAGGTGCCATTAAACAGAACAGGTCAAACTACAGCTTTGAGGTATTATAAGAAAAACGAATCATCTTTTCTTTTTGCTTTCTTGCTTTTTCTTCTTCTTTTCTATTTATTCATTTCAGTTCATTTGAAATTAGATTATTTTTTCACAATTTACGTCATATTAGCATTTTACAATTATGAGTACGTGTGACATGGTGTGAGAATTTGAAACTTAAAGGATAAAGCAGTTACTGTATATGAATGAATGAATGAATGAATGAAGGAATGAATGAATGAATGAATGAAGCCCAATACTCTCCCATGTTAATCAGCTTGACCTTTCTTTGTCCAATGAGCTTTATATATGACCACTTGCCCTCTCCTGCAACTTTTTTTTATGGGGTCACATAGTATCCCATTCCCCTTAAACACCTCAGTTGTCGGTCTTGAGGCTAACATGGTGAAAACAAGTGAACCTCACAGGAAAGGACTGCACATACAAAAGTCTGGATGAGGAGTCAAAGGGCCCTGGGACATTATAGGGTTAAACTGTGTAGAATGTATATTTCAATTAACATCCTATTAACATTTTTAAAATTTATTTATCTTCAGCAACCACTTTCGCCTCGTTAGGGTTGCAGTGGATCCAGAGCCTATTCCTGGGAGTGAGGCGGGAATACACCACGAATGGGACGCCAATTCACTGCAGGGCACCCTCCACACGTTCATTCACACACTCATTCATACCTAGGACTGATTCAGAGCAGCCAATTAACCTACATGTTTTTGGGAAGTGGGTGAAAACTGGAGAACCTAGAGGAAACCCATATTAACTCATGCAGAACATGTCCAAAAACTCCATACAAAGAGTAACTCAAACTCAGGATCCAATGGGGAACCCTCGAGCTGTGAGGTGGTAACGCTGCCCGCTGCACCACCATATAATCATATGACCCCCGATATAAACATCAAAGTACAAACGACTCGGGCAGTTTCTCCTCTCAGGGAAAAAAGTGAGAGCTGTTAGTCTGCATGCTGCTCACACACCTGCAGTAAATCACTGTGTGTTTGTGTGTGTGTGTGTGTGCGTGTGTGTGTGTGGCACAATAGTGCTGTAAATGATGGGCTTAAAATGCTAAATCATGAGTGTTATCTGCTCAAAGAGGTCCATAAAACACCAATATAAATGACAGCATATTCTAACCTCACTTTGATCAAGTCCAACAAGAATCCCCCTCTCTAAACTGCGTTATCTCACCACTTTACACACACTTCTTCCTTTTGGGATTCACAACCTGTCAGCGGGTCCTTTTAAACCAGTCATAAACAACAACCCAATTAAAAAAACACTGACATTCAGTTGCCACACCCTCAAAGTGGGAATTTCTTTGATGACATGGAAAGTGCAGTGATAGTTTAGCAGTTAAGTTTGTGTGCTTGTGACCAGAAGGTTAATCCCAGGACTTCTAATGTGGTGACAGTGGTAAGAACTCAACCCCCCACCAATCCCCCTTTCCCCTGTTGTCATGGATACTGTTCACTGGAATAGAGGATATCACTAGGTTGCTTACACAAAGGTCACATGGTGCCATACAGCCATTTTACTTATGTTCCAGATTGAAACAAGTAGAAAAAGTATTTAAAACTGTGCAACTCTTAGCTGAAATTAGCTAAGCAATTAATTAGGGTGTGTTAATGGTGTTTGTTAACGATTCGAGATAAAATAGTAATAGGTAATAGCTATTTAGCTATAGTAATATGTAGCTATAAATAGCTAGCTAGAAATATTTGAAATACAAATGAATCTGTCTTTTTAAACGAGTCAATAAAGTGAACGATTCAGTGTCAATCACTGCCATGCCATGTTTTTTTCAGTTGTTGCTGATGGGCTTCGCATTTGTAAATAGCAAATAAATTCAATTGTGTAAACCAGAGCACTACTTTTCCATGCATATCCATAAGCAACTTCATGATTAGAAAATAGACTTGACATAGGTTTACGCTATGTTCGAACCTGGTCCATGCCCCTTGAATCAGTAAATGCTTTTGCTCATGACCAAATGACTCCCCTCAACTAATCTTTTTTTTTTTTTTTTACATTATGTGTTTTATCTCTTAGTGTTTTTTTTAAAACATTTGTAAAACAAAAACATTTTTACCTTGAACCTTATCCATGTCCTTTGATTCACTGAATAATTTTGGTCATGACCAAGATTCGCTCTTCCCTCATTCAAAAAAAAAAGTAATCTTTTTCTAAACACAGACATACAAAATGGCAACAATTATTAGCTTCTTTTTTTTTGCCTTGTCTTTGAAGGCAGCATGATTGCGCTGCACACTTGGGCAATCTATACAACAGATTATCAATCTATCTGAACACTCACTTAGGTATTAAAGGAAAATAAGATATTTAAGCTGCTGTTACACTGAGAGGCCGTCACTGCAGAAGCTAAACATTACCTACATAATGAGGTAACTCATTACTCAACCTTGATAACGAGGTAATACTGTAGCAAGCACTGTAGTGGAACTTGGATTGGGTCTTCAAGGATACTTTTGTAAAGACGGGTGCAATCTCGGTCACCACACTGAAAAGCCGCTGCTGGGACTTCCGAAGCTACTTAACCTTCAGGTACGCTTGTACTGCTTCATTTCTAAAACCTTTTGAATAAATGTGTTGAATATTGTGTTAGACATGTTGTGTAAGTTCTAGAAATCTAGTTGTAACAACAACAACATCAACAACTACAGATCACTTAGACCTCTCAATGTCTCAGTCATTCCAATTCTTCCCATCCATTAAGAACAAAGGTTGGTTACATATTAGGTCTTTATTGGAAGCCTGGCTGAGAAATAAGCCGCGCCTCCTTTTTTTTTTTTTATAACCCCAGTACTGTCAGCAAACACCTCAGGGTCAGGAAGTTAACATTCCTGAGCTGTAAGGAGATTTCACTCGCTTTTGGGCCACAGCCTTGATGGCAGCTTTATTGTGTGATCTCGGGAAAGAATAAAAGTTTCCCGAGAGACAGAAAGAGAGAGAGAGAGACAGAGAGAGAGAGAGAAGGAAAAAGAAAAGAGAGAAAAGGCCCCTACATAAAAAAAGAGATGATAAGAGATGTGGATTGCTGATAAGACACAAAGGGTTGTACATGCAGAAACGCGCCAAGATGGGAGAGATAGGAGACGGGCCACAAAAGTAACAGAGAGAAAGCGCGACCATGTTAAAAGACACCGTGAGATGGAAGCGTCGATTTAAAAAAAAAAAACAGATGAAACGGGGAGAAGATAAAGAGGGGGAAAAAAGGCATCCTTGCACCTGTGAACGAAGCCTTTGTCACTTCGGCGTGTTGCCGGCAGCGGCTGGCAGGCACAGTTTCCTCTCAATGCCTGCGTATGAATATGTAATCTACCTCCATTCAGCTCTTTCCATTCTACTGCACAAGTTCAACAAACGCCTTCGCCTGGGACTGCCAAGCAAAAGGGTGCTATCAGAGATGGTCGTTCATGGCGATTTGAGAACAGTTCTGCTGTGTCTGGCTAGTTTTTTAAAGGCGCCGCTGCTCAAATGACTCTGTCGAGAGACAATAGCTTTAGAGATTATGAAACTATGTACAACACAAGATTTACATCACGTAATATGGTTCTTTTTAGGGGGAGTTTCTAAGCAACAGGCTTCATTAGTGAAATCGGATCGGGGTGTGTTCTGCAGTGGTGGCACTTAGGCCCTTGTTAGGGACGTTGCGTGAAAGAGCTCTTGAAGAAGTGCGGCATTTCTGATAAACTGTAAGCATTTTTGGTTTGCTTTTTTAAAAAAAAAACTTGGCTAACAGTGAATAAATGCTATTGCGAATCAGGATTATCACACTTGTAGATTTTTTTGGATGTGCGTAAAGAGATTCCTTTGTTTCTCCTGTGTTTTCTCCTGTTATGTTGAAGGTTATGTGATGGTTATAGCGTGTGAATCCTAAATCAGAACCCAAAGCGTGAATACTATCTTGAAAATGGCACCTAATAGGCATCATTCATAGCTATTATGATGCAGGGGTGGTGTGATACTACGTGGATGATTCTCCTAGCAAGGAGAATCAGTAAGGCCAGACTTGTTATTCCTCTTATACTACAGCAATTTGTCAAGGATTACAATGTTTAATTTATTAATGAACAACACCTTGTTTTTTTTTTTAACCATTTAGAGTTACGTGTAATGTTATGGAACAGCAGTGAAATAGATGTTCTCTTACCAGCCTTGTGTTTTCACTCTTTTGAAGTTAATAAAACTTTGTAGCTTGTCAGGTTACCGAGAAACCACAAGGTGCAAACTCTTCTGTCTTGAAGACAAAGCACTGACACTGGAGACTCCTTCCGTAAATGTTACATAAATGTCTCCTAACATAAAGCTTCATCATATAAACAATTATATGTACAATTATATTGTTGTTAGACAACAGCACATATTATCTGTTTATTTATTTGCTTTTTATACAGTTTATGTAAAGCATCCTCCCACGAGTCCCTGTGAATCAGCTGTTACTATACAAATGATAAGGTATAAGAAAGCAGGCACTAACATAAACCTGTCGTTTATATTACAGTTACAACTACTATCAGAGCTGCCGTTATAGAAAATTAATCAACACCTTCTGATTTGAGAATTCAAAAGCACTGAGGTGAATCTTATGGAAAGCTTATGAATTTGTGCTTTTGACATACAGAATAGAAAAACTGATACCATTCATGTAGTTAAAGCATTGAGAACATGTTTGTTAGGCAGCTGGGAAATACTGACAGTGAACATAGGACAGCTAATGACTGAGATCAATTTAACCTCAAGTTAGCTAGAAGTCTTTTAAATAAACAAGGTCGAGGTATAGTGACAGTAGAAACAAGATAGAACCATCGCACATATCAATACACATATCACAAATGTGTTGGTAAATGACTAAAGAAATCGTGTATATTTACACTTAGCATTGACTGCTAACTGGACTTCCATGTATTCCACTATATTGAGAAATGTCAACATTGCGCCACAATTTGTTAACTCAGGGTTATCAGAAAAATTTGCCTTCCGAAGTAGTGAATAGTAAAAGTGAGCAATTCCTGTGCAATCTTTTCGTAATCATGATAACAATGACCCAATTCTGATATCCATGAGTTGTGGAAAAAACCCACCAATTTTAAATTATAACTATCCAGCTGCTGGGTGGGCCAGGGCCGAGTGTGTGTTTTTTGTGTGCGTTTCAGCTTTTCAGTAAAGATGCATGATCTTTAGGACACAATTACACAATACAGATGGAACATGAGTCTGTGCATCGATATCTACACAGGTCTAATTTAACTGTTAGCCAAATTTCCATCAGTAGTACCAGTTCATGATCTGATCTTTGATTAGTACTTCATTTTGTGGGTTTTAGTGGAAAACAGTAGCTTGTTTACAAATCATTACAAGAAACCACATTTTGCCCTTCGAGCCTTTAAATGCATTCAATCATCCCCCTACAACTCATCTGTTTTTCCCCAGCACCCTCACTCTCCCCCTCCCTCCGTGGTTTGAAGCTGTACTGTGAGTGGGGGGAATTTTGCCAAATATGTCGGATAGCTTTCTGCACAGCTGCTAACAGACGGCGTGGACTCCAAACAGTGGATCTCTCTTATCAAAGCGCACCCCGACCCCCCCTGCTGTCTCTCTTTCTCTCTCTCTCTCTCTCTCTCTCAAAGTGCGGCAGAAACACAGCCGGTGGGAAACAAGAAAAAAGAATGAACGAAAGAAACCGGTTTGGAGCTGGCTGCTGAGAGATGCTTTGGCCCTGCACTTTCACACACAAGCTCAAAAACGCTGGCAGACCCACACATTTATTGCATGGTGGTTACAGTTATGATCATACTTTCTCATTATCTGTTAGAATCCATTAGTCACACACTCTGTGACTTTCCCCTTTCTTTGTTTTTTTTTTCCTTCACATTCTTTGCGTGGACAGTAGGAGTCAAAAGGACCAAGTGAAAAAAAAAAACAACACGTCAAACTAGCGATGACAGAGTAATATATTTTGGCACACTACATGCATAATCAGTTAATTATGGTGGAGAGTTGAACCTATAAACGTAGCCATCAACACAATGAGCGCATGCCTTTGGTGAATTAGTAATAAACGCCTGGGAACGAGATTTGGAGCTAGCTCTTAGCAAGCGTGAGGCCCGTAATGACGTACGAGGGCCATTGAGGCTTGAAAACAGCATAAGTTAAAAGCAGCACTAAAGCTGCATACCACAGATGTCAAGTGCTCAGGCCTTTCCCTTCCATTTCTTATCACAACTGGACATTGATTGCAGCTAATCAAATACCGGAACAGGAAAATAACAGGAAAAGCTGGCTGCACTTCTTGTCTTCATGAAGATGGAGAACAAGGACTATCATGTGACAAGAGAAGGTATGGCGGCCACTGAAGATGTGCATGGAAGTTAAAAGCGGGTAAGTAATTTTTAAGTCAGTACACTTTCTAATATTTATTGCAGCTTCAATGTAACATTGAAACACTGCTCTCTGTGGTGCCCCATAGTCTGTAAATGATAGAGACCACCAACCAGGGCCATCGCTAGTGAGCTGAAATGTGGTGACATGTCTAGGGTACAGACAGCTGGAATGGGGCCCACAAACATTCCAGTAGGATGCCTGAGTATATTCATTCATTCATATCCAGTAACCAGTTTATCCTGGTCAGGGTTGGGGTGAATCCAGTGTCTATCTAAGTTACACTGGGCACAAGGCGAGAATACACCCAGTATGGGATGCCACTCCCAGGAGCAACTTAAAGTCAACAATCCACCTAGCAGCATGTGTTTAGGAAACCAGAGAAACTGGTGGAACCCTACACAGACATAGGAAGAAGCCACAAAAGTCATTACATGAGAGACCCAAGCTCAGGATCAAACCAGGAATCCAGGGATGAAGCTATGAGGCAGCAACACTACCCGCTGTGTCTGAAAATATTTCATCTTTCCAAAATACAATATGAAAAGGTAGTGTGGGTTGCAGAGCAATAACCTTTTAGGTCGTCCATGATTTCTAGCCGCATTCCTGTCATCTACCTCCAAAAAATTAGGACAAGAATGCATCACTGCTTGAATGTCAGTCAAGCTAATAAATTCAGAAAGCTCCTTCTCTTGCACAGGTTAAATTTAGGACCTTCTTCAGTTTGAGCCTCTGGGGAATCTCAAAAATTATTTGACCTTGCCTGGGTTTTGTTTTCATTTGGACTTGACTTGGCCTCGACCACCTTAAGACTCCGTCATGACTAGATCTTGGCTAGTCCTGGTCTTGGACTTGACAGTGGTGGTCTTTACTACAGCGATAAAACGGAGGAGCTATATTTCTTTGCTTTGGTTTCAAAACAGCTAGCTTCAGCCAATTTCTGTCAAAATGGCTATCTATGCCTTTAATTGTCTATCAGTTATAGATCAGTTCTAGACCCCTCACATTGAGCCAAATTTTGACCTATTCTAGATCAGGTCTTCTACTCAGACACAGTAACGGGAACTTTGGGGGCCTATGGTATATAGTAATAAAGACTGACATAAAGAAATGAGAACATGACTTATTGAAGGCTGTCCTAGGTTCTCCGGTGTTTTTCCAAACCAATCCTGGTGTTTAGTTCATATGTAAAATGGCTATTTTGGTTTTAAAAACATGCAATACGATACATATACATATGCAAAATCCATTGGAAACACTTGTCATACCACAACACACATTTTAAAAGTATTTTTCTCTCCAAATAACTACCTTTCCATGCAGATATCAATAAATCCTTCAGACTGTTATGGGCAAAGTTAGAACGGCCGGCTCGAGTGAACTCGGAATGAAAGAGAAGCTCACCGTCGTTCTTTCTACGCCGCCTTTCAGTCGGGACATAAACATACAGTATGGATGGTCTACACAAACTATAAATTATGTTAAAAAAAGACAGAAATACCGGGGCATGCTTTAATGTTATGCTCTGGTCCTTCTGCCTCTTTCTGGGTGGTACGGTTAAGGTTTACATGAGCGCGTTGGTGCTCAAAGAATGAATGGAGCCATGCTGGCAAGAGATCCAAGTGCTAGCACATACCACATCCTTTTAAATGTGCCTGGATATACTAGGGCAGCAGCATTGTAACCCAAGACCGGACACACACTCTCACACACTTTCTCAAACACACACACACACGCATGCTCTAGAAGGCTTAAGCTTGTGAGAGGACCAGGGCGGGATGGGGGCTCTGGACTGGGTACAGAAGAAGAAGAGGGGCAGTTATTGCTGGTTTTGGCGGCAAGTCCAATGGGGAGGAGGGGGGTTAGAGGATTTTGAAACTTAATGGACTGTGTGCACATGTGTGTGTGTGTGTGTGTGTGTGTGTGTGCATGAGTGTGTGTACGTGAGGAACAGGTGGCCTTTCACTGACATGCTGTGAATGCTAGCAGTTAAGTCAAAAATGTTCAGTCCAAAAGAGAGAGATAAACAATGTGTATAAGTGTGTGTGTGTGTGTGTGTGTGTGAGTGTGTATACGTTGTGTCTGGCTGAACACAAAAACAAAACTTCCCACTGGTGTGGCTCCAGGAAAGGGCCAACTATGTGGAGCCAAAGTCCATCTGTGAGAGCTGAGAAAGAAATTTTCCATATGTATTCGAAGGCAAAAAAGTCTTTATTGTTGAAGTCTATCAAATCATGCAGTTCCTAAACTTTTTAGATGAATGAGACTTGTGAGACTTGTCACTAATATATTCAATACTTTATTTATTTATTTATTTATTTATTTTACATATTTTTAAAAACTACGCATCCCCTAAAACTACGCAGTTGTCTAGTTTAAGTCCTGAGAGTACTAGTACCTGTAAGTAGATAAGATGCCCAGGAGGCATTTATTAGAATCACTCTTTTTCTACGGCTAAACCTCAAGTGGTGTTCTATTGGGCATATTGCGCACTATGCAAGTGCTATGATGGCACTGTGTTAATCACTTTTCTAGTGAGCATATACAGCACAGTGAATAGGAAGACATTATAGAATTTGAATGCTAAATCTTTAAACAAATTAAAATTTGAGATACTGTACGTTGATACCAGTACTGATATTGGATGTAGGTCTGATAGCGTGCACATTCACTCCTAAAACATGTGATACTATGTGTCATAAGCCTAGTGCACACTGCCACGCTAATAAACCGATGACACGGAATGACAGCAATGTGGCCATATTTACACGATTAATGATCAAAGCAAAGCAGACTGTAAACTCTACAAAATCTTACAATACTCTAGCATCTTCCTACAATACAAGTAACCTGATAAAACATCTTTATGGCATTTAAACAGTATCTTTAATAGAGAGAAAGCAAAAGTGGCTGACCTGAGTGCACCAAGCAGTATGATCGAGTGTGGTCAATCGAAATGAGCCTAAGGTGCAGTGAAATGCGCACACGCAAAGAAATTCACAAGTGTGGAGCAGTAAAGCAAGCATGTGAGAACGTTTCAGTTCCGCGAGCACTGAGCACTGAGAAGTGCACTACTCCTTTCGCAGGATCTACACTTTGCAATTGGATAGCCACTGGTATCGATGTCTGTTCTCCCCCTGCCCATGTGGGTTTCCTTCACGTTCTCCAGTTTCTTCCAACCTCCCAAAAACATGCCTGTAGGTGGTTTGGTGACTCTTAATAACCCCTAGGTGTGAATGTGTGAATGAATCTGTGTGCCTGGTGCCCTGCAATGGACTGGCATCTGATTCAGGGTGTATTCCTATATACCAATATAAAGTGCTTAGGGAAAGCATCTCCCCCATCCTGGACTCCCTCCATTGGCTACCAGTTAATACAGAAATTGAATTTAAGGTTTTATTGTTTGTTTTTAGAGTTGTAGATAGTACTGCAACAAGCTACATCTCTGATTTTCTTTACCCCTTTCTACCGCCAGAACCTTAAGATCTTCTAATCAGTAGCTTTTAACCATTCCATGCTCACACAGGAAGTTCAAAGGTGACTGGGACTTTTCTGTTGCTGCTCCAAGATTGTGGAATATTTTACCATTGTTTATAAAGTCGTCCCCCACATCAGACATTTTAAAATCCAATTTGAAAACATATACAAAATTGGATTATACAAATATTCTCCAAGGCATCTGAGTCATTGTAAGGGCTCCGTCATCCGGCTATCTGTTTGTTTTTGTCTTGTTATTATAGTCTTTATTTTTGCTGTCTCTCTATTGTCTTTTTATTTAATTTGATTTCCTAATTGTGTTTTTTTTTTTAAATTTTATTCTGTCTTAATCTTATACTGATTTATCTTTACTGTGCAGCACCTTGGTTGACGCTTGCTGTCTTTTAAATGTGCTATAGAAATAAAGCTTGACTTGACTTGACTTACTGAAGATGAATCAGTAAGTGAATCATTATGAATGAGTAATTCAAGGAATGAATGATAATCAGCTTGATGATCAGCTTTATAAAGTGGAGGAGGAGGAGTTTAGCTGGTAGCCTGTTCTTTTGGTTCTTATAGAATAAATGTCCTGGATTACACCATAATATAACAGAGAAACATGGAGGAGGAGGTAGGGAAGGAAACAGGGAACTCGGGGCACAAGGCACCCTGAAGGGGGTGTCAACCCATCACAGGGCACAATCACACACACATTCACACACTACAGACAATTTTAGAAATGCCAATCAGCCTACAATAAGTGTCTTTGGACTAGGGAGGAAACCAGATTACCCAGAGGAAACCCTGAAGCATGGGGAGAGCATGCACACTCTGCACACACAGGGCAGAGGCAGGATTTGAACCCCCAACCATGGAGATGTGAGGCAAACGTGCCAACCACCAAGCCACCATGCCTACTCTGCTCAAAAATAGCACCTCAAATCAATAAAATGTCCATTAAAGAGCGCAAAGAAAGGAAGAAAGAAAGATCAGTATAAAAAGTTTGGGTGTTTATGGTGCACTGCCATAGCCATATCAGATAAGAGACACAAAAATACAGTAAGTGAGTAAAAGCAAGATGAGATCTAAAGCGCTCAGCGATCAGGTTACAGTGACTGCGTTTGTACACAAAAGGAAACACACACACACAGAGGGAGGGAGGAAATCACTTTACATACCTGTCGGCTACAAACGTAGACATCAAACAGCAGGCCGACCTCAACTCAACCTTGACGTTCATTATTGCTTTATACTGTAAACACAACGGAATATGTGTCCGTAATCTGATCGCAACTGCATTTGCGTACCGTCCAAAACCTACTTCAGAACAGCATAGAAGCAGCTGTTAGTGAAAGCCCAAAACAAATGAGTACCTAATTGTATAATGTGCCTGTGAAGCCTAAAGCAGGATATATTGATTCATTTTTATTTCCTAATTTATTTATTCATGCATAAGCAAAACCTGTTGGTTTATTATTTTTTCCCGATTCAACCAAGTGTTACAAAAACTGCACTAAAAGTGACCTCCAGCACAGACAATTGAAATACGTCAAATAAGACAGCTCGAGTTGATCATTTCCAGGTTAAAGTGCATATATTTCCAAGGAGGCAGAGGAGAGGTTTTTTGTTCTTAAAATAACCATCTCAAACACAAAACTCACACTCCTTCCACTTCCATTCGATCAGCCGCCAAGATCAGGGCTCAACAATGAACAAAGCTGTTCAAACGTTTCCTATATGACACTTGCCCATGGACATATGAGCTGATAAAGCCAGTGTGTGGGCCGTCTATGGAAATTAGAGCAGTGTCTATTGGGCGATGTCCTCATCCCTATGCACGCTAGATGCACATGAAACAGAGCAAGATGAAAAACATGGTGAGTCTGGACCAAATCCAATTCTTCCAGCTAATCGGAGGGCAGGGGCGGTAATAAAACGCAGTGGTAAATGAATAAAACCCAATGAAAAGTGAACAAGGTGTCACTGAAAAACATGTCTGACCTCCTTTTGGAGTACAGGGCCTGTCATAGCAAGGACAGGCTTCACTTAATGTTTCAAATGACAACAACAAAAAGAGAGAGGATATGATAGGCACAAGAACAGCAGAGTTGTAGTCCATGCCATGAGCACTATTTTGAAAGTTTTATTTAGAGTAGTATATGGTGTCCTCTTTGCAGGTGTCTCAGAAGTGCATGACAGATCATTTTCAAAAAGGCTTGATTGTTGGAATGACAATAATCCAGTCTTGTATAATGAAAGACTCAAATGTTCTCACTATTTCACTCATGCATAGACACACACACACAAACATGCAAAACTATATACCATGGGATCAACCACAAGTGGAAACCAAGGATCTTTCCTTCGCATCTACAGTGGTATTCGGGAGGGAGCCAATGTAATTTTAGCTGTGCCAAATGGGCATGCCTAGCCTCTCCTCACTCCCTTTGCTGATTTTTTCTAAGCTTCAACCAGCACCATCTCTCCTTCCCCTAAGAACAGCATTATTAAACCTTTGTTAAATTCGTAAAGGTGTCTCCCATTGAGGCCAGGAGCTGAATTCGGAACCTGGGGCCACTAACTGCTCACTAACTTTCACTGAAGGAGGGGAACCTATGGTATGGTATGTTCACACAACACAGCGCTTGTGTGAACTGCTTTACAATTGACTCCACAAGGCTTCCTGAAAGGTTGAAGAGGATGAGTAAGCAAAGCCATGTTAACCTTTAACCCCCACCATCCACGACCATATTGCTATTTCACTCGTGTGCAGCCACAGAAGACCTGATCATCTTCGTTCTCCACACATGGCAGGGGTCCATTTTAGGCACCCATGCTCGACAGAATGGCTGCCTCACCTTTGAAGAGCCTCCTATCATGTTGCAGGTGGAGAATTCTGTCCCTTTCTCTTGCTCGGCCTCTATCAGATGCTTGGTGTAATAAGAAGCCATTGGCAGGGCTCCATTTTCCCTGCCCTGAAAGCCATAGGACGCGCCCCGAAAGGAAATTATTATGGTGGCAAAACAAAGGCGCTGCTCACCTTCTTTTCGCAAGCCTACTAAAGCTGGCTTCAGATTCCTGCAGTCTGTGTTTTGAGGCCTCAGCTTCTAAGGGTGAATGAGGTCTCCAAAAACCACTTTTGGTATCTTTGGTGGAAAATCAGACTAAGGGCGATGTAAGAACCCCGCAGCTTTTTATAGATGAAGCAGGGACCACAGCAGAGTCATGATACTGTGTGCTCAGTGCTTCGGACTATCAATTCATATAGCGATCATGGGGTAACCAGTGCATGTTTAACCTTAATAGACTTAGTTTGCATTCACATTACCAGGCTGAAATTACTCAGATCTGATTTTCTCAGGACTATGTGGACACAAAAGTCTTCATCCTGATCTTTTTCAAGTCAGACCTGAGCCACATTCATATGTGGTCCAAGATGGAATACATACCTGATAAATGGCCATACAGTAGGGATGACTATGGTCAGATCAAAATTCATATGGCTTTTTTCCAAATGCACTGTCGACTATTGACACCAATAGAGGACAGCAAAAGCATTGACTCCATTCAGTGGAAGGATGGGAAATTGGTGATTTACTTAATATTTAGGGACATCAACTGAGTAGTTTCCGAATCAACTGTCACAAAAGGTCACCCACAATGCCAAAGAAACACTCTCCCATAGAAATACTCTGTGCCATTTTCTTTTGCCTTCTCAACCTGATCTTGCGCAGCCGACAAGTTGCTGACCTCAAGGGCAATTTGCGGTGCAGGCCTGGGCTACTAGTCCATTCACTTATTGCTTTAGGATTGGCGCGTTCACATTAAGGGTCATTTACAGATATGAATAGGAACCGCCAAGGCAGACAGACACAAGGTAAAAAAAAAAAAAAAAAAAAAATCGGAATGAAGCTTGTAATGTGAACAAAGCCATAATAGGCAACAACAGTTACTCCTTAGTTTCTCATTTTGCAGGATTTCATCTTTTTTCTAACTAGGCTGACTAAAGAAGAAATCGGATCTTGTATCAGTGCCAAGGATAGCTTCAACCAACAGCTAGGCTCTCCATCTATGACTTTTTGCCAATCAACAAGGCTACAAGGTTAATTCACTTATTACTGAACTGTTTATTCAGATCACTGATAAGACACACAAACCTTACTATTGTATGTTTTCTTTTGTTTTTTGTTTTTTTTCAGGACAATTTCTTTTGCATAAAAGGTGGCAATAAAACAGCAACAGGAAATTAATACAGATGAAGAGAAGATAAGCCGTGGTGTCTGGCCAGTCAGGCTTTGATATTAAATAGGTGCTTGGTTTTTTTTTTTTTTTTTTTTTGGTGGAGCCAGTATGAAGGTTCCAGGAAAGGTTTTTCCCCCTTGAGACGTCTTTATAATAGTAAAAGGAATTGACATGTGATATGTGCATTATGGAGGGTAAAAAACATGCACGCTAAGAGAGTGAGCAAATTTGTCTGACTGAAATATCGATAACTACATAAATAGAGAGGAGATAACAATGTTATTGGACTACAGAAAAGGTTTAGGCCTCATAGTCTGCATTTATACTGGCTATGATTTCTGAATGAACCCTAAAAATAAAAAAATCCCAGTTGGTAGTTGCTGTGTGATAGGTGAGAGTTACACTATACGGCCAAAGATTTGTGGACACCTGCCCATCAAATGCATGCAGTATGTGCTTTTTGAACATCCTATTCCATTTCCAGTTCCCCTTTGCTGTTATAATATCCTCCACACTGCTGGGAAGGCTTTCTACTAGATTTTGAAGCATGGCTGTGGGGATTTGTGCTCATTCATCTACAAGAGCATTAGTGAGATCAGGCACTGATGGTGGGTGAGGAACCCTGGTGCACAGTCAGTGTTCCAGTTCATCGCAAAAGTGTTCAGTGGGTTTGAGGTCAGGGCTCTGTGCAGGTCACTCGAGTTCTTCCACACCAACTTTGTTAAACCATGTCTTCATGAAGCTCACCTTGTGTACAGGGGCATTGTCATGTAGGAACAGGTTTGGGCCTCTTAGTTCCAGTGAAGGGAAACTGTAATGCTACAGCATACAAAGACATATACAATTGTGTGCTTCCAACTTTGTGACAACAGTTTGGAGAAGCTCTGGGGAACTACCTATGGGTGTGATGGTCGGGTGTCCACAATCTTTTGGCCTTATCATGTAGCTAGTGGGTGGGAATTGGCAAATTAGTAATTTGGTGACACAAAAAAAATTTTTTGAAAACACTTTTGCCTTTGCCATATGGTCAAAGTCAAAACCGCAAAAAAGATAAATACATAATATTTCAAAAAAGTACAATGGATCAATGGATGGCTAAATCAGTTCAGTGGACAGTTCAGATCAATACACTAGTCCTGATCTCTGTTGCCAAAATTTGGTCTCCCGCTCATCTGTTTACTCATTCATTGGCAGTGCCAGCTTCCACTGAATGAGTAAATGGATCCACAGCTGTCTCCAGTTATAAGTTAATCCATACTGATTATAAAACCCTCCCTTACTTTATGGGTATTGATAAATAGCGTGACATCCAAAGATTGCACATGCACATGACTTTGTATACATGACCTCGGACCTATTTTACTCCTTTCCTTTACATCAACTCAACAAATACTTGAGTAATACTTGAGTGTCTATTCCTGACAATTCATAGTCAATAGGCCAGGCTTTATTATTGGTAGTAATCACTGAGCCTCATAGAGTTCTTGATGCCAAATAACTAAATGGAAAGATTTTGGAGCTTCTTAGAGAATATCAGGCTAGAGATGGGTGATATGATGGTAACTTATCAATATTGTGTTAAATTATGTTAATTCCACTAGAAAACTTTGCAAAAGTGCTGATCAAGCCTCTTATTCTGAATGTGCCAGAGCAGGCAGCGCTCTATTCAGACCCAGCGGCACCGCACAGCAAACACACAGCGAGAGCAAACACACGGCGGCCAGAGCAGGCCAGGAGATAAAAGGAGGGAAAGGGAGAAATTAATGAATAACCGTTTTGGCCGGGTAACGGCAAAACTATCAGGCCAAGTCAACAGCGATGGCAGCTCCCGCTGCCTTTGATCAATCAGCCTTTCAGGCTTAACCCAGGTAAGCTAGGAGGGAGTGTGTGGGAGTGCATGTGTGTTTGTGTGTGCGCGTGTGTGTGTGCTCTCAACACCACATAAAGACACAATCAACAAGTGACAAACTATGAGTACGTGAGTCAAAAAGCAAGACGGGAGGGATATCATGCTCGAGGTGCAGCGGCAGAATGTTTTTGGAGGGACTCCAGCCAGAAGTGCAAGTTCTCTTTTGATATTGGCCCGCCTATGTGTAACAGTTTTGGGCTGTAGCCAAAGTACACATCTCTCGGTAATAGTTAACAGAGTCTGCAAATACACAGAGAGAAACAGCACAAAGCGGGAACATGGTACTACGTTTTACACACCACACGTTTTTACGATGCATCCTTACATGCATCAGTCCCCCCTTTTTTTTAAATCATCCCTCCATCCAAACCTCCATCTTTTAATCCTTGACCACACGTGATGAAACACATCGCATCTGGAGAAGCAGTATTTTTTTAAGAGAGAATAAAAACATCAATTTGCACTTTTAACTGCTCTATATTGCATAATTGACTTGTGAATTAGATGAGTATGAATATTACTCACCCTAGATGTACACACCGGGGCATACCAGCGATACACCATGCAAACAGGGTCGAAGGTTAAGCTCTCATATTCATTAAGACTCTGTGTGACTCATCTTTCAAGCAGTGGTGTGTGGTATGAGGACTACAATAACTCATGGCATTACAAAAGAGCCGGCACTGTCAGAACTATGCGAACACACACACACATACACACACACAGACATCCACATTAAGAAACTCGCTCAGAGGGAACATTCCAAGCATGTCTGAACACACATGCACATCTGCGAGTGTGTGTCGAGCAGAAGGAATGCGCAACGCTAATTGAGCCTCTGCATTAATAGATTAAAAGTCAGCACTCAAAGGATCTGAGCTTCATTAGCATCATTACTATCACCGCCTTTTCCTTCCTCCACCTTCCTCGCTCTCACTCCCGGCATCTCAGGGTGGTGGCGGATGATTTTACCATTCTGTCACACTGTAGGCCTATAGATGTTCTTTATAAATATATAAATTTAAAAAGAAATTCTTTTCTGGAAGTGAGTTGAATAATGTCTACAGTCAATGCCAGATATTACTGATTAATTTGGCATAACTATAAGCTACTTTTGGTTTAATCATAATCATTATTCTATTCTTTCTTTCTATGCGTTACAAAAATAAATTCAAACAGGAACTGACACAGACACCCAGCATGGATAGATCAAATGCAAGGAGCAAGCTACACCATGTAATTTCCCGATGAGGTTGTAATTCTAAAATGATTTTTATTATTTCCCAGTGCTGTTGAATTCTCAAATCCGATTGGTCAGAAGGTGTTGATTAATTTTCTACAGTGGCAGCTCTGACAGTAGTTCTGGCTGAAAGGCAAATCACAGGTTAATATTACAAAACTTGTTTTATTACACTTCTATAGTAAAAATGTACACAAAAAAGTGTGTAACAGTCATGAGGTTTTAGTGTATTTCACATTTTGGAAGGAGTCTCCAGTGTCAGAGGGAAAGATGTAACATGACAATTTGTAATTTTTCGTATTTTTTTATTTAAAATTAACTTCAAGTGAGAAAAACAGAGCAGCTGGACAGGGAACGACTGTTTAGAAGCTGTTATAATGTATCTAACTTGCTTCCTGGATGTTCCACAACAAAAAACATAACTACAAGCAGATAACAAGTATGTGTCATTTATTAATAAAATAAAAATTGTTGGAAAATTGCTACGGTACAAGAAGAACAAAACACTTTGGTGCTTGATTTTTTTTGGTAGAAAAAAAATAATAAAAGCAATATTTGGGCCATATCACAACATCATATCATTAATTTCCTGCAACACCCTGTTATGTTTTATTCCTTACATAATCAATTGTAAAACTGAAGAGCTTAGATAACATGAACTAATTGGTTAATATCTGTGTTTATTGACTCTGAAGTATTAATTCACAAGCTCCCCATTCATATGTTGCATACTGTGGTTGTGAAAGTCTTTATTTATGTAGAGTCTAGTTTTGCAGTTTATTCAGCATTTAAAAGCATTTGTAGGAATAAAACTGCTTAAGAGAAAAAAATGTCTTTTAAAATATCATTTAAAATTATAAAATGATAAAGTGCATTATAATGATTTCTGGATTTCTCTGAATAATAGTGATTATGATTTTAATATTGAGAAAAGTAACCTTAAATACTAATATACTGTATATGCAGTATGTGTGTGTGTGTGTGTGTGCGTGTGTGAGTAGGCACTCTGGCCTCAGAGAAGCTCCTGTTGCTGTGTGCAGTTCCAGACATCTGAATTATGCGATTATCTGAAGGGAAGCCGACCTCACACAACTCGGACAGGAAAGGACGTGGCAAACTCCAGGGTGGGAGGATTGTCAATGATTTGGGCAGAAGAACAGGGGGCTAGAGAGAACAAAGGCTTAAAATAGCCATGCTTATCATACCTAAGCCCTCTGCTCTCTGTTCGGACCGTGTGTGTATACACATGCGTGTGGTTTCAAAGTACAGTGGTGAATGAAGCCCACTTGGGCCTTAACGTGTCAAACTAGAACAAGACACCCAAAAGGAGCAAATGTTTTGAAGAATATTTACAGACATGTAAGAAGGATTAGGAAGTGTGTTTGCATTCATTATCTGATTCTAGAGACTACACATACATGCACATGCACACATACACACACACATTCAGACTGACACAAAGGGCATGGTGATTCGTGTTGGGTCAGGTGTTGTGCAGTGGACTTTGGAATGCACAGAGAGAGAGAGAGAGAGAGAGAGAGAGACAGAGAGAGAGAGAGAGATACAGGAAGAAGCAGTATTATGAAAAATGTAAATAAGGGGCATAGATTATGTAAGCGATGGGGGACGATAGTGATTTGAGCTCCAGAGCTCATAATAGCAGCCGTGCACCTGCACCTACAGCGCAGGACACACACATACGGCTTTGGCGACGCTCTGCGTAGTCCATTGTATACGTGTGATTACCACAGACAAGAATTTCGACACATTTCTCTGGACTGAGAAAAGAACAGACAACAGTGTACTAGAAACGCACTAATTCAAGTCTAAAGGGCAGCTTTATAATTCCGTCAAGAGTTTATCTGAAACATGTATTTTTGTCATATTGTTCAGTAAGAAGTATTTGCTAATTAAGATCTAAATCTGTATAATGCATTCTTTCAGAAATGGGATGAATTTGCATGTTACAAACTAAATAAACCTAAGTAACTGGAACTATTAATTGCTCAAGTATTGGAAAGTTGTCTAAAACTCCAAATATCTGTCTAAGCCTAAGACAATGCTAGAGTGTAACAGTTGTAGGAATTTAACAGACTTCCATTATAAGTGAATTTGAAGCAAATCGGTTACTATTGTTTTCTTAGTACAGGAAAATCTAACAAAGTTATAGATGTGTGAGTTAAAATTAGGCTTAAAATACTGAACTCTTTTAATAATGCACCATTTTCACGCAACATATTCCTTAGCAAAAGATGTGTTTTTTTTTTTTTCTCTGTTGGTCACTCGAGATTCTTTCAGACACTCTACTCGTTGCAGTAATAAGTTTACACTAACTTCATTGACTCTGTTTGGGAACATGCAGCCATTACAAACCCGCCCCTAATGCTGCCCAATAAAAAGCACTTTGGGTTGTGTGTGTATGTGTGTGTGTGTGTGTGTGTGTGTAAGAGAGATATCTGTCCTCTGCTCAAGGCTGAATGAAAAGGTTGGTGAGTTAATGCAGCAGTAGCTCAGCACTCTCTCTCTCTCTCTCTCTCTCTCTCTCTGGAGTTGAGTGAAGAAAAGACTTAGAAAGACTGAGTGAAGGTCTTAAATGTGACAGCAAAGTTCAAGAGTAAGACTATAAACCTTTAACTTTTCCTCCCCCCTCCACCCATTATACTGTATATATGGAGAAAACCAGAAATGCATAATTACAGTAATAGGCATGTTAGTAATATAGTGCTATTACATTTTCTTATCATAAATAAAAAATACGCACAAAAGTCCTAAGATGAAAATGGCTTTCGAGACAGAATGAATGAATGAATGAATAAATAGCAAAAAAACTATATTCTTACAAATATGCCACAGAGATTGTAGTTCGTACTTTTATTATTACTTGGTTTTCTGTTATTCGGAATGATGATGATACATATCCCTTAGTTACAGTGACAGTTCTGTCTGCCATGTTTTAATCCTATCCTGTGAACAGAATTCCTGTGAATTTAATCCTATCCTGTGAACAGAATCCTATCCTGTGAACGTTGCCTTCAACGTTCCTTACACCACCTCTGACAGTTTTATCTCAGGAAGACAAACCCTGTCCAAAATTTCTGCTTACCTATGTAGCGTCCATTTGAGTAGAAGGAAGGAGTAGTGAAGGAGTAGTGAAGGTTTTTATAAGTATCAATCATAACATTTTATACAACAGCGCTGTTGAATTCTCAATTCTGATTGGTCAGAAGGTTTTGATTAGTTTTCTATATCACCAGCTCTGACAATAGCACAGGCTGTAATTTAAATCGCAGGTTTATATTAATGTGCTCTTTAAAATACGTTATTGTTTCTGTAGTATCAACTAATTCACAGGGACTTGTTTGGCAGACGCCCCAGACTAATGCTTAGATTATCTGGAGCTAATGCTTAACTGTGTTATTTAACAAAGAAAAAGGTATAATCATTGATCTGGTGAAGCTTTCTGTAAGGAGATTTTATTTAACATTGATAAAAGGAGTCTCCAGTCTCAGTGCTTTGTAACTGTCAGTACGTTTTCCTCTACAGGAAAGTCTTCAGGACTGAGGCATCTGCACGTTACAGCTTCTTGGTAAAACGACAATCTTACCAAGTTTTGGTTTTATTATCTTCAAGAGAGAGAAGAAAAGAAAGGCTGGTGAGGGAACGACTGTTTATATCCATTACAACATAAGTTTTAACAGGACTGAACTTGTTTTGTAGACGTTCCACAACATTAAACGTAACTATAAACTAAATAGTAAATAAATAAATAGATAAATAATTGTAATCATTGGCAAACTGCCGTGGAAGAAGAGGAATAAAACACTTAGGGACATATAGCATGTTATAGGAAATAGTCAACTCGGGGGCGGTAATGGAAACTCTGCTTTACATCAGATCACATCATGCCATCCTGTCGTGGATAATTTTCCTATTACAGCATGCCCCATAGTGTTTTATTCCTTACACATAACGCATGTTATGCAAATTCCAATTATTTAGGAACAGTGTATAATCAATTAGCAGCACATCCCTACTTAGTACATTAGATTTAGTTCTCACTCCTAAAACCACTTTTTTTTTCATTCACTTTATTTTTTGTGCATATTACATGATTACACACCCCATCAAAATCCTAAATCTGTAAGGAACAAGCACAATCCTCAATCTTTATCACATGATACAAGAAATTATGGAGCTGGATATATTGTGTCTTGCAGAACTTAATTTTATTTCATTTTATTTTATTTTTATGCACTGACAAGAAGCAGAAGAAGCAAAAATGTACAAGCTCATCCTCTATATCTGCAGTCCACTCCACAATCTTGTACAGGAATGATCTTGTTTCCTAGTAGTGCCGTTGTAGGTTAATGCCTGTATCTCACACTACCACTTGTTTTCAGCCTTAAAAATTAAAGCATACAAATTTAAAAGACCACAAAGAGACTACGACTGACTTATTTACCTACTGACAATACGATTTCAATGTGGAAATCCACTTCCATTTTTGCAAATCAGGGATAAAATCAACTAAATCTAAAAATCCCACTGCCCCAGGCTTAAACAGGAAGGCAAACTAAGGAAACTACTTAAATGTGTTAACTTGTCTGAAAGAAAGTTTGGAAGTTCTCTCAACCCATTGAGTAAAATAACACGCCACTTAGTCACTGAACTTGCAAAGTCGGTAACGGGAAACAAATATAATCTGCACATATTTTCGCAGCCTTGACGAAAAAGACTGTCCTTGCCACATGGAACAGCAGAGGAAGTGTCTGAGAAAGGTTCTCCAGGTGAAATGTGGAATGGTGAGCTCTAACACGGCGTAGAGAAGAAAACCAGAGAAAGCCTATTTCAGCTTGCAAAAAAAAAAAAAAAAAAAAAAAGTTTGGAGTTTGCCATGAGGCTCACGAAAACTGTGTGGTTGAAAGCAAAGCCGTTTGTTTAAATGTAAGCAAAGGAACTGCCATGGTTACTAATCTGCAGCAAAGAAAACTGTTTGGACAAACGCTGCCTTTTTTATCCTCTCTTTTTCACAGGCGTCTGATATCTCTGAACTTGCAAAGAAAGAGCCTGGCATGAAGAGAGGCTGAGACGGAGGGAAAGGAACGCTGAAGCAGACAGGTCAGGAGCAGGACAGTGTGTGTGCACTGTTGGCCCTGCTATGTGTGTGTGTGGGTGTGTGTGTGTGAGAGTGTGAGGGAGAAACCATGTGACTGCAGAGACATAAAGCATGTTCTGTCGCCCTGGCTGTCTCAGTTTACAATATGGCTTTTGTTACGGAACATCTGAGCCGCTTTGATCTCGCTTAATGGAGTTTAGTAATGATCACAGCGACGTCCAACCTCACTCACACGCCCTCACGCATAAACAAGGGAGCGTGCGTGTACTCACACATGCACATACCTACACACAAAAAGAAAAATCCGGGTAAACGTGGTGTTCCTCAGCTGACCTGTGTTAAACCGAGGTTGAAATGAGGTTATGACGGGACTTTGCGCAACTCAATGCTACTCATTGACATGAAGGATTTGGGATGGCAGGATCAATTTATGTGAGCTTACAACTCAGGAAACTAGCCATAAATGCAGTCCTCCTTCCAAAGACACACACAATTAGATTAAACAAATAAACTTACAGTCATGCTAACCATAATTCCCACATCCATACACCAGACTGAAAGTACTGCAGCGGAAACACAATCTGTAAACACTACTCCACTGCAGATTAGACAGACTGTGCCAATAATCATTTATACAATATGTAAAGAATAAAATATTTACTGAAAAATAATCCTCTGTTCTGAAGACTCAACAGCATTGCTGTATAAATCCTTTTATTACACACATATTATTATATTATTTTTCCCAGTAGAAATGATGTGGCTTATATATGTGCTGGATGGAAGTGTTGCATTTCATACACTTTATTCATCCTACCTTTAGAAACCAATTTTTCGTTTGACTTTTAACCGTCTGTTTTAAATTTATATGTTCGTTTGAGGTTGTTATGCAGAACTACTATGAATTATTTAGTAATTACAGTGAAATTAAAAGAAAATGTTCTTTGATCACTCCGAGACTTTATGTGAAAAAATAATAAATCATAATAAATAAATAAAAAAATAAACAAACAGATAAATAAATAAAAGAAATAATAATAATAATAATAATAATAATAATAATAATAATAATAATAGCACTTGTCTATTATGAATTTACATGGCCAGATACACAGCTACAAAGATACCAGATACAAAATGAGCTTGCACTGCATCTGAAATGAACATGAAGCACAAATTACAGTTTAATAGCTGCCGTGAAGTGTTGGAAATTTTCAATTACACATCTGTCAACAAGAGGAAATGCAAGTTCAGTAATGAAGATAATGTGTTAATAAATGAAGTTCTTATTAAATAAAGATTCTCTTATCAGAACAAGTAAATCATCGGGAGGACATTAATATGGATAATATGCTATTTGATTACTAATTTGTTTTAATGAAAAAAAAAAAGACTATGTACAGATTAAGATAACTACTTCGTATAGCCTAAAAGTATACAGTTAAAGTGTGTATTAAGTGTATTGTGGCTACTTGCGGTTAATACAACATCTGGAAAATTAGCCATGTGTTGTTTAATGTGTTCCATGTGTTGTTTGTTAGATGAGAGAATATGGACGCATGTTTCTGATGTATGTTGCTGGAGTCGTCAGATCTATATGATAAAAGAATACCAATTGACAAGGAGCATTACGATATATATGGTTCCGTGAATTCTGTGGGAAAAGGATATACTTGGCAACACTCCCTATAAAGCTCTGAGGAACGTGCATGACATTAATGTACATGTTGACATTAATGTAATGTACATGTTTGGCCCAAATTGTAGGACATCAAAAGGAATACGTAATCAGCTACACTTTCCGTTTCCATGCTGACGTCTCACCGAGATTCTCCTTCAAATGCATATGTATGAGGAAGAGAAGTGGACTTTGTATGTTGCATGCACAGCTCTACGATTTGTCCATTTAGGCATATAGTTTTATACATAACATGTAAGGTTTTTCCCATGCTCATTACAGCCTTAAAAACAGCTGCATATACTGTAAAGTCTGATGGCTTGCCAGAAAAGTGACTACATGGAGATATTTACATTACCATAAAATTGCTAACGTCAGGGATTCATTCAGTGAATCATGTGACAGAAGAAGTCATGAGATGGTAGAATCACAAGACAGAAGACATCCGTGCGTGCCAGCCAAGCAGTTTAGCAGAAATGCAAGTGTTTCAGAGCTGTGGTTTCACAGCCCACTCTGATGTCATGATATTTCACTGGTTAAAATTACACAGAAACAGAGTGACTGCCCAAAAAAATGGACACATTACAGGTGGGTAATATAGTGTTAAAACCAAATATTTTGAATTTTGAAAAAAAATATATATATTGGTCATTAATAATAATATTGCATTAATGGAGTCCAATCATTTACCCTATCATCAGGAGATCACGAGTTTGAATCCTGACAATGCCACAGCCATCTGTGCCGGGAGCCAAGGGAGCAAAATTATCCGCCACTAGCCAATCACAGATGTCTGTGAGCTCGTATATGCGGAAGAGGGCAGATAGCACTTTCCACTGAGTGTGCTGCACAGCCCTGTGACGCAGCATAAGCAGCAGATGCAGTTCATGTATGTTGGAGGAAGCACATGTCAGCCTTCACCCTCCCCTGTTGGTAGCTGGTGGAGAGCTGGATGGTGCGTGGCAACTGGCAGGAGACCAAAAATTGGGAAGAAAATCGAAAAAAAAATCCAAACAAATATCTAATGTTCTTGATATCCTAATAAAGGACCCATATAAATCACACCAAACCACCACATCAACAAGGAATCACCTTTTACCTAGTGCCTCATCTTTATTTTGGTTATCATATGGATCTGAGACCTACTGCCGCCCTGTTTTACTGTGTGGTGTCTGAAGGGGATGTGTGATTTATGATTGATGGATCCACCCTGGTGTTCAGAACTACATGTTCAAAGTGACGTAATCATAGCTGATGTGAACTGAGGCTTTTTCACTTTTTGATAACCATTTGCTCCAACATGTTTGAGTGAATAGATTCTGGAAAAAAAACCTGTTGGAATTTGTATTGGTGTCTCATTTATACTGTATACCACTCAAATACATTACACCTGGACCCTAGAGCTCTATAGCTATCCTGCGTACGATTCAAAGATCTTTAAAAAAAAAAAAAAATTGGTAGTGGTAACCATAGCACTTACCCACCTTTCACTTTTCAGTTTTAAGGATGTAACCAAATACGAATACATTATTTGGATTTTTAAAAAATTCTGTTTTTTTCTGTTCTCTTTTCTGTTAATAAAGCATAAAATGGAGTTTGGTTGAGATTAGACGTGTGCATCAGGACTGGAATCCCTCACGATGAAACAAAAGAACAAGGGAGGTTTTTAACTTTCATGTAGGCAAAACCAAGCAGTTGGATACGAAGCTCACATAAAGACCATGTTCTTTGAAATGCTGTGGTTCAAGTTAGGCTACTAGTTGGTTTATATTTTGGGAAATAGAACTAACAAAATTTGTTAGAAAATTCAATGGACAGGTACAAACAAATAATAACAATAGCGTGGGCGATTAGAAACAGTCCCGTACACATGTCAAGATGAGACCAGTTATCTACTCGAGTGATGTAGATGAGGTTGAGGTACTATCAGAGCTTGAATTCTTAGATCATGCTGGCAATGCTGGCATTTCTACCTCTGGGTTTTTTCAATGTTTTCCAGTTTTTTATTACATTTTTTTATATATATTATATTTTCAAGATTAGTTTATACTTTGTCACTTTTACTTTTGATACATTATTTTTCATTTCACACCTAAACTGGTGTCACTGAGTTCATAGTTACTTCAGCAGCCAAGACTTTGACAAAATCCTTCTTTAACCATGAACATTACTCATACAGTGTCCTATAAATATTCTGTTCTTATTTTGCTTTCTTGTTGTGTCATGCATCTTAGTGTTCCACTTTACGTTTTATGTGGAGCCAAACACTTTGACGCCTCTGCCCTCCACTTCCTCGCTTCAGGCAGGAACATGTAATTCCCCTATAATGCCAGACAGCTTTTAAGTGGAGTTAACTGTGATTATTCATATCGAACATCTAACAGTACAAGCATTCAGAATCCTATAAACACACAAGTATGAGAAATTTATTTGAATAATGAGCATGTTACCTCAAAAAAAAAAAGAAGAGCAAAACTATTAATCACATGGTAATAGGTCTTCACAAATAAACTGTGGTGTTTATTAAGGGAGGAATATGAAATTTGGTTTTGGTATATTATGTGGTGCTGAAAATAACCACACTGAGACCAGGGTGTGATGATCTAGCTACATGATGTCATTTAGGTCTAAAGAAATATGAAGTAGTATATTTAGCAGCAGCTCTGACAAAAGTGCTGGCTGTAATTCAGATCACAGGTTTACATTAATTCACTTATTCTAATATGTTATCATTTCTATAGTAACAGCAAATGCACAGGAATTATATATAGTGGACTAATAATGATAATACAATGGATTAATAATAAACAAATTTTAAAGATGTGTTGTTATTTAACAAATATATAATAAAAACATACAATCATTAATTTAGTGAAGTTTTCTGTATGAAGACTTTGATGTAAAATCTATGGAAGGAGTCTCCAGTATCAGCACTTTGTAACAGTAAATAATTTTCCTGCATTTTTTTAAACTTCAAGACAGAGAAAAAAAGAGAGGCTGGTGAAGGAACGACAGTTTATATCTGCTATATTGTAAGTGCTAATAGGAACTAAGTTGTTTTGCAGATGTTCTACAACATTAAATGTAACTAAATACTGATGAAAAGTGTGATGTATTTTTCTTTAATTAATGGGGAAAAAAGCCCCATTGGGAAACAGCGATGGTATCAGAGGGATAAAACATGCTGAGACATGATGTACAGAAAAATAATCAACTTCAGGGTGGTGAAGGCAGCACACCACCCCATCACTGATTATTTTCCTATGACCGCATGACCTGGAGTGTTTTATTCCTAATATCAATGCAACAGTATCCTAGTCCATTGGCTAAGCTACCTTTCTTGGTGCTTAATAGCTTGCTAATGTTTTATTGTTTGAATCTGTTTTCTTCCATAATACGACCTTCTAAATGCAATGGTCAACATTACTGCTTCTTGATCATGTTACAGAGTACAGCAGCTTAATGAGATTTAGCTAACATTAGCAAAGATTAGCTACCGATTCTTGTGCTGCATTGATGACAAAGTGGGAACTGCGAAGTTTCAGACTTTCAGAAGCCAGAAAAGTCCAACAGCTCTCTAAAATCCTTCATAGATCCTTTGTATGTCTCAATCGCTCCAAAGTTTCAACAAGGCAGCAATAATAGCAAAATATAGGAACAAGAAACACGAGCATCTTTTAAGCCTTTATGTATGCTATGCTAAATATAAATGGATAGTTGAAAGGTTGATTCATTTTGCACAAGAATTTTGTTCAAACTTCACACTTTCGTGTTTTTTCAGTAACCATAGCCTACGTTCACATGTAAAACAAATGAAGCACTATCCGAACAACTCTTCTTGGACAATATTACAGAGCTTTTAAAATCCACACAGAAGCCAAACAAAATGCTAGTTCCAAGTCATGAACGCAGCATATGTATCAGAGTTGCTAGTATGATATTTAGGCATAAACACCATGCTAACCTGTTGCTAAGCTGGCTTCCAAAATAATAAAACAAAACATATGCACTGATTCTGTTGGTGCGTTTGTGTCTGGACAGTTTTCTGGATAAAATTACACTAGTGGGACTCGTTCTCAAAATAAAACGTCCCACTGACCCACAGGCGAGCTCTGATTATTACTAGCTTCAATGCCAAGCCCATGCTAATGACTAGTCAGTGCTTGTTGTGGGAAGCCAGGTTAGCATTTAGTGCTTGTTTGTTTTGAGGTCTGTGCTTGCTCCACCTGGGCAGGGTGACACTGATAGGCAGGTAACAGATGGTCTGCTTCCCATCATCCCTATGGAAACAGGTGTGGATCTGCCCCTCTGTTCTGTACAATGTATTGTACGTTAACCATTATTTCAGTATTAGCCTTTGCTGTTTGATATTAAACAAAGCTGCAGTGTGAAACGTTTAACAAAATCAGATCTGACAAATTATACAGGTCATATGATTTATAGCGTACTGAAACAATCTCAGACATCCCAGATGAGCTTCTGTGGCTGTTTTGATTAACCACGGCATTCACATGATCCTACATACGTAATCATTTTGGTCAGAAATAATGAAGGCCAATCTTTAACCATAGCATAACATCCTAAACCAAAGGCTTCAGGAAAGGGTTTTTAATAAATTGGAAGGCATATCGAAATTGAAATACGTGGCACTATAATTTGCAGTGCAGCCATTTTTAAAAACAAGCAGTCTGACAAAAATTAATGAGAAATGGAAATCAGGGGAAAACTGTTGTTGGGTGGTTTGGGCGGGAATATTTGCTCTAACCAAACAGACTAAATGACATGTTGGGTGGGAGATATAACAGAAATATCCTTATCACTATACAACACATAATACCTATCATGATTAGGGTTGTTACGGTGTCACGGTTAGTTATGGTGTATGATTGGATCACTGTTGACTTTTTCAGAATATTGATTAAAATGCATTTCTCTCTATTACCATCTAGTTATATTGCTACTCTTGCTGCCTCTCCTAGTATGTTCCTAACTTTACCATACACTGTGGCTATTAAATGCACAGAAGAACATGGTATTGCTGACCAGAATTAACCGAAACAACATCTGTTCGTGGCTAAGCAGCACTGCGAACTGTCGTGCTCAAAGCACCGTCCTTCCTCACAATCACTCTCTCTTTCAGCTTAACAACAATGTGATAAATCCTGACAGTAAAAGAAATTTTTACTGAAACATTGTTCTCAAGAATACAAAAACAAGAACAATTTCATCTTTTGTTTCCTTTTAATTTTTGTTACATATACAAAGAGACTTCTGCACAAAATTCCATAAAATAATTTTCACCACTGGCTTGTGTGTATTTTAACATTTTAAAATGTAACACCCCTAATCATGATTTTTAAATATGAAAAACTTTTAATTGGGCCAAGAGTTAGATGATACTTTTATTTACTATCTACCCAAATTAATTACTTTAATCTGAAAAGGAGAAAATTTTTAAATTACAAAGATTTTCAATATAAATTTTTAATACAAAAGATTCAATACAAAATTTTAACATAAAATCAGACACCAATCAGAGTTGGGAACTGTTATTTATTTATTTATTTTGTTAAAGTTAGAAAAACTTATCACTACACCTGTAATATCTCACAAATTATAAAATGATATTGATATTGCAAACGATATTGCTATCTTCTCATATCTTCCAGCTCAAATACACACACATTCAAGCACACACAAACAAGTATGGTTCAAGGAGAAGGCCAGCAATAATGCTTTTCCCATACCAAAGTACTAACAGCCTTCACTAGGGACTACAGGTCTGACAGGAAGGAACCTGACATCAACAAATGTGTGTGTGTGTGTGTGAGAGAGAGAGATCTTTGGCTTGTATGAAGATGTGCATGAAGTGCTTGCTATTTATGAGTCTGGACGTAGGTCCAGTATTTTGTATATCTGCTTTTCAAGAGTACAGACTCACAATGTGAGCATGTTTGCTGTTTATATCACTGAGTGAAACAGTTGATGGAAGCCTTCTTGGAGGCCGTTTTCTTAAAATCTGCAGCAGAACGTGTTGCGTAACATCTCCACTGACAGGCGAGGTATCTCTCTGTCTCTCTAATGACTAAACAAGAGACAAGAGGCTACCTTAAAAGCTTTGCCATGTTTCCCCTGTCCATACTGCAACACATAAGACCCCTTTTCCGTCACTCAAACTCAGATAGCTTTCGCATACTCATTCCTGTGATGCCGAGGGTCCCTCGGTGTGTGTAACCATACTCAAAACCCCAAGACGAGCACACAGGACGGAAGCAGGACAGATGCAGGAATCTGCAGTATGCGACACGTCCGTTTAAGGTATTTGACTGGTTGGAAGCTTGATAAACAGCTCTCTTGGACTTATGGGTACTGCCAATGAGCGATTTCAGAGAGCGACTGTTTGACATCCTGCAGTCTGGGACATGTTTTGAAAAAATTTATATGGGGTTAGTGGGGTAACTTATGGAGGGTAATTTTTACCTGCTAACTCTAGTGTCTTATAGAAATTTGGGCCAGTCCATGCTTCAGTTGTACAAAGATCCAAATGCATCACTATGAGAGGTCCAAGCACCAGATGTGAGACAAATAAGACTTCCAAGGTCTTGAGACTTTTTAATTTAAGATTACTGCTTATGCTGGTGTGTTTGATAACAGAAAAGCATTCAACATAAAACCTCAGCAGGCCCTGAGCGACAGGGAGGGGCAGAGAGGCTGTTATGCTTGTTATCAGTTTCCAAGGGGGGAAATACAGACAGGAAGCTCATCTGAATCAAGGGAGGGGAGCACTATCGGAAGTGTCGAGTAAACACAGCTCTCCTTTTTAATCATCCAGACTCACGGTTTTTAACTTGAGATGCTTTCATCTCGCCTTTGCCCTGACGCATCCAATATCTCAACCTCCCCCGAGTGGAGAGACAGTGGTATGTCCTCCTCCAGAGACAGAGAGAGAGAGAGAGAAATGGAAACTATAATCAGACAATCAAACTAAACTTTGGGCAGCCACAGTGTTGAAAGGGTTGGCTAAGTCGCCAAGATTTACAGTGCAAATTAAAGTATCTGAGAATAGTTCTCCGGCTTTTAACAAATCTAACCATCACTATTGCTGAAGAAGAACTGGTCCTAGTCCACATGAGCAGACCTAATTATCCCCATTACAAAAGACTGCGTGACCTCTGTCTTTTACAAAAAAGATCCCCAACAGTAAAAGGAGGGTTAAAAAATAATCCAAAAGAAACTCAGATGAGAAAGTGAGCCTTTTTTGAATGACTTGGCTTCTTTTAATTGGGCCAAGAGTGGGATTAACTTCAAAAGGTGCGGTGACCAAAACCTCAAATTTGCCCTCTTATCAACCCCCCTTCCATTGCCCATGCTTAAGCAACAGCTGCCTTTCCCCTCAAGTTCAAAGCCATCCCAGAATGCACTGCGATGGTCCTGCTTCACTATAGTGGGACGGATGTGGAGCCTGCCAAGGCATCTGGCCTTTTCAAAGGTATGGGCGCAGGACCAAAGAGCCCGAGATACTGATATTGGACGAGGAGAGGGGGCACGGCGAGAGCCATAATCCCTCAGCAAAGCACTTGGCAGAGTGGCTGATATCTCGAAAATGACCTTAACGTAGTGCATGGAAGGAATGACTGGAGCATGAGTTATGGCATAAAGAAGTTATTGTTGACTCTACAATACTCAGGCTCATATTGCCAGTACATCTATATCATGGATGTTTGAAAGTCTAGGTTTTAACCACTTTTTTTATCTGGTGGTTGTTGTTGTGGTAGGTTCTTTGTAGTTTTGCCCTTGTGATGCTCTCAATAGCCAAAATTGTAAAAGGATGGATCATCAAAGAATTCATTGGAATATACTTACTGTGATATAAAATGATTCAGAGATCAAAAAATGGTCCTTTTACCCTTGAACAAATTCCATAACAGGCACAGAAATCTCACACTGTAACTGTTTAAATAATATCCCACCCACCTGATCTTCCCTGTTTCTATTGTTTAAAACTCTCTCTATATATACCATTCCTTAAAACCGATTAAAAAAGATCTCTTCTTTACTTGTGAGACTGAGTTTGGAATCAACACTTTCTAGAAAATTTTGCTATGAGCACAAAATAATTGCTATAAAATTACAATGTGTGTTATCGCTGGTGGGTTAACTTTGACACGATTTGCAATTAAGCCTAGTCCAAGAGTACTAAGAAGTTTTTTTTGCATGTTTTGATCCAAATGATGAGCAAATTTCTGAAAAGTTGGCACGACAATATGCAAATCTTTGTACGCCCTGAAAAGGTTCTGAAAAGTGCACAACAGGACGACATAATTAAAAGGGGACCAGCCAGACGCATAACGTCATACAGTGTCTTGCTATGTTATCATTAGTTTGACAAATCTGTTTTAATCAGCATCTTCTTTTCTTTCTTAGCCAAGTGTACAATTTTTATTGCACTATTTAGACATATTTTTGACTTGCTGATCATTTCACTCAGACTCATTTCACACAAATTGAAAATGTGTATTAAAACAGGGTGATAAACAGTGGCTTGTGATTTCCACCAGAGTAAAAAAAAAAAAAAAAAAAAAAAAGAGAGAGAGAGAGAAAAAAGAGAAAAAGAAAAATTCATGGACCCACTGGCTATGCTTCACAGACCTCTGGGGGTCCCGGGCCCCCACTTTGAGGACCATTAGACTAAAGGATGTTCTGCAAGTACAGCACAGTTACTAATGAAAGACTAGCCTGAATTTATGTGTGGAAAGCCAAACTTTAAAATGAACAGAATGGAGAAACGTCCTGGAGGAATAAGCTGACAGTAGCTTCATGTCTTACTTGTAACCCGAGCATGTTTTTCAATCTTCACAACAATAAAAAAACAACTCCCGACTGTTAATATCCCGCTTTCACAAAGCAAAGTATACAATACATACATGATCTAATTCCATTCAAGACCAGAAGCTGTCCAGAGCTGCACCACCCCCAACTAAATGAAACGCTTCCATTATCATCGTGTCCAATCTTTTTTTTCCCCTCCCTCATTCACACTATTATCCACTGGCTAAACGGAGGGGAATCTGTGTCCCTAAGAGACGAACTAAAGCCTAGAATAACATCTTAAGGGGTGATCGTGATGGAATCGCGCTTAAGGAGATCAAAGCCGGACTTAGATGTGTAATTACTGGTGGTTATGAAAACTGGCTGTCATCTTCTGCTACGGATGAGCATGTAGAATTCAGAGTAGCCCGAGGACAGTAAGGCAGCAGACACGCCTAAAAAACTTTGAACAAGTGAGCAAGAAAAACAGAGATAAAAAGAGTGTGCGAGAGAGAAAGACAGACAAAGACCCCGATGCTCGGAAAAAGTGATTTGTCTTTCTTGGCCTTTCCTTCTTGATATCATGAAATATGATGATATGTGATATATAAGTTGAAATAAGTCAGCTACAGATTTACACCTTGCTAGATTTGAAGACAAAATAACACCACAACATGACAACTGTATCACATTCGTTGTAGTAAAGTTGCAGGGCTGTGGAGGCCATGTGGAAGAGTAGGGATGATGTATTCCTTTCTTCTCCCTGCCTCCATCCCCTCGAGGAAAGCAACATAAAGCCGGAGCGCCCCTGCAACACGGACCTGTTGCGACAGGCCGGCGCAGCAACAAAGAGAATCTCACGCAGTACAACACACTCTTTGTGTAGTGAGAGAGTATCTTACTTATAACTGGGTTATCCTTACATATATTCCCATTTGTACACAAGCCAAATTTTTTTGTTCAATAACTTGCAGCAGGTTTGTCACAGGTAAAAGATTCCCTGTCAGTTACAACCCCGGTGTCTGGTTTGCTAAGTTGTTGCTGTGCCTAGTAAGCAAAAAGACACCAGCCTGCTACCTCACAAAAGTTATTCACTCTATTCACAGATTGAATGCAATTTCCTAAAGGATGGGAGAAATGATTAGTTACTGCATCGGCATTTCAAAATTCCTATTTTCATAGCTCAAACATTTGTTTACACACTGAGAAGTGGTGGGAAAGCGTAGCCTAAGAGCACAGGCCCAAGCATTTAAAAGCCTACAAATCTCTCACCTCCACCAAAACCTGGATGGAGCAGCTGGCACACATACATGAAGACACAGTCAGCCTTCACACCAGAGCTCTTGTCAACAAGACAGCCAGAAGATCTCTTATAAGATAAAAAAAAAAAAGCGGATCCTGTTGCAATACATATGTCATCAGCTCTTTGGCATGATGGATTCAACATCTCTATCATGCTCATGGTTAACGAGGAAATTGACAGTCATAATTAAGAGAGCTCACCCAAGACTGAATGGCATGTGGGGTATGATTGTTCACCTGCTCGTGATTTTTCTGCCAACACATGGAGCACCGAACGTGGCTTAGACAGCAATCTTGTCCAAACAAGATCACTCTGAGTGATGCTGCAGCACAACATGTCAGGCAGGCTGATGCCTGCGATTGGCTGATCTTATTGCTCTCTATCAGAGCTGCAACATCAGCATGAGGCCCTTTTTTAATACATCACACGCACCGAGTTTGAGGGAGAGTTCCAGAAGCAATATGATGCATGACAATGACTTAAGTTTGCAGCAAAGTGTGAAACAAAAAATTCGGACATCTTCATCTCTTCTCCACCTACCTGCATGAGTTTACCCTCAGCGAATCCGCTGCTGCTTCCAGCAAACACCCCTTCCAGGGTGATGGGCCTGACCGTGGCTTTGGGGTTGAGCAGCGTGACCTTGATGAGGGCGCGGGTCGCTGCCACCTCCAGGCCCGCATGGCCCAGCGCCACCTGCAGGGCGGCCGTGAACAGCCACGGCCAGAGCCCGGCCAGGCGCTGTGCGGCGAGCCTCATTGACCCAGCTGCAGCTTCGGGGCCCAGGCACGCATAATGCACTGTTCAGAACCACTGGCACACTGAGAAAATTTCCAGGGTCCGTCTGGGTGCGTCGACACGGCCGAACTTGAGATGCAACTCTATTTCCTTGAACTTCTGAAGGATTTCAATCAGCACTAGAAGTCTGCTTCGGACCGGAGACATGTGCGTGGAAAAGGCAAATCCTTAAGTAATGACAGCTCTCGCAAGAGCTCAGGAAAAGCAGTGATCATTGTTAAGGTGGAAAATAAAATGCGTAACATGTGACATCACTTTATGTTGGAACATGAATGCTAATTAAATGGCAATTAATTAGTGTTGGCTATCCTGTGTCAGCTGCAGAGTAAGAGTAAGACAGCATGAAGGCACTGACTGGAAGCAGGACTCGTAACGTGTGCATCGAACGTGTGCAGCTTTTCCAGTCATCCGAATTGCCTTCAAGCTTCTTCTCAGTTCAGGGAAAGCAGGCACCAGATCTCAGGCAGCCAGAAAGGTTTGGATCTCTCCTTCCTAATCATGCACTCATAGATCTCCATTGGATGGTGTTACATTTCAGCGGTTATGCATTCCCTTAGAATTCAACAGGTGGCCTGATTATAACTTGGTTATCCGAAGCCGACAAATCTCCACGCTGCGTCACGCAAACACACGCAGAACGTGAACCTGAACGCGTGACTTCCCCTCGGGCTTCACGCGCGCCGTTACACCGCCGGTTCCTCAGCGCAGAAGCAGAGCACTCGTGTGGACACTGTGGAGCAGATCTCGCGCTGATGAAGAGAAGGTTTAGTCCTGGTTGTGATGTTAAAAAAAAAAAAAAAAAAGGTGAATGAATCGCTGTGTGTAATCAGGTGCGATTCCTACCAGTCGGTCCTGCGCACGTTCCTCCGGCCGTCATATTAAACCTGTTCACAGTTAACACCCCCTCCAGAAAAAACCAAACAAAAAAAACAAAAATCCACCAGTTGGAAGTTCTGATCACAAATCCGAGCTCCTTCTCCAAGCCGTGTGTCGCAGAGGAAAGTCTCTGTAAACACGCGGTCGGAAAGCTGTTCAGTGGTAAAGCGCGTGGAAGGCGTGCGGACACGGCTGCGGGGTGCGTGAAAAGAAGTTTACAAAGTGTGTGTGTGGGGAGCTCATGGAGCAAGTCTACCTGTTGCTCACTGACTGTGTGTGTGTGTGTGTGTGTGTGTGACAGAGGGAGAGAGAGAGAGGGTGGAGCAGAAGCCCTACTCCACAGCACTCCGGCGACGCACGGCGCCCTTTAGCGGACACACTGAGACACAGACAGCATCTGACACATTCACTGGGAATAATATCTGCGAATAATGGAATAATATCAAATCTAAAAATGCAAACAGCTAAGAATCAAAGAATACCGCCCTGGATCATATTACATATATACAGTATATATGTGTATATTCCAGAAACATTAAGTGTAACTATAAATGGATAAAAAAAAAGATGACGTTTATTAATAGATATAAATTGTAAATGATGTAAGATTGTTGTGGTTGAATAAGAGGAACAAAACACTGTTATTGGAAAATAATTGACTTCATGGGCCACTTCGGGTCAGGGAACATCTCACACTGTCCCACCTTTGATTATTTTCCAATAAGTGAAGTGAAGTGAAGTGACTTGTGGCCAAGTACGGTGACCCATACTCGGAATTTGTGCTCTGCATTTAACCCATTCAAGTGCACACACACACACACAGTAGTGAACACACACCCGGAGCAGTGGGCAACCTTTTTTGCTACAGCGCCCGGGGAGCAGTTTGGGGGTTCGGTGCCTTGCTCAAGGGTTTCACCTCAGTCGTGGTATTGAGGGTGGGAGAGAGCACTGGTTATTCACTCCCCCCACCTACAATCCCTGCTAGCCTGAGACTCGAACCCAGGTTCACCTCTGGGTTGCAAGTCCGACTCTCTATCCATTAGGCCACGACTGCCCCTAACAGCATGCCCCAGCATGCCCCAGTATGCCCCAGTATGTTTTAGTCCTTACATGATGAATTGTTACCTTTGGATGTAATTTGGTGGCCAGGGAAGAAACTAAGGGAAGGTTCCCTCCAGTGTTAATGCTGTGCCTACTCAAATACATTATCAGATAAGAGCATAACAAATGTTTCCATCTTCTGAATTGTGTTTGTGTGTCCTGAATTCGAAATGATCACGTCAGTCCACATTTCATTTGATACTTAGTAAATATTTCAGAAATATAGTTTAATTGTACGTTCTTACCAAGAGCTCACTTAATGCGTTCACATTACAGATTTGAATCTAATTGTGACTTTTCAAATCAGATTTGAGCCACTTTTGATTTGTTTTCTTTTTTCTATCACACTTTATTGGACATAATGTATATAAATCACTTCTGGATCCTCTCTCACACTCACACTTCTCTGGGCACAGATATGGCTGCTTCTGGCATTTTATTTATTTTTCATAATTTTTATTTTTTTGCCTTCAACTTATTCGATTATTGAAATTTGTTTGCTAAGTTCGATATGTGGATCATGCATGTAATGTCATTTCTTTTAAAATGCAAGTGCACTAAGGTCTATTCACACTTTTTACTCCTAATAGTAGTTATGTAGTAGTTATCTTTGTCCGAATCAGAGTGAAATGCAGTACACCATGTTTGGTTCACTCGGTTCAGAGTGAAAAGTGTACATGTCAAAGAGTCCTTACAAACATAAATATGAACCACCAAGACAGAAAAAATTGCTAAACTGAGCAATAAAGCTTGTAATCTGAACACGGCCTTTGTCTTTTGGCACTTTTTATCATTACAGGCTTCTTTAACAGCTCTGTGTTTGGATTGTATTACACTCCATTTCTAGGTCACTTTGTACAAAAGTGTCTGCCAAGTATATAAATGTAAATCTAAACCACTTCTTTGGAGGAAAATAAAATGTGAAAATGTTGTCAGAGTGTGTCGTCAGTGGCTGTTCCAGATTATTCCTTTTGTTTCTTATAGACCAGAACAGAATAATCTGTGCTAAGTATGACTGGGAGATTTGATATTTATATATTAATAACTTTCCAAATATATTTATATATTAAGAATTTGGTTGTTATTGGGTTATTATTATTACTAAGTAATATATATTTCATATTATTTCCATATGAATTCATATTAATTAAATCTGATTGGTCAGAAGGTGTTGATTAATTTCCTATAACAGTGTCAGTGCATTGTAAGGGTCAGTATGTTTTCCGCCATGGGAAAGTCTTCAGGCCCGAGGATTTTGTGTTTCTGGTTTCTCACTAGCATGGCAAGAAACATGGATTTTTTTGTTTTGGTATGCTAACTTAAAGCAAGGTTAAAAAAATTAACATTATTATTTATAGCTACAACATTAATCGTAGCTACAAAATGATATAAATTAAGACATTTTGTTCATTAATAATAAAAATAGTAGTAGCAAAGCAAATGGCTTCGGGATAAGAAGAATAAAACACCTCAGGATGTGCTGATATTGGAAAATAATCAAGTACGTGGTGGTAACAGTAACTCCGCTTCACATCAGGCTGCATCACACCACCCTGCTGTTAATTATTTTCCTATAACAGCATGCCTTGTCATGTTTGATTCCTAAGAAACCTGTAATTGCTTTGGCAATAAGTGTATTATCAGCAATAAGCGAGTATACTTCTTCTGATTTGCTGTTAACCTTCTCAACTAAAACAGCATTCTACCTTACATCACACCCCAATACTAGTACAAATCCGATCTTTGTGCACGCTACTTACTAAGCTGGACAGTTGAATACATCTATAACTCAGTAATATATCCAAATATATCTGAAATATCATCACCAATGTGCACGACAGCATTTCACCATGTTGACAGCATGGCCTGCTGTATGATTATTTACACCTCGTATGTCCTACTGTATCTCAGATGGTGTCAGTTCAAAGCACTTTGTAAGGTCTGACCAGTCTCTGTGATTTAAACCTCATATTCAATAATGTACCGCATTCATTTGGTTCAGATTTATTGCTGGAAGTTAGAACGTTGCTCATAGCTTATTTCCAATACCTCACCACATGAATGGATAGAAACTACAAGAAGGAAATTACTTCACTGAATAAATCACTTGAATACGTTTCATGCCACAAGTGCCTCAGTGCTCACATGCCTGTGTACTGTTAATACACACACCTTTAAAATATGGTTAGAATTTGTTATTAAGGCAAGTTTGCATTAAAATACTTATTTAATACTTGTTCAAGTTACCGAATCAAACTACCACTAAAATTATATTTAAATCTAAAAAAGTATTATAAATACAAAAAATGTTTTTTTCAAGTTATCTTAAATAAAAGACTTAGGTACAAATGTTAAATTCATACAAATATTGCATGGTATTTAAAATAAAAGATTGTCCTTGGGGTAAAAATAAAACTCTGATGCAATATAAAAGAGCTGTTTGATAAATTATCATTCAGGTCAATTCATAGTATGTGCACAGGCATCTTTTTATTAAAGAAATTATTCAGGAAATACTAAAGTTGACTTTGATAATTAAAAGCGGTGTTATCTGCATGTCAAACCCTGCGTAATAAACTAGACTAATTCCGAAAGGAATCTAACTGGATTTTTTTTTTTTTTTTGAATAGAAACTGATAATCATCTACTCAAGTTACCTTCTGAGTGACTCGTTGTCAGGAAATGGAATAAAGGCACTCGGTCAACATTTCCAATCATTGCACTCAGAATAAAAATGAGGTGTTTACTCAAAGTGTCTTCCCAGGTGACTTTTCAGTGGCAGGCAGACTGAAGGAAGCAGCAGCCTAAATAAGGAGAACACACACACACACACATACACACACACACACTAATGCTTAGCAGTACACAACATAAAATCAAACCCATCACCACACAAACAGCTCTGTTTGTTTTGTTCCTTGGTATCACACTATGGTCACACTATCCACTTTAACTGTGGCTGTCTAGTTACAGAGAAGTTCTCTTCTTGATCATCACCACTTGTCCTACTTAGACTAGATTTAAAAAATTAAATAAACTATTTATTGTGAGATATATAGGCTGTGTATAGTCTATACACGACTGATTGCTTGTTGAAAGAGGAAACCAGTTACTAAAAAAGCGACAAAGTTTCAGCTGTGTTCAGTCATGCTCAGTTCATGTTAAAGCAGGTGCAAAGAACAGGATTAAGCTTAGAGGTCACTTAATGAATAGTATAGCTTAACGACACTTTACCAGCTGAGTGGCTACACACACTGATTTACACTGGTTACGGTAGGATTTCGGTGTTTTTCATTACCTTGTAGTTTTGTAATTCAGCTTCACTGGAAGTCAAAATCAAAACTGTCTAAACTATGCAAAGGTGAATCACTACTGTTGGGTATTAAAAGACAAGGACACTTAAGAGTGTGTGTGTTATGCGCATACGTGTTAGCATTTGGATGAAATATGGCATCACAATTTTGTTTTAAGTGTCAATTTTAGAATGAAGCACAGATATGAGAATTTCTCACACAGCTAAATAATTTTTTTTTTCATTTTAAACAACATATTCTTGAACAATAAGGGTCAAGTAAGTAAACTTGGATTCAGACTTTTTCTACCTTATAGTACATATAACTACAGCATACATTATACAGAGAAAATTATTAGGGTGTCCTTGATGGGGGACCATCTAATCTGACCTGCCACTTTCTATCTAATCTGACCTGCATTTCATCTGCCACTCTGAATACAGTGTTCAGGTTCACGTCACTCTCCCTGTGATCTGGAGCATCACCTACTCGCCGGTTTGGATTCTGACCAGTGCAGGACTGAGACTCAGGACTGATTAGTACTGGATTATAATAAGTGGTAAAATTCTGTGTTACAATATGCATGAAGGTGATATTATTTTTTGCTGATATCCCAGCAATCCCATTACACCACGACGTGTATCATTAAATCTTAATGTAGCTACACAGGCTAAAATAATAGACGGGTAATAGACACAGTGAGCGTAGAAGGCAGCTGGTCGTTGGGAGCATGGCATGTTTGAATCCAAGGAGCCTGGGCTACAGCACTGACACACTGCCAAAACACGCACACACACACACACACACACACAAACACACACAAAACAATGAAAGTTAACAAACAACTCAGTATTTGGTAACATGTTAACAACCTCTCACTAATACATTATTCTGGAACAATATTACAGTACAGCTCCTAGAGCCTGTACTAAACGGCATGTTGAAATATCAAGCTTTAAATGGATATTGAAAGAGCTCACATGCAATGTAAGGCCTGACCGATATACTGGTTGGTTAAGGTTCCATTAAATTATCCGTATCAACAGAAATCATGTGTGTAAAGCACCACAAATATCACTTTAAATTTTCTATAAGAAAAAACATATATGAATGTGATTTCAAACAAAAAAGAGGGCACTAATCACTCATATTTAGTTAAAAAGCGAGGGATTTGCTGGTTATGGTGCCTGCTTATAGAGCTAAAGACATAAAGCAAAATCATGCTCTGAAAATGGACTGTAATATTGTTGAAGTTACACTCTTTGTGCTGACACTACACCTATTTTTATGCTAAAATGTTTGAGATGATGAAATGGGACATGTTCAAATAAAAGTATTAGCTGTTAGATAGATGTTTAAAGCCGGCAAGCACAATTTGTGTGTAATATATAATAGAGTTATATTGACTAATTAATGGTTATCAGAATTTTTATTTCCTAAAAATATGTAATTGGGACAAAATGTGAAACACGAGGTGAAACGCCAACAGCAATGGATTGGGCTACATCCCAAATTGCATGCAACCAAAGTATACATCAAAATAATGCACCATACTACTGTATTAGCTACAGTAGCACCCAGGTGTGAATGTGTGTGAGACGGACTGGCACCCATTGCAGTAAGCCAATGCTGTGGGGCCAAAGTCATGTCGATGTGTATATTCCCAGTAGTAGTCATATTAAACAGACATTTTACATAACACATTAAAACAAGGCTTTCCATGAGGAATGTCTATGTCCATGAGGAATATTTAAGTGGTAAATGTGTGAGTAAGTGAAAGATGAAGATCAGCAGTCTAATGTTGAGGATTTTCAACATTAACTGCTCTACTCCAGCCAGGCAAAATCTCCTTGGCATTGTTTGATTTAGATATTCTTTAAATCATGTTAAACGTTATGTCTGAAATATGAAATGATCTAACATCTAAATGTACAAAATCTTGCATCATCATTAACCTTAAATCTTAGCATGGCCTGGTTTGCTGGATAAATCAAATGAACAATTATAAATGAAACATTTTAACATTAGGCTACATACTACCAATTTTCCCCCATATATCCAAATATATCCAAACTTAATAGCTCATTATTGTTTACTCTGTGGAGTAGCATTTATATGACACTTTCCTAAGCCATTTGTCAGACTATTTCTTTTCTTTAATATTTTAGAGCTAGTATAATGCAGTTCCACTGTAGGTTAATGTGGACAGCCTATACTGTTTTGGCGTACTATTTAGTGTGAATGTATGAACTTATTCTGATTGACCTATGACAATAATACCACCAGAGTTTCTCCCATTTCCTGCCATTCCTTTTACAATATATGAAAAGAGATCTCCATAAAATCTCAGAAAAGACAACAATATTGTCAATTTCTACAAATCCAGCTTCTAATTCTTCACCCGAAAATGATTATCAGATATCAATGATTACAGCAGAAATAACTTCCATATTACTTGCTCTGTAGTGGGCTGAGAAGGCATGCCTGACACAGTCAGGACAGTCTAACTACAGGTAAAATATATTCCTGGAAATATATCAGGTTCTGTTTTGATGTGTGTCATTTTTGTTGGTTAAAGTGGGTGTGGAAGAGAACCGTGCATAAGGTAGCAAAAGAAAGTCTTCAAGGAGCAGAGATTGATTTGCAATACCCATGAGCAAGGCAGAGGCAAGAACAATAAAATGGTTAAACATTATATACAATGATTATGGCAAGAGTTATGGAAGAATGAACACTTGTACACAACACTTGTATACACTTGTATGAAGGGATGACACATATACAATACAGTAAAAATGTGAGAGTTGGGGGAAGAGTAGAAAACAGGAAATAATAGTTAAACTGCTAAGAATAAGACATACAGTGTTGAATCACTCAGTGATAATTAAAAAGGATTAAAAAGTAGGGAGACAGTAGAACATATTGTATTACACTGTGAAGCACATCCAGACAAAGACATGAAGACACACTGCAACATTAAAGGCTCTACTTGCACATACTGTTGGAATATGTATAGTCCATAAGGGTATTTTTCCATTTTTAAAGATCTTCAAGGTTGTATAATATGGTATCATTTCTATATTATACGGTAAATTTAATTTTTCAATTCTCCACTCCAGGTCAGTAGGTGGCGGTAATGCACCTTAAGCTGGTCTGCAACCCGCCGAAAACCACTGGCTAAAGACCGCCGACGCAAGTTTATTACGTCATTACAGTCGCCGGAAACGCCAAGTAGACTATTGAGCTACTCTATTGAGTTTATCAAATTAAAAAAAAAAAACATTTTGTGGAATAAAGTGTATTAATTTAGGTTACACAATGTCCTTGGAGACTGTACCAAAGGATCTGCGTCATCTGCGGGCTTGTCTGCTATGTTCTCTGGTCAAGGTAGGCTTTTTGGAGCTAGTGCATTATTTACAGCCAGTTAGCTTAACGGCTAAGTGGGAAATGTGGGTTTAAAAAGCTATATGTTTTGCATAACGCGTTATTTTGATATATTAAAACATCGTATTCATTTATATTGACGTCTGTTAACTAGCTTTCCAAGAATACCAACATTTTCTGTCATTAAGTTAGCTAACCAGGTAGCTATTGTGCTATTACAGGTAAACGTTTACAAGCGACTCCAAAATTAATGGCACCCGCCATGGAAAAGAGCAAAAAATGAAAAATGTGTGGTTAATGGGAACGTCAGGGAGTTTCATGAAAACACACACACACACACACACACACAGTCTCTAATCTTGAGCTGTGTTATTTTTTATTTTGATGTTTTCTACTCACTATATTACATATTTTATAAAAAAGGTGTTTTTTTATTATAATTTTTTAAAATAATTTTATTAGAAACAGTCCAGGGGTATACACAGTACACAATCATTCGAATATAATTTATAAGAATGAAAAAACATTATGTATATTACACAATGAGATGGATTTTAAAGCTTAGGAGTTGCTGGAGACACAAAGTGTATCCAGATAATATTTTAAGTCTTTGCAAAAAAAAGATGTAAAAAGGGGCTTTATAGACAGAAATTTACACACATGTGTGTGTAATATATATATATATATATATATATATATATATATATATATATATATATATATATATATATATATATATATTACACACACACACAAGTGTAAATTTCTGTCTATAAAGCCCCTTTTTACTCTTTATATATATATAACCTAGCTAGAATAATAAACAATAATACAAGTAAACAAATATATAGACTTAACTAGAAAAATAAGCAAATTTATCAAAAAATACTTATTCTTTAAACTTTTATCAAAACTATAGAAGAACTATAGACGACGCGTTGGTTAGACGACGCGACTGCCGCAGTGACGTCAGTTAGTACCGGGAGGTGTGACTTATTTCATTCCCACACTGTCGTCTACCTTGTGCTTGTGTACCTGACACAAACCTGCTCATCAATCCTACACACTTTTATACTTTTCTATAAGCTCGTTTTATTTTCCTGAATGCAGTGTGCAGATAGCAGAAGTACAGGGTCTCCATCATCATATGGGAGAAAAAACAGAAAGGTCTTATTTACAGAACTTGCTCAGCATTTCCATCAGTTTTCTCAATACACAAATACCTATGAGGAGAATTTGGATTTGTTCTTTCTGAGTCAGATACTTCATTGTCTGCAAAATGTACATTAAGCCTATGATGCTGGACGTCTGAGACACCCTGTAGTATGTTTCGGCACAAGTAAAACTCAACACGGTTAACAACAACCCAAGTCAAGAGCCAAACAATAAAAATGAACCAAATGAACAATAAAAATTCTCCACACTAGCCATGACACTAGCCATGACTTCATTCATTTATTTCTATACTTTCTAATGATGATGGAGTAAATATATTATGCAAATTGTTGCTATTGGACTGTCAGATAATTATAAACATGCTTTACCTTTACATACAGTGTGCGTGAAGCTGCTGTCCGTGTGGTTTAAAAGATGTATTTATTAAAGCTTCACTGGCTAAAAAGCTTCATTGAGGAGGATGAAGGCTAACATGTGAGACACATGATGCCAGCCAATCACATCTTTTCCAACTGCTGCTCATGCTGCGTCACATGGCAGTGTAAGACATACACAGAGGAAAGAGGTCTATCTGACCTCTTCCACATACATGAGCTCACAGATGCCTACGATTGGCTGCTGTCATTGTGACTGACGGGGGAGAGAGTAATGCCATTCCTCACACAGAGAGCATGGCTCTCAAGTTTTGTGCACTGCTGTGGCATCATCAGTCTTCGAATTTGCCAGACTCACTCATTTTATCTATAGAATACACATCTCTATGTAGCTTCTACTGGCAAATTAATAAGATAAGAGTTCCTCTCTGTGGGGGACCAGTGGCACCATCGATGATTAATTCAGGGTGGTGACGAAGATTGGGTTTGAACACAGGGGCATGACCAGGGAAAAGGCACTCGAGTTGCTTTTTAAATATAAAGTTTTCCTTTGCCTAAAGATGGTTTCACAATACCAACAATCAATGTTACTTGGCGCCTCCCCTGGAGAAAATAACAGCACTGAATATCTTTTGTAATGTCTAAAAAGGTAGGCGACACTTGCAGAGGGCTCTGGTCCACTCCTCCTTGCTCAACATTTCAACCCACAGGTCTTAAAATCCAGAGATTTTACAAAACACAGATTTTGTGTTCCAGGAACCATTTCTTTTTTTTTTTTTTTTTTTGCAACATTGGGGTAAAAAATTACATGAAATTTTGTACTTTTAATTTAGCAATGAAAAAAAAGTTAACAAACAAGTACAGACTGAAGCAAATTTGCAACACAGGTGAATACAGAATAACACATTTATAGGTTATTTTTCAAATAATGAACTCTTTGAGGTAAACTCTTGTATTTAGAATGCATGTGTAAGTTTAAAGTCTATTAGTTCTGAGTTAAAGGGCATAGGAGTGAAGCATGATATGGTTACACTTTCTCTCTTTGCTTCTACAGACTATTGACCAGTTCGAGTATGATGGCTGTGATAACTGTGAGTCCTACCTGCAAATGAAGGGGAACCGGGAGATGGTTTATGAATGCACGAGCTCCTCCTTTGATGGGTATGCTGCATTTCTTTTGATTCTTTTTTTTCTAATAAAGCCTTTTTTAAAAAAATAAAATAAAATAAAATAAGGCTGCTTACTATGTGATGTATTTTCCTTACAGTGTCATTGCAATGATGAGTCCTGAAGACAGCTGGGTGGCTAAGTGGCAAAGAATAGGTAACATTCATACATTCCCTATACCCATCTCTTCTGTGTATATAATGATTACTGCATTTATAAATCTGTTATTTTCTTTCACAGGAAATTTCAAGGCAGGCGTCTATGCTGTAACTGTAACTGGAAGATTACCTCCAGGTTGGTTAAGGATTTATTCTTAAGGCCGGTGTGATTCTTGATATGTAACTATTTACAGTATATACAAGCAGCATTGTTCACACACACATATCACTCCAGTGTCCACTAGGGGGCAGACGAGAGCCAAAATCCTGACTGGATGCTTTCAATATTGCCCTGTTTAAAATTAACAGTCTAAAAAGTAAACTAATACTATAAACTAATACTATAAAGCAGGCTGGAGATGTCATACAAATGCCCGCCAGTTCTTTAAAACTATTAGATTAATATATAAGTTAGATCAATAGATAAGAATATGATAATGATGCAAAAAAAAAAAAAACTACAAATGTCTTCTGACAAATGCGAGCCGGTAAGGGGAAATGAAGTCATATCCAGGTTGCATATTCAGTTCAATTTTATTTGAGTAGTGCTATTAATAGTATAATTTGTCACAAAGCATCTCACTAATCTGATTTAGATCTCTAATGAGGAAGCCAGGGCTGACAGTTTCAGGGACAACTCCCTGCCAAAAGGGAACCGATCTTCTAATGGGTGATGCCAGATAATGGGATTATAAATCATTACACTTCTACAGCTGTATATTGTAAAGATAAAAAGAACGAAGTGTGTTGAAAGGATCTTCGGTCTGAGCAGATTGTTAATCAGAGTCCTGGGATGAGCACAGGGCAGTATTTCTGATTACAGCAGCAGTTCTTAGGTGCAAGTCTACAGTATCCCGGTGCGATTATCCACTGAAGTATGGGTGAAACATAAAAATATATGAAACTAAGCATATTAATCAACATGTTTTTAGTAGCTTAAAATGACATTCAGGATAGTATAAAGACACTAGCAGTGATGCATTCATTCCAGTGGACTTCATTTTCAGTAGGTTAGAAACAAGTACAAAATATTTGTAAGAAGAATAGACTTCCTGTTAGAATATCACAGGGTTTGAAGTGCTTGGTTTACACAGAGCATTCAGTGGACTTTGTAGAACTAAAGTGTAAGAAAAAAAGGCATATATTCTGTACTAGACACAAACTTATTGAAAATGCTAGTAAATCAAGTAGTAATTAAAATGATCAGGGCTCTAATTAATACTAATTTATAATGTCTTGGGGCTTTTAATGTTAAACTTTTTATAATGTGTCGCTTTTTATAATGTGTTTATTAGGAGTGGTGCGAGAACTAAAGAGCAGAGGAGTCATCTACAGGTCCAGAGACACGGCAGTGAAGACGTAAACGTGAGACACGGCACAGCTTTTGCATCGCATCCCAGAAAAGTTCCTCAGCTAAAAGCTACACTGTTGATATTGTCACCTGTCTGAAGAAGCCGGTTAATTTGATTGTATTCCAGCTTCCCAGCCATGCAGTACTCTACAGCCTGTAATATCTCACCTCTGATGTAAGAATAAATAGCTAAAAGCCCTTGAGGACTGGACTGGTGAACTTTGTGAACTTTTATGGATAGCGCTGTAATATTCTTTTGCTTCATTTACGTCTGGAATCTTGTGTTTCTTTTAATATCTTTCAGAAGTCATATTTTCTCATTATATTTATCTTGTTTGATTGCAAGAGCACCACAGCAGTGACTTTATTGGTTCTACAATGCTGACTAATTACATTTGAATAAAACCTTTTTACAAAAATGCTGCTGGATTAATGAGTCTGTTCTGCAAACTGACATATAGTTCAGTGCAAAAGTTTGCATCCTCCTTGGTTTGTGGATGGAAAAGAGAATACCTCTATCTGACAGTTTATCTACAAAACAGAATTCCATGTTCACTGAATAGTGGTTTTCTATAGAAGGCTTGTTACAGCCTCAACAATATAGCAACAGAGCCTAAAACCTGGTTTACGTGGTACAATTTTCAGCCCAATTTTTGCTGTCGTAGTCAAATAATTCTTCAGTCGTGAGTTGAGATCGGTGGTGACACTGCGACCAAAGACAACCGACAGCAAAGTTCTGGCAGTATCAGAAAATCCTGATCTCAGTGTGACCACTTCTACAACATTCTTTAACTTTTAACCGACCGCCCCTTCAAATGCAAAATATTCAATGGATTCCATGGAACCCCTCTGTACACATGAATTTTAAGTAACATAATCCAACATTATTTATTTGTTCATTATTTAAAGGTGTAAAATAATATTTTTGTTATATTTTATTCCTGAACTGTTTTATGGGAAACCCATTAAATTCCAGTTACTAGTCAAACAGGGTAATACCTTTAAAATCTCAATAATAAATATAATATTATAATAATATAATTACTACTTCATGCATCATAGACCCCTGGGGGTCCCCAGACTCCACTTTAAGAACCACTGGTCTAAGCTACCAACAGAAGGTACAGGATTATGTGAAATTTGACAAGCAAAATGAAATATTTATGTTTGACCACGTGTCCATTTAAGACACTGACTTGCTCACATTAATTAATATAACGTTACCAGCCTACTTGTACAAGTCCAGATCACGCTAATTGATGACTGTAGTCATTTTCTTTAATTGGAGGTCTATCACTAGAGGATCTTTATCATTTAATATGACATGGAGAACATCTTGCTGCACAGTCTTTCAGAGAATTTGGCCAAGATTTTATTGGGATCAACTTGTAACAGTGTGAGAAGTAAAAAGATGTCTGAAATCACATAGGCTTAAGTGATTTTTAAGACTAATGATTACCAGGAGGGGGAGCTGTAGCTCTATTGCACTCAATTAGATGTAAAATGGAGTATTTTCAAATATGGAACATTGCATCTAACTAACAGTAAAGATACATTTACATTTATTGTTTTGCCACATACTTTATGTGGCAAAACAATGCTTTAATGCTTTAATCTAAAGTGACCAGGTAGGCTTTGTACAGGCTTACAAAGGTTACAAGACCAAAAGGAGACATCAATACAAGTGCAAGTTGTACAAAGGACTGAGAGCCACAACTGAAATATAAGGGTTGAAACAAGTTCTAGTTCTCGTGTGCTGCAGCAGCCTGTCCCAGTCCAAAAGGACAAACTTGCAAAAGTGTGTCAGTGTGTACATGGCCTTTTTTGGGTAGGTTTTTCATTCATTCATTTATTCATTTTCAGTAACCACTTTATCCTGCTCAGGGTTGTGCTGGATCCAGAGCCTATCCTGGGCATGAGGCGGGAATACACCCTGGATGGGACGTCAGCCTTTCTCAGAGATACACACACTCATACACTCATCACATCTAGCATAGCCAGTTCACCTACTGGCATGTTTTTGGGAGGTGGGAGGAAACCAGGGAACCTGGAGGACAGTAACCTGAGCTCCGACTCGAACCAGGGACCCTGGAATTGTGGGGCAGCAGTGCTACCTATAACACCTTCATCTTCTTCCATGAGTTAAAATAAATAAATAAATAAAAGGAAGAAGAATTTGGAATTTATGTAGGTTAAGACTGCCCTTGTTTCTCTAGGGTCCATTAAATGTTAAAAAAAAAAAGTTTGTGTCATACAATCATCACCCTGCAATATCCAAAAGACAGTCAGTCTCATGATGGCACACAGCTCTATTTCACAATCGTAACCCACTTTACCCATTCATCTGTGATTTTATAAAAAAAAAAACAAAGCAAATTCACAAAAAAAGGCGGAAGGAGAAAATGTGCAGGAGTAAGTTTCATACCCAAAACCACTATGTTTAAACTTTTTTAAAAAAAGAGCATGGTGTTCGTTTTAGAGGGGGTTGCTTTTTTTTTTTTTTTTACCTCTCCTCACATATACGCCCATCACGTTTCAAGGGAAACCACCACAATCCCCCTCACATGACAGCAAAACACTTTCACATTGACTCATAAGAACAATTAAATGAGTAATCATTCTTTTGCATAAAGATTCCAAAGCTTTTGGTATGATCCTGCCTCGAGTTCTCAGTTGGACCTCCTTCATAAGAGAAGGATTGATGACTGAAGAGAGAAGTTGCTATTTTCAGGGATGGCATAAGTGCAAAAGGCCAACAGTCCTCTAAAGAAACGTCAGTGGCTGATTTAAAAAAAAAAAAAGTTCCATTTCCTTCCTACACGATCACACTACTCTAACACTGAGGCACAGTTTTGTAGACAGTTCTGGTTTGTTTATGGAAATTATATAAAACCGTTGATGAAGATTCTCAGTTTAAAGTCCAGGATAGAGAAACGCTGGTCTTGCACTTGAAACGCAAGTCCTGGGTTGAGCAAATTCTTCACTCAAACCTTTACTCTCTTTAATTGATTTAGAGGAAATTATTAATGAGTTCATTTCATCTTATATTGATTATTGCAACTGACTATACATTCAGGTCATTCAGTCCTCACTGTCCCACCAAATCACTGGCTCCCAGATCATTTTAGAGTCTATTAAGTGCTCTTAATGTTGTGGCTCTGCATTATATAGTTGACACACTATCATCTTTGATTATGCAAAGATCTTTGATATCATCTTCATAAAATGTGTTTTGCTGTTCCATCTAAGGAACTCACCTTAGTGTCATATTCAGAAAAATATTTTTTATGCTTAGCCTTGCCTTATTAAAGACATTAAGCAACTCAGAGTCATCTATCTTGCAACATCCAACTGATCTTTTAATTCAATAAATGATGAAACTTTCATATCCATAATTAGTAATCCCAACAGAAAAGAAACGAGTGCTGAATTTAGCAGAAATTAGATTTTTGGCTTTAGATTTTTCAACTTCTCATTTTGTTAATTCCCATGAGTTATTGTGTCTTTAGAAAATGATGTGTATATCTTTTTTTCTTTTTTTTTTTTTTTTAACAATATTAGCTTTTGTGTGAAGGCTAAAAAGAAGAAAAAAAGAAAAGAAGGCATTTGTGCATGGCTGTGCTTGTGGGCTACAAGGTAATCTGGCGGGAAAGTGGGGTCGTGAGTTTGTTTGCCTTAGGCTTTGCTGCACTTAACCACAAATACATAATAGATTCTTGGCGCTCAAAAGCTAGTCATGCACTTCAAAGTGTGTCTGTTTTGCACCCAGACCTGCAAAACATACAGCAACCCACGCTGAAGCTCACACACCTCTATGGAGTCACTCATGAACTCTGAAAGGCCGCCTGTATTTCACACGCCCGGTTGAATTGTGAGGAAAAGTATTTTTGCACTTTTTGTTGCATTAACTCACTCTTTATCTGACTAACTCTTGCTTCACTCCAAGCCAGTAATCTCTGGTTGTTACACAGCCATCAGCCCACCTGCTGTTGGTGAATTTGGATGATCTGAAGCATTACAAGCCAACTGAGGACATTTCTGTAAAAAAAAAAAAAAAAAAAAAAAAAAAAAAAAGGAAAAAACAGAAAAAAAACAGTGCTATGTGTTAAGCATCAGTGATAACCAAATGAGCGAAGCCTGTGCGCCTGACTGTAGCTCAGATCAGGTGTCTACTTCCTGTTTCTGTCTTAACCATCATGGTTTTATTTCTCCGAACACTAAGCTAGCCTGGCAATGAAGCAGACTTTCCTAAGCCATCACCTATCACGATTTTACTGTTGAGATATTACTCAAGTTTCTGTGATTTTCCATTTTCTTGTGGGTTTTGTGCTTTTAGTGATTTTGTTTTTTTTACCACAAGATGTGATCTGAATATGCAACAAACTAACTGTGATTTGATACAATATTCTGAAGCAGAAGATTAGATCTACCACCATACACTCTCAGAAATAACGTTACCAAACTTGACTGTACCTTTAATATGTACCTTTTATCTTTACAAATAATTTACGGTACATCATTTCACCTTAAGGACCACTGGTACCTATAAAACTTTACTCTAGAAGCTACCACATGCACCTTCCCACATAAAAGATACATTCTGGAGTTACTGAAGAACATACTGAAAAACGGTATGACAACAGAGACAAGAAAATGTGCAGTTTGATACCTTTGTGTGCAAAAGTTTCCTCATTTTGTCCCTTGGGGGAATCCCTTATAGATTTCTGTTTTCTTTTGAAAGGCTTTAAAGTAAAACTTCTTGGCTGGTCTTTTTTGGTCCAACACCATGTGTCAGGTTGTGCAATAGCAAAATAGTGAGATTATCAGCTGTATTATTTATTGAAGATGGCACAGTGTCAAACGTTTAAGGTTCTAACCAATGAGGTTACAATAGATCATCACACTATTAAAAACAAGGCTCCGTCTAGCAAAGGCTTTTGGTTCATAAGTCCTTAAGGGTCCTCAATAGTGGAGGTATAGATAAAATGGTGGATTTCAGCTTTGAACCACCACCCCCATAGCCCCCTAAACCCACCCCCTTGCCCATACTTTTAATATTTTAACTGCTCGTGATTATAATAACTATATGGCCAAAAGTATGTGGATACCTAATCAACCACACACATGTGGTTCTTCCCTAAACTTTTGCCGCAAAGTTGGAAGCACGTAATTGTTTAAGATTACAATTTCTTTTCACTGGAACTAAGAGGCCCAAACCTGTTCCAGCATGACAGTTCCACTGTACACAATGCAAAGTCCATGAAGACATAGTTTGACATAGGTGGTGTGGAAGAACTGCACAGAGTATCCTGCACAGAGCCCGGACCTCAACCCCACTGAACACCTTTGCGATGGAATGCATATCGCACACCAGATCTTCTTGCCCAGCATCTGTGCCTGACCTCACTAATGTACTCCCCACAACATTAGATGGCATTAGATCCCCACAACCACACTCCAAAATCTTCAAGGAAGGTAATTATAACAGCAAAGGGGGACTAAATCTGGAATGGGTTGTTCAATAAGCACAAGTGTTACCTTTGGCCATAAAGTGTACGTCAAATAAAAATTGTTGCTGCAGTAATTGCGCTGTAAGGATTATCATAAAAGGTCAACCATGCCTTCATTACAAACACATAGCTTAGTTTCCCATAATTGCTATGGCCTGAAACAGGATTACCCGATCAGGATCATGTATTTTGCCTATTTCTGTACTAGCAAGCTAGCTGCATTAAAAGTAATAAAACAAACTTGGTGACCTGTCTACTGGAACAGTTTCAAACTTCTTGCATCATTTCCCATATCCACGTTTTTCAAGACTTGAAAGAATTAAGCATAAACTGCACAGCACCATGGCAAAAAAATAAAACGATGTTAAAGCATTAACATCGCTCTCTGAGCTCAGGGATATCAAAGTGATAACAGGCGAAGTGCTGGAGGTTTTACTGCAGAAGAAAAAGAAGGATAGATCTGGTTTTATAAGATAAAATGTCAGCTTCCCCATATTATTTGCATGCTATTTTGGTCATTTTCACTGGAACTGTCAAATATATTTTATTAATGCTATTAATATAGATAGGATGATGGTAGATAGTGGTTTAAATAATTAAATGACAAATAGCACCACCACTCCAAATACTGTCTGGCATCCACTCAAAATGTACAGATCACATGGTAATAATATTTCGTATATTTCTTCATCCCCCCTGACATTAATGAGACACCCGTCCACAGCAGGGTACCATTTCCCTTGGAGAGAGGGTTCCAAGTAGTAGACCTCCGTACTAGAACCCCCAGTGACCCAAAGACTTCTTGAGGATCCTGTTTCTAGGAGTGCACTGGTTGCTTCAACATAATTTACTTGTAGGAGACAACAGTACACTACAGATGAAGGGATAAAGGTCAAGAAACACATCGCTGTTCTTCTGAAAGCAAAAAGGGGCTTTCATTGGTGTACCATTCTTCTAAAAGATATTCTTTCTGTCGGTGTTCTGATGATGGTGGTGGTCTAACACATCGCTCCAGAATCTCCACTGGTGTTCAACTCGGTTGAGATCTGGTGACTATGAAGATCATATATAAGATATGATTTGTATCATTTTCATCCTCATCAAACCATTCAGTGAGCCATGTGGCCATTTCCTGAAAGAGACCACAGCAATCAGGTAGAAATGTTGGTGGCTGCACCTATCAAGGATAAATCTCTCCAAGACTTTTAGCTCCAGATAGATTCATCAAGGGTGCATGCAAAGAGCGTACAGATGGTCCTTCATAATGGCTGCCATCAGACTTTATGATCCTTCATCCATCCTGTGCTGTGTAAGCTGTTACACTTTTACATTCATCTGCACTGTATATAGTTATTCAATGAGTTATTTTCATACACTGTTTTAGCAAACACTGTTGTTTTACTGCTGTTACAGACAACACCTTCTTGAAACTCCTCACCTTCACACTGCTAATGTTTCTTTACCTATTACTCATTTATTTACTCTGGATATTTGAAAGAGTTTGTGTTTTAAAGCATCCTGTAATATCCTTGTATATCCTTGTAATTTGATGTGCCTTATTCTGCTGATATTTCTTCAGGGATCATCCAACAGTGACTGCCAGTGTGGCCAGTGTGTCCCTTCTCCGTGTTTGAAAAAAAAATTTGTCCACTCATGATGGAGATAATTATGAAAAACCCATTTTGTGGCATATAGGTAAAAAATGAATTCAGAAGTACACTAATCATCCACAACATTAAAACCACTGACAGGTGACATGAATAACATTGATTATCTCGTTACAATGGCACCTGTCAAGGGGTGGGATATATCAGGCAGCAAGTGAACAGTAAGTTGTTGAAGTTGATGTGTTGGAAGCAGGAAACAATGGCAAGCATAAGGATTTGAGCGACTTTGACAAGGGCCAAATTGTGACAGCTAGACGACTGGACCAGAGCATCTCCAAAACAGCAGGTCTTGTGTGGTGTTCCTGGTATGCAGTGGTTAGTACCTACCAAAATTGGTCTAAGGAAGGACAACTGGCAAACCTGCTATAGGGTCATGGGCGCCCAAGGCTCATTGATGCACGTGGGGAGTGAAGGTTAGCCCGTCTCGTCCGATTCCACAGAAGATCTTCTATAGTACAAATTGCTAAAAGAAAAGTTAATGCTGCCTATGACAGAAAGGTGTCAGTGCATCACAGCTTGCTGCATATGGGGCTGTGTATTTGCAGACCGGTCAGAGTGTCCATGCTGACCCCCTGTCCACTGCCGAAAGTGCCTACAATACCTTACCTGGTGAAGAGATGGCACCGGGATGCACTATGGGACGTAGGCAAGCCGGTGGAGGCAGTGTGATGCTCTGGGCAACATTGGGAAATCTTGGGTCCTGGTATTCATGTGGATGTTAATTTGACAGGTACTACCTACCTAAACATTGTTGCAGACCAAGTACATGTCTTCATGGCAGTGGTATTCACCAAATGGCAGTGGCCTCTTTCAGCAGGATAATGCGCCCTGCCACACTGCAAAAATTGTTCAGGAATGTTTGAGGACCATGACAAAAAGTACAAGGTGTTGAATTGGCCTCCACATTCCCCAGATCTTAATCCGACTGAGCATCTGTGTAATGTGCCGGACAAACAAGTCTGATCCATGGAGGCCCCACCTCACAACTTACATGACTTAAAGGATCTGCCGCTAACAGCTTGGTGCCAGATACCACAGCACACCTTCAGAGGTCTTGTGGAGTCCATGCTGTAATGGGTCAGAGCTGTTTTGGTGGCACAAGGGGGACCTACACAATATTAAGCAGGTGGTTTTAATGTTATGGCTGATTGGTCTATGTTTTTAATATTATACACATAATCTGTTTGTAAAATTGTGAGAAATCATGGATGAAACCTAATTATTACATATTATTATTAATTAATAATTATACAGAATTCTGCTTCAGAGGCTCTCAGACTGTTAATGAATTGCAAATGAGTGCATACAGACATTATTCTTTTTAAAATCATAGAATTATAGTTAAACCATAGTAACCACATACCATTCCATAGTCATCACGATACTATGATATAACAAAAATGAAATGGAAAACAAGAAAACAAACAAACATAAAAAGGATAATGTCTTTACAAGCTCTGCATTATCAATCAATTACGATGCATGTTTAAAAGTGTGATTGCTCTGTGTGTGCGTAATGGATATCCAATGATCTACTGTAATTACTCAATATTTTCCAAGCTGTCTTTAAAGGTAATGTGATTCACGTAATGTTATAATCATGACACTTTGACGCACAACGGTAACACAGGACTCCTTTTGGTTTCAGTGATAATATACGGTATTTGCTGATGATATGGGGAAACTGGCACATGATAAAAGAAACAAACATGTGCATGATGTTATGTAGGAAGTATAAAGTCTGTAAAAATCATCATTGAGTTATTTAACTGAAACCAAAAAATTTTTACAAATTTTGCCAATTTACTCTACCAATTCATCTATCGATCTAAAGTAGAAAGCAACCGTTAAAACACTGACCTTCGAGGAACCTCTTTTACTAAGAGTGTAATATTTCAGCTATGTTACATGTTTATGTCCTGAGTCATCAGTTTAGTCAACATCAGTTTACTGGAAAAATGATTCATTTAAACAAGTTAGCATACAAGTCATTTCAGCTCCATGGCTAGTCATAGGCTAATCATTTTGGATTTCATCTCAGAACAGGAACAAAGTTATATATGTTTAGATTCATGGAAAATTTATAGATAGCAGGTCTTAGCATATGCACGCATACTGCATTGACAACAATAAAAAGTTTAGCTCTGACAGTGACTAAGCTAACATGCTAATTCAGGTCATGTCTGCTTTCTCAGTTTAGCCCCAGTGCTGTTGGTTAGCCTTATGAACAAACTCCTCCTAAAAAAAAAAAACACTTCTCGTTTGTCACCGTCTTCCAGAGGCCACATGGCTGTAAAGCGCGCTGCTATTGGTTGACAGCGTAGACTGTTTTGCCCTTATTTGGAAACGTATGTGCCAAGACCAACATGACTGGGGTGATCATTTCAAAGAAGCAATGAACAGAGAATGAGGACAGTGTCTTGTGTTTCACACATTCACAGTTGCAGCATGTGAACAACAGCTTATATACACACACGTCACAGCAGAGAGTAGATCAGAGCGGCCATTTTGGAAATAAGCAAGCCTTCATCTGGGTTATGATCTGTGTTTCGGGTACCAAAAATAAGAAAGGACATAAAGCAGGAGAGATGAAGAGAGAGGGAGGGGAAGTAGCTGCTGACCCTGATAAGGTCTATCAGTTTAGCCAGAGTGGCCTTTTCGAGTCAGCCAATGAGCTTTGAGCTTGCAACCCAGGCAGTGATCATATCCTCTCTGACACTGCAACAGCGGTGTGGTGGTGTCCACACACACACACACACACACACACACACACACACACACACACACACACACACATGCAAACTGCCACCATAAATCCTCTCACAGTAATACATACCATTAACTTACAGCTACACACCATCAACCATACTTTTTTTGTATAACACACAATGTTTTACACGAAAATATGTATCACTGTGTACAGCCTAGAAAGTACCTGACTCATCTTCGCATCTCCTCATTCTCTCATTCTTTCATTCTTTCAACGCAAAGACTTTAATTTCCACATCATTTTGCTAGTGCACCTTTATATTCACTTCTTTCGGTTAAATGGTATAAGAGCTGATCATTAGCATTAACGAAAAAGGATTCTGTTCTTCTTGCTTCCTCTCTAGCTGACTGACGTGCTCTTATAGGCAGGAAATGTACACATGCACATCCTATAATTAACACATGCACATGCACATGCTTTAATTAACCTTATCAAATGACGCCTGAAGACATTTAGACAGATCATTTTTACTGTCATTTTAAATGGAGCAAAAACTAATCTTTCTGCGTCATAGAGTATTTCACTTTCCACATCAAACATAGACACCAAAGCTGCTGCTTGCGTGGCTCATTAGCGTATTGCAGCTTGTAATTAACACTAGGTAGCCCTCTCAACTGAAACATGGAGGTCATCTGCATATTTGGAAGTGCTGTAGTAGAAAACTAGTAGGTCAGCGGCGTGCAAATGTGTCATAGCGAAACCAAACAGGACGAGACTAAGCGCTCACAGCAAGATCTCATCTCTCTCACCACACCTTTTTCCACCCGACTTTTGTGCTAAAGCTGTACCACTTTGACCACACACACACACAAACACACACACACACACACGCACACACACACACACACACACACACACACACACACACGCATACAGAGATCCTTAATTATTGCTATGCTACACCTAAATCTAACCCTAACCTTAACCTCAGTAACCAGAAGGAAACGCTTTTAGTTTGGCACTTTTAGTTTTTAAAATTAAAACTGCAATTTTTTTTGGAAAATACAAACAGATATATCTATTCTTGTGGAGACATTTGGGCCCCACCAAGATATAAAAACATGACCACACACACACACACACTCTGAAAAAACTCCCCACCTTCACCCACACCTTGTCAGGGCAGTCTCCATGGTTACAGGAGAGAGTGTTCTCATAGGGAAGGGGGAATTGAAACCTTGTCTGGCCTTGTTCCAGATTCAAAGCAAGAGATTGAAAATTAAACAAAAAAAAAAAAAAACACCTCTTTGGAGGATAGAACAGAAACGGCACATGATAGATCTGTCTATCAGTTACTATATTTTTAACGTTATTTCTTAATGATGGCCAAACAGGAGTGATTTTATGTTAAGTGGGTTATGTCCTTCACAAGTAGACCGAGAAGGGCATGTGAACCTGCAATGCTCTTTTAATAAGTCAGCTTCTGAGCTGTGGACACAGAGTACTACTGATACATGTCTAAATGTCAAGAGATAATTTGCTGTTCTTCTGAAATCCAGAAAGGACCATAATTAGCTTTTGTTTTAAGCAGTGATCCATTACATGTTTTTTTCATGTGCTGTTTTTGAGCTTGCAGTGACTAAAAGAACGAAAAGTTTTTGTGTGAATTTCCCTGTTGCACTTTTGTGGTTGACCCATCCCCCACTTCCCTCTGCAGTCACTCGCCTGCTCTGTCGCTCTCTCTCAAGTTGTCTCTTAGGGTCGAGGCCCACTAAGATGAAGAAGAAAGATGATGGAAGCCCCGGGTTATAGTCAAATATGTTCTGAATACAGTTTCATAATCACTCCACGTCTATAAGTGAATCGGAGATGTAATAATATGTCGGACTTTGTGAATGCACAAAACTATAAAGCACTAAGAGTTCGGTCTGTGCAAAGACTAAAACATTAGCTGTTCAAAAATCCAAATCGGCTGAAGATCATCACTGAAGATTTAGTGACAACGCCGGTGAACAAACTCTCATCAATCTACTGATCTTAATGAAAAAACTGAGAAACATAATGATATGAAATGATGCATTTCCTTCTGCTGAGTCATCTGTTGATCCATCTGATTTATAACTGAAAAAGAAGAAAATCGATCATGGTATACCTAGTACTGTTGCTATTCTATTTGTGCCTTATTTGAAATGCAGTAAAATGCTTTGGTAGATAAGGAACTGTGATATTTGATGTCAGTGCAGCGCCTTGCACAGGAAATCACACAGTCGAGTGAGTTGTTCTGCAGCAGGGTACTTCCTGTGCCAGATCTGATCATATTCACGACCTTTTTCTGTATGAGCTGCACTTCTTTGAAAGAACACTGAGTTTATAGACGTTATAGGCTTATAGAGATTATAGAACATAATGCAGACAATAGTTTTTTTTAGAGTTTATAGCAATAAGCAGGTTGTACGCTCATGTAGGTGAATGAGAAATGAAAGAAAAGAAAAACAGGTGCTGCGCCGTCACCAGCCACCAGAACAGCTTTAATGCACTTTGACATAGATTCTACACATCTCTGAAACTGTAAAAGAGGATAAAATCTCCCACAAGTGTTCAGCAGGGTTGCGATTTGATGACTGTGAAGGCCATAGTTTATGATTTACATCATTTTCATCCTCATGAAACCATTCTGATGGAAATGTTTCAACATTGGATAAAGATAATCAGTCCTAATAACTTTGTAATGAGTTGCAATGATGTTTCCCACGAAGTGCACAAGTGCAAAAAAAAATAAGCCTCCCACAGCATAACGGAGCCACCGGTATTTCCTTTAATTTGTCACCAATATGTATAGTATGTATATCTTAGAAAAAAAGGATTGCTACTTTGAATAGCTTCTTATCTTCCCATAAGAGCTTATCAAAATAAACCCATTAGGGTGATAGGTGGAACCTTTTTCCTGTGTATATGCATAGTTGGAAAGTCTTCAGTTGGTTAAACATTGTATCTGCTACTTTTCTGAAAACAAAACCCTCTTTTGTACCCCAAACCTTTACGAGTACCCCGTCTAGGGTGCTACATAATTTTTTTTTTAAATTATTCTATAAAATGTCCACACAACCCTGTTAAAATTGCAGGTTTTTGTGATGTAAAAAATTGAAACCAATAGAAATCATGTGAGGTCTTTTTCCAAATTTAACATGATATAGCAACCATCAAATTTAAAGCGAAAAACAAGTAAAAATGTTTTAAGAAAAAAAAGAAAAAACTCACAACAACCCGGTAGCACAAGTGTGCACATCCCTTAACTAATAAGTATTTATTAATAAGTTACTAGTAATACAGTCTTTTTAGGTAAGAGTATACCAACTTAGCACTTCTTAATTTGGCAATTTTATTGTACTATTCCTTGCAAAAAGTTCCAGATCTATCAAACTGCGAGGTGATCTCCTGTGCACAGCCCTCTTCAAGTCATTCCACAGGCATTTGATAGGATTTAGACCTCGGCTCTGACTTGGCCATTCCAAAACTTTGATCTTCTTCTTCTGAAGCCACTCCTTTGTCGACTTGGATTTGTGCTTTGGCTCATTATTGTGCTGGAAGGTCAATTCATCTTCAGCTGTCTAACAGGGACCTGCAAGTTTTGTGCCAAAACAGGTTGGTATTTGGAGCTGTCCATGATTCCGTCTATCTTGACTAGAGCCCCAGTCTCAGCTGATTTGAAGCAGCCCTGAAGTATGATGCTGCCACCACCATGCTTCACTCTGGGTATGGGTGATAAAATGTCTTGTTTTTGCACCAAACATATCTTTTAGAATTATGCCCAAAAATTCTACCTTGGTCTAATCAGACAATAACACATTTTTCTACATGGTTTGGAATGATTTAGAAAGGCTTGGATTTTTTTTTTAGTGAGAAAGGGCTTCCATCTAGTCACCCCATAGCCCAGACATGTGAAAAAAAAAGACTGTTGTCACAGGCAGAAAGTGACCAGTATTTGCCAGATATTCTAGCACCTTTAATGTTGCTGTAGGTCTCTTGGATAAGTTCACTTATCACTCCCTGATAAGTTTTCTTCTTGTCTTTTCATCAATTTTTGAGGGATATCCTGTTTTTGGCCTCATTTTCTTGTTGATAATGGCCTTCACAGTGTTCCATGGTACATCTAATGATTTGGACATTCATTTGTAACCCTGATCAAAACCTTTCCACAATGAGATCCTGTACATGCTTTGTGAGCTCTTTGTGGTTCATGGCTTCAGCAGTCAGATAAAACCAAGAAACAACTGATCTTTATTTAGTGTGGATCAGAATCACTTCATTGATAAAAGGTGTATGAAAATTACTTTTGAACATGAGTTTGAATGTGATTGGTTAATTCTGAGAACAGTCACATGCTCCATTATAAAAGGATGTGCACGTTTATGCAACTAGATTCTTGTAATTTTTTTTCTTTTTCTTTTTTCCCCCCCAAAGTTGTTTTTCACTTGTATTTATTTAGTTGCTAGAAAAACATGACATGATTTTGAATTGCAATTTTAACAAGGGTTTTGTAGACTTTTTGCATCCACTGTACATACAGCTGACAAAAGATTAAAATGTCCTGTTTCTTTAAAAGCTAGCACTAGAAACCAAAGGCTCTTGCATTCCATAACTGAAAGGTTTAATCAATTTCCACACAAAAAATAAATAAATAAAATTGAGTTGTTGAAGATTAATTGAACTGTCCTTCATGTCAGCAAAAATCTCAGGGAAATATTTATCTTAGTAGATATTTGGTCTTGACATTTGAAATATATAGTTTAAAAATTCTTATATATATATATATATATTCTTAAATATCTATGTATTAGGATGCTGATGCTCTGTACTTATTTCTGCAGGTGGACACACAACCATGGTGCAACCATTGTCCAACCATTCCCACATACTTCCCACAAACACATCTGCACTGGCTGACTTATCACTTCCCACTGACCATTTCAGAGCCTTACTTCAACATTTCCTCAGTGTTGCAAGTGTTAAGCAATGGCCGGGCAAAGTGAAACAGCATGTAAGGAGAACAGAGAACAAAAGAAATTTGTGCAAAGATAACTTCAGTGTGAGATGGCTGGAAAATAAAAAAGCTAGTAACAAAAAGACAGAGGCATTCAATAACACATCAATTGTGGGTTAAAAATGACTTAAAAGTCATGTTTCATCATGTCTGACCATAACCTTTACATCATATTAATACTAAGAATAATTAATACTTAGGTTAAGATGTTTGTCTTTGAACCTGTGCATGTTCACGTTTTAAAAAATGAATGTTAGCATTAAATGGAGGTGTGATAATGATTAAAGTGACGCAAAACCAAGTTGAGAAGAAAGATCAAGAACATTAGATAACTTCCATGAGATGGAGGTGCATTGCTTTTATCGAAAATTCACCCAGCATTTTTTGATACAATTTCCACTTTAGAAAGTACCATGAAGCACCCTACTAGACTTCCACAGGCTTGAATAAATATCGATATTAGCATTTTGCATAGGCGAAGACAAGAAAAAGTGAAAGAAGGAATGAGAAAAGAACGACAGCAAGGCTGTGACTGTTAAACCTCTTCCTGTGTGGTTAAGACACCACGTGGCCGAGAAGTTTAAAAGGAGCGCTCCTCTTCTCCCAGGTCCATTCCAACTCGGGCTGAAGACAACGAAGACTCTGGTAAGACCGAGGGACAAGAAGACACTGAAAAGAAAAAAAAGAGGCTCCAATGGGTATTGCTTGTACAGGTATGGTATATAACTGACTGAGAAAATGACTTAATTGACTTACTTGAAACAAATTGACGTAATTTGGCGATAAAATATCAGACATGATTTTTAAAAATGCATAAAAATGCATATAGTTTTCACTTTAATAGTAATATAATTTAATTTTTATATTATATTTATAATTTAATATTTATAAATATAAATATTAGACTTCAATGCGTTGTTCAATGAAAAAAATGCATATTTATGCATTCGACATTCGCATTTAATGCACATTTAATGACTATAAAACCTTAAAATCAAATTCTTAAATTTATAGAAATAATTTTATTAATTTATTCTTTGTAATATTTACTAAATTACTAATAATCTTTGTAATATTTATGTATTATGGCTGGCAAATCTTACGTAACACAAAACGCCAGCCACTTCCTGTTAACTCGATGCAGTAAATTATTACATTTTTATTTTTGTACCATCAAAGTATGTTTCTCCATAATGTAAAAAGTTGTATACTTACATCTGTGTTGTAAGATCTTAGCGTATCCTGTAAAAAAATGTTTAAAGGTTCTAAATTGTACGTTGGTTTGCTAGTTAGTTTGCTAGAAACAGCTTACTCATTCCGACAAAGATGGCCGCCACGCTTGATTTAGCATAGCATGGAGTAAAAGAAAGACGTAACAGGTTACACTTGTAACCAATCTTTTAATTAGAGAAAAGTTAAAATAAAAAATAAGTTTTCAGTGTTTAACAAGATGCTGTTGGTTTCAGTTAGCGAATCTGTTCATATGATCAAAAGTACTTTCTTTGAACTTTATGTGGAACTTTGTGAACAATTGAGTTTGGACTTTTTGCTGCTGTCCTAAATAGAGGTCTGAAAAATTCTGAGACATGACAAACAAAAAATCAGTCAAAACTGTCTGCAAATATTTTTTTGTCAAGAGTTCATATTAATTCAAGAGTAACTGTTTGGGTGTGGTTTACGCAGACAGCTGTAAATGAGCTGGAAGTGTGTGTGTGTGTATGTGTGTGAGAGGGGGAGGGGAGTCTTAACCACTAACTCTACAGGTGTGACTACAGGCAGATGAACTGAGGACCTGGAGACGGCCGCACTTGGGAAGTACAGTGCAGTCATCCATAAAGTAGAAAGCACTACTAAACCCCTCGCCACAGTGTAGTGTTTCCTACTTTATGGATGAGTGTACTGTTGGCTACTGGGAGCACGTTCTCACACTTTGACGACTCAACATGGTGGACAGAGAAAAGAGGAACTGGCTTTATTTCATAAGACTGTGCACAGCTCACTGTGTAAATTTTAGGCCACATGAGCTGGGCACATGAAGAAACAAAGCCAAGCTATTTTTTGCTAACATGTTTGATTTGTTCTGGACATTATACTTAATATTTAAGTGTGTAACATTGTTGAATCTGGTTTCACTTTTCCTTTTCATTAATAAAACTAAAAAAAAAAGAATACTCTTTGTTGTCTGTTGCATTTTTGCTTTGTCTACATGCACACACTACGGTTTTACAGAAATTATAATTGATCTAAAAACCTTCCAAATTTTTCCACGCACAAAATCACCACAAAACAGCAGTGTTAAGATTTTTATGTAAAAATAGATTTTATTTCTGTAAAAAGGTCAGACTAAATGGCAATGGCCCCTTCCATGAGCAATAATGATCTTACTAATCATCACTCAAAAACTTGCCTCAACATGCAAAAAAAAAAAAGAAAAGAAAAATGTGAAAAAAAGACCTATTTACAAGTTTCAAAAATTGATTACAAAACCTCAGATTTACAAAACAGGTTCCTGTTCTCCGTGTGACACTTGCAGAAATTCTGAGGGACTGACACGAGAATAAAGCTTCTCGTACTGTTGAAAATACCATACATCAATATCACAAAGTGCAAACCGTTGACCTGAACACTGTACATCATACACAGACCAAAGTATCAGCTGATATCTTCCAGCTTGGCCTCCACTGCATCCAGTGAAAAAAAAAGTCCTACAAATATATTGTAGAAGTAAAGAAATACAAGGTGATATTATAAATACTTAAATATCGATAAATAAGGCCGTGTCTGGGTGCGACACCTTCATGCATGCAGTCAGTAGAAGTACAGTAAAAGTAAACATCGAAGTAAGACTAAACAAGGTCTCGTAAGGCTAGTAAGTTACTGTGGTCTAGCTGTGGGTGCAGATTAGCAGAGAGTACAGAACTATATATCTGGTTGAAAAGCATGTTTTAGGATTATAGCACAGCTTAGGGATCATTGCTTTCCTAAAAACCAGAAATACCTACAGGCTACAGAGAAAGAAATAGTTTGACTGTACAGTGCAGTGCCTCCATCAGGGCTGCTGTTTTTAAATATTTAAGATTAATACAGTCAACATGTAATTAAAATATATCTTTTTGGTTCGGCACAGAACCAAAATGAACTTGAGCAGAGACCTAGACCTGGACTTCTGGTCTACAGAGTATCTAGTGCTTGGACCCTGCTCTCTCATCAGCTCTCTACTGTCATAGTAACACAAACAGCACCAAAAGGTTTGGCAAGAGTGTGTGCTGTTCTGGTTTGAAACATCTAACATGTTCTAGTAGCTGATACACTGCCAGTTAAGCCAGTTTTACACTGCGAGATTTCAGCATAATTTTAATATGTATGAAATGATCCAAATGAAATCTTCAGTGAAATCTATAACAGACTTTGTAATAACATGTTCTCTATGTCAGATTATACAGTGAAGATCCTCTAATGATAGACCTCTGATTACTGAAAACTACTATGTACTTTTTAGGTCATTAATGAGCACAATCTAGGCTCGTGCAGAAAATCGTTGCATAAACAGAAACAAGCCCTGGTTGTAATAGTAGCAATGTTACGAGTAAAAGAATACCACATTCTTCAAAGTGAGCTTGAGGTAATAAGGATTTTTTTGCAACTCACTGCACGAGGGCCTAGATGTTTTTTTTTTTTTGCAAGCTTTGCAACTCACTGTATGAGGGCCTAGGCGTGTAACTTTATATTACTTAATGTGAGGAAGTCAGCATTTTTGTTTATATTTCGACTTGCCGTATTTGTAGCTGTCTGGGAGTTTCATGTAATCCTATGCTGTTTAGATGAACACTGTAGCACAGGTCACATTTTGAGCTTTTAATAAAAAAATTTCTGACACTCAGTTGCTGTCTTTGGTTGCAATGGTGCTAAATTGGTCACATTATGCATTTAAAGACCACCATTTTCAACTCATGAAGAAGAATTCTTGTACACGTGCTATTGGAGCCTGTGACAGCAAAATCTGACCAAAATCGTACATTTAAACCCAGGCTTTAAACCTACATGACACAGGAAACACAAACTGAAACAGATGAACAACATACTATGCTTTACACATAAATGATTACTGCATATTGGACAGGAGTCACTCTGTATATTGTGGATGTGTTTTTATACTAATTTTCAGTACACACATGCAGAAATGATGAAATTCCCTGTTTTACACACACAAACTCCTTTTGGTGCTACTTGAGTCCCATGAGCAAGGCAAAGTCAGACCAGAGGAAACCTCCAGAAGCTTGTCCTTATACACTGAAGGAACGTACGTATTTAGTACACACAGCAGCTGAGCAAATTCTACTCGTTCCCACTGTGATGTGATTCTTTTGCCAGAAAGATACAAAATGTTAACCTTATTGCCGTATAATACATGAACAGCAATGAGACAACCTTAAAGGCTGAAAGCACAAAAACCACATCCACCTGATCTAATCTGATCTGATGTTTTCACCATGACGAAATGACGATTCAACTCAGGGACCAAAAAAGATCATTTTAAGTCACTACCTGTAGTCTTAAAGTGTCTTCACTGGAATCACAGTAATTATGATGTCTGCTCTGACAGCTCTGCTCCGCTCTTTATCTCTTCGGACTCGGCCGATGACACATATAACCTTTTAATGTCTTCAGATAACTATTTATCATTTGGTCAATATCAGAAAATGACAGGGAATGTGTGAGACATATATACCTATCTAAGTACTAAGGGTTGCCATTTAAACATGTGTAAAATAGCACATCTCATCCGTTTCATGTATTTGGATTAATGGTTGTGTAATTTGAGCCATTTCTACCTACAGGTGCAAAATACAAGGAGAAGTCATTGCAAATCAATTCGTTTTGTACCTGCAATGTGATTTAGTAAACCTGAAAGTCACTTCAGGGACACCGTTTGTGTGCGCAAATTAATACACTTGAAGGGCATGTGTTAAATTTGTGGAAGCCTGTTTTGAATTTTTTTTTAACCATCTCACTGTTATTTAGCTGCCATTATAATTAAACTCTCTGTGGATACTAGAAACATGTAGTGCACACAAAACTCCACCTACTTTGCACATGATGTAATTCACACAATTATTCTGTGTAAATCACTGAGCATTTGCACACATGTATTTACTGCACATGTAAATTAGTGCATGTTATTTTGAATCTTAGTAAATCAAGGCTGTAAAGTTAAATCCTGGCATTATATTACAGCTGCTTTAACTGTAAAAGCATTTGTTGGTTCAGTGTTTGTTTATAATTTGACGTCACCCACTGTTAAGACATAGCTTTCAGAATATTCTGTGTTTTTACTAGTTTGATGAAGATGTGAATGTTTTTTACAAGTCAGAAGCAACACTGTTTGAAGCAAAGCAAGAAGAACACACCTTTATCTTGGTAGCAAATGAAGACAAAAAAAAGAGAAAATAAAAAAAAGGCAAGCACCAATCGGTCACAGAGAGTGACATCTGTGTCATACCCTAAATCTATCCATGAAATCACATATACATGCAGACGAATTAACATCAACATGGAGAAAGTGCAATCAGCGAATTAGTCAATGTAACAGTCTTTAGCTTTTATTCCTTCTTGCTGGAGCCCAGCTTCTTGAAGAGCTTCTTCCCTTTAGAGAAGAAGCCTTTTTTCTTTTTGCCAGGTGGAGAGGTCTCAGTGACAGCATGGTCCTCTGGAGGATGGAGGACGGGAGGAGAATGGCCTGAGAATGGAGATGGACCCGGGTGGTGTTCAGGCTGCTGGTCTGGAAGGAGGTTCTGGTGTGAATCAGGTTGAGAATTGGGTTCAGTCCGGGTTTTGTCTGGGGGACTTGACGTTAGGGGCTCCGTCTGTTCTACAGACGCAGCATGGCTCACCTTTTAGGCAGAAATATGGAAGTGTCGGTGAGGGATTTTCAATGACCTAGATGACTGAAATGTCTAGAAGACAAACCCACTGAACTTGTGGAATAATGCTGAAGATGGTTTTACAATTATTTCAGCAGACAAAGATGATTTTGTAGCTCAGGTCACTCCCAATCAAATGAAATTGAGGTCAAGGAGAAAGCGTGCATGTTAAAGAAGTTGCTAGGGTTGTGTTTAGGGGCTTTACGTGGGGAATGTGTGTAAAAGGGGTCAGCATGAGACTTACTGTTTACTGTTTAAAGTGCACACCTCGCCTGTGCCTCTGCACGCCAACATGCAGGAATAAACACACACAAACAGAAAAAAACTAAGCCATGCACATGCACAAATAAGGAAGAACAGACCTGATGTGATGTGTATACCAAGAAGTGAATAACTGTTAAGATGGTATAGAACAGAGAACAGCATGCTGTTGTGTAGCTTCCTGTGTTGTGAGATTGCGTAGAGAAAAACATAGTTGTCACGTAATACTGGGTGATTTGACGATCACGCAGTTGCACGTGAATGCAGTCACATTTACATTTTGCCAACACACTGTTTTCACACACACACACACACACACACACACACACATACACACACACACACACACACACACACACCCCTACCTGTGAGTCTCTCCGGCTGTTGGCTATAGTATGTTCGGCTTCTGCTGACTCATCTCCATTCTCTGGAAAACCCTGAAGGAAGTTGGAAGGTACCAGCCCTTTCTGTCCATTTAAATCCCCCTAAAGTGGCAAGAATAACAAATCCCATCAGAAAGTTCAGTCAATCTTACAGTTCTTGAAGTGACCTATACCCCTGAACATGTAATTCTACATATAAATAAGAATAAGTAAAAAAACAAATGATTTTTTTATTGCCCAGGAAACTACTAAAATTTGTATGTGACCATCTACACATCTTTAACCTCATTATAAATGCCAGAATTTATAAATACGCATGATTATGCAAAATAGAAACAGCCCTAATTTCCCGTGTCATCCTAAACAGCTGGTTAACTAACACTAGTAAACCAGCTGACAATTCGAACTGGTTTTGAAGCACACTGTTATTAGTCAAACTTGGGTATTCTATTAGTCAAAAAAATACCCAAGACTGGCTATTAGTTAGCTCGCTAGCTTAGCACACAATTTCTGTGGCTAACCATTATCAGGTACCACGTCATCCTCTAAAATCAGACATGATCATCATTACAAAGCCGTGGAACTCTTTTAGTGTCATCGAGTGTCATGTGAAATCAGTGTTATGCATTAATACTGATACAGGAGTCACTGTGGTAAATGGAAAAATGTGACTTTTGCGGTATGGGAACAAAGCTGACTGAAACACCCACCTATATAAACTGAATCAGTAATCCTAGAATTTTAACCATTCAAAAAGTTTTCAGTTCAGTACTACTTTAATACAGAGAAAAAAAGAGAATTGGGCACCAATGTAACTTTTAGATCACAGTCGTCACTCATGTGAAACAAAAAATCCAGTCCTAAAGCCTTCATGAATTACAGATATTAGTTTAATCCACTCTAAAGTTGACTACTCACATAAAAGAAGCCATCGTCATCCATGTCTCCAAACACATAAATGATGTCCCCAGCATTAAAAGTCAGTTCAGCCTGTAGAAGGCAGTGAGAAGGAGCATGTACGTGAATCTGTGTGCTAACATAACACAGTGGACCTCATTTATCAAACTGGACATGAACAATGTTTTTTTTCCTGCAATTTGGTATTTATGAAAATCCTGTTAGTTCATGTAAATTAGTGTAAATTTAATGTAAACTTTGGCTGATTTGTTTAAACAGCGTATTTATTTCAATTTTAAATGCCACATTTAGGAGGGAACCGGTATTTAGAGATCGGTATGGAGGATAAAAGCTGGCTTATAAATCTGTTCTATGTCTTTTAATGCTGTGATCTAATGATCCTGTGCCATTCTTATCCATACCCTAGTTTTGTCAGTGCTTGAATTTATTGTTACTGGCACCTTTGAAAGAGAGATAAGTGACTGATCTGGTATGTCTCAACCAAAAGTCAGCCGTATATTCCCTACTGTGCTGCGTGCCATCATCAGGCTTCTTCTCAAATACATCAGGTTTCCTTATGACACATGCCATCCTGTTTTGCAATATGGCATTGGGGAAGGCGCATTGGTGCGTGACAGCATGTTGGCGTGAAAGACTTCTGGCCTACAGTCACAGAAACACTTAAAACAATAAAACATAGCAGGTTCCCTGTGTGACATGCCTGGTGTAGATGTGACTCAAAATAACTTCCACTTCTGCCTCTGAGAAATTTTCTCTCAATGTTTTGTCCTCATTTCGTGCTTTCAGCTGTCAGTAAGCTTTGTCTTTTATGGAATCTTGTAGGCATTACGAAATGCAAATCAGCTGTAGTCTAAACACGTTTACGCACTTTATGGGTGATTGGCATTTATCAACATTTGGATGTGAGTACGAAGAAAATCAGCATTATTAAAACTTTTGTAAATTAGGCCGGAATTTTAGCTCAGTATAGCCTATGAAACATTTACACACAACTACCTGTAAGATTGATAAATGAGGCCCTATGCAAATAAAGACTGAGTATAAATACGGTGTAATGTTACCTCAATGTCAGCATTAGGGGAGCTTTCTCTTGGGTCGTAATCAAAGATGGCCACCATCCTGCGAGGTACAGGGTTTCCCATGGCAATGGCTGAGTGTCGTGCCTTATCTGTCAATCAAATAACAGCAATGTAACCAGGTATCAATAAAAATAGTGAACATGTCATACTGTTTCATATTATTGTTCTAAAGTGACATGATAAACAGGTAATTGCAGCATACAGACAGCCTACAGATGGAAAACAAACGGTAAAAATGAATACGTGCGGTACACAGAATTTTTATGAAAGTGATGACCACTGTGACAGACAGACATATGGAAGAAAATATTAAAGTTATAAAAACATCAGAGTTCTCAGTTCCAGCTCCAGTGATCACATGGCAAATTTTTCATGAGCTGATGCTGGAGAAAGCAGCAATTTATTAATCAATTAAAAAAATCATGGGAAACAGCAAAAGACATAGAAACATGCCTAAATCTTTACACTTAACAGTAAATCCAAATCCAGATTCTATGAATATGCAAATCAGAACTGCTCGCATCTTACAGATCCCACCCCAAGCCCATACTGGGATTTTATTGGCTCTTATATTTCATGATGCAATATCACTCATTTGTGAACACAAATAGACAAAAATGCAGCAAAACAACATTGCACACTGTCCTCAGAAGTGGAACTGAGAAGTGGAACTTTAAAATTCTAAATTCATGACTGGAAGACGATAAGAATGATATGGTTAGCACGCCAATTCCTCTGCACTCAATGCATCTGTGCACCATGCAAAGCTTAAGACAACAGAAAGAAGACCAGACAATACAATCTGAAGATAAATAACATGCACATACAGTAACACTTCCAAAGTCTGATTAATATTCTCTCCCATGCTACTGAGAAAAGACAAAAAACTGGAAACAGATTGAGAGAGCGACTGCACACCTTGGTTGGAGGACTCAGTGTTGGAACTGTCCTCCAAAACTCCCGTAGATTCCACTGAAGAAGAGGAAGAAATGGAGGGTTAGAGTTCATGAGCTGGAGCCTTCATTTTCTTAACTCAAGCTCAAGCAAGAGTGGGTTAGGACACAGGGTAAATAAATCCACCTTAAACGGAACTAAAATAGTTAAAAATTAGTAATTGATTAGTAGAGCACCAGGAGCACGCGCACGCACACGCGCACACCCACGCGCGCACACACACACACACACACACACACACACACACACACACACATGTGCACGCAATGACACATGCAGCACTGGAACAGAGATGGGGGATTCTGTAATCGATCATGGCTATGAAATGTGAGAACAGTTATATATAAAATATCATTCTTAATCCTGTTCCTTGCAATAGAATATGCAGAATTATTGGCACCCTTCATGAAAATCAGACAACCTGTACATACCAAACATTTTCTAGTGCAGCTACTGTGCAAAACGCAGGTTTCAGAATTATTGGCACCCCATTTGCCAGTAGTTTTAGCGGAATCATGGATTTCAAGCTGATTAATAATATTAGATTTTTCCTCATGCATGATGGATGGATGACAGACCTCATATTTATACCACAAGAAAATAGGAAATGGTCAAAAGCAATTGTCTGGAAACTGAAAGCAATTTTTAAAAAATACAGTTTGTTTGCATTTATTTTAAATATTCTTTCTCAATCATTTTTCCACATATCATTATTTTAAAAAGGTTCTTTCATGAGAATGATTTTTTAAAATGGAAACTCAAGTACTTTCTCCAGTTCTTCGAATGAAACATTTGAGCTTGCGTAAAGTTTATTTTATACAATCATTTTGCCCATTTTACTGAAGGATGCTAATAATTCTTCATCAGTTTTATCTGCCCTGACAGAAATTGGCCTTATAATCTATTCATAACTATACCACAGCACTGCTGAATTCTTGATTCTGATTGGTCAGAAGGTGTTGACTAATTCTCAGGCAGGTCTAATGTTAGTTTCGGCTACAAGGCAAGGCTCTAGTTTATATTAATGCGCTCGTTCTGTAGTAACAACTAATGCACGGGGACATCTATGGTGGATGTGCCACATCAGTCAAAAAAAATAAATTACAAAATTCTGACTGTTGGTGAAGTTTTCTGGGAAGATATGTTTATTTAGCATTTTGAAGGAGTCTCCAGTGTCAGAACATTAAAACAGTCAAAGGTAAAATAGTAGCTTTAAGTTTTCCAATATGGGGAATTCCTCAGATTGAAGGACTTTCTGGTTTCTCAGTAACATGATAAGCTGCTTTTTGTCTTATTATCTTCAAGAGAGAGGGGAAAAAAGAGGCTGGTGAGGTAACAACTGTTTCTAGCTGCTGTAACACACAGTAAGTGATAATAGGAACTAACTTGTTTCACGAATGTTCCACAACATTAAATGTAACTATAAATGGATAAAAAGTAGGGCACATCATTCTTAATGAATAAAAATTTTTATTTTATTGACAAATTGCTGTGGTATAAGATGAATAAAACACTCTGGGACATATTATTATAAGACAATAATCAACTTCTAGATGGTAAGTCTGCTTTGGGCTGCATCACACAACCCTGTGATCGATTATTTTCCTACAAGTGCACACATTGTGGTGTTTTATTCCTTACTTAAGACTGTAATCAGCATGTCATTATTCAATAAATGTTCACATACTGGCTTTTTTGTGAAAACATCATTACTAAACTATATCAGAGGCTTCCCCTTTGATTAGACTTAGAATTCAGATATTGTAGATTCATTTTTCTTCTTTACAAAAGATGTAAGGGAAAAATAAAAAAAAAAATCAAGTGAGATGGTTGGAAGAAGATGGAGAAGGGGACAGTGAAGAGACACGGAGACACACCTTTCTTGGAGCGTCTAGGTTTGGGTGGTGGAGCCGGACGGTGCGGAAGCTGAGCGAGTGAGCGTGCGCCTTGATGGAGGTCAAACAGGAGAATGCGGTTTGAAAATGAAACCAGACAACAAGCACACAGAAAACGAGAATGAAGCCTGATATAAAGCAGGAAAAACAACAACAACAACAACAGAAGTTGCGTGATGACTTTGAACAAACAGAACTCCATCAGGAGCAGAGTCAGCCAGGGAGGCTACTGTGAGCTGGAAAGAGTCAACCCATTGCTGCCAGAGAGCATTCTGGGAAATGGGATCTCAGCTGCCGTAGATTTAGCATGGCTCCTTTTCCGGATCACAGCTGAAACTCTACCATGATGACAGAGCAGCAACATCAACAACAACACCAAAAACACTAAAGCATTTTTTGGCACTTCTTTGCACTATTGCGAATGAGAAGCACAAATGTGATCATGAATGTATCAGAAAGAAAAGCACACACAGCAACACATAATACCAAAGCCATGACAAGGGGCATAAATAGACCTTAAACATCAGACTCCCACACTTCCTGGGGTGTTATCTTTGGGGATGATTGGCTTTCTCTGTTACAGAAATCTGGATGTCTTAATTGTCTTAATATCACAAGGTGCCACAGGCATCCAAAATCCAAGGAAATCCAAGTCAGTAGTGTTAAATGAAATTCTTCAACTATAGCTTTGGATTAAGATGTTATTCATTAAAATAGTTTAAAATCACCCACAACTTATTTTAAAGACCATAAAATTAATTCAAATTGAAGTATGCAAATTGGAAATGTCTCTATTCCTACACACTCCACCCCTTCCCCTAGAAACAGGTGCTGCATGGCATGAACTTGCACATAATATCTTAACAGGCCCTTACATTTTTGGACAAAATAGTTTCTTCTTAAGTGTTCAACTGCAGTGGACAATCTCTCAGTTTGACCATTCAAATAAATGTCCCTGTATTTAATAATAAACTAATTTTTTTTTAATAAAATTTGAGGTCATACTGAAAGTCTTATTGAAAAATCTCTTCCTAAGAATAGAATAAAAAACAAAATCAGCTGACATCTATTTTCTGCAGTGCCAGATGACTGATCTACAGGATGTTCTACTTCCTATCATACTGTACAAACAAAAAAAATCAAGCAACAAATCTGCCAACTTGTACATTACTCATAAACCATCAGGCTCCCAAACTGCATCAATACTGATTCACTGAAAAAAATGGAGCAGATGCTGACGTGTTGAGTATTAAAGAATAACTGGCAGGACAACGTACCCATCTTCTCTATAGAAGTCTCAGTGGACAGGAAGCCCTGCTGTAGCAGCTGATCTCTGGTCTCATCGTCATCCACCTGAATCTCAGAGACCATGTTACAGGGCACATAACCATGACGGCCACCTGACTCGCCTCGGTAAAACCCATCTGCGTCCTTATCACCGTAGACCTACATGGAGGAGCAAAAACAGTAAAAGGTCATGTTATATAAAAAGTACAAATAGTATTTTCTGTAAGTGTACTACTGACAGTTGGCAACTTAATAAGGTTTACGCAGGGAAAGTTACGTGTATTCAGAGATGAGTTATGCACGTGCTTAAGTCGATGCGTTCTCCTGTGAAGAAAACGTATCCGTGATTTGAAGAAACTGACCAAGGGACAATACTATTAATTAATGAATAGTGTCATATTTATGTATTGCCTTTTCAAATGCCATTCCATCATTTTCTGAGTGTATTTACAGCCCAAAACATGAAATTAAGTGTGACACGTTGTGGTTACACAACTGAGACAGTTTTTTGGCAAACTCTGCCCATTGTGCATAACTCTCACGTAACTGTTGGAACAGTGCTTAAGTCTGTAGTTAAATCTGAGGTCTAATGACCAATTTTGCTATTTTGGTTTTTAAATCCTCACTGCATGCTTAACTCAACCCTGAATACAACCCTAAGAGAAAGCTGACGCTAGTCCAGTCTCATGATGTACTTGTGAACTTGTGAATTCGTGCTTTAGAAATACGCTAGCTATTGTTTGAGGTTAGCGATTGAACTTCCAAGCACAGACAGTGTAAGAGTGTAATGACAGTAGGTACACAACACATTTACCTCAGATGTGTTGGTATATTACTTTACTGAGTCTCTGTATGACTAAAATTACACTGTAATTGCAATAGCATTGACCGCAAACTGAAACATCTATCGAAAAATTAACTTGTGAAAAAAAAAAAATTGTGAGCCACTTTGAAAGTAGCATCTGATGGGTGCGAAAAACAACAAAACAACAAAACCTTGTGGGTCAGTTCCTAAAGATACAAGAAGGCCCGGAGGTTTCCAGAACATTCTGTACCTTAATGATCTGTCCCTCCCTGAAGGGAAGCTCCTCCTCTGCTGCATCGCGATTGGGTGACATTGTTGAAGGATCGTATGGGAAGAGGGCAACGAAAATCCGTACTTCACTGTCACCAATTGGCCTTGGCTCTGCAACATCTGTATACACACACACACACACACACAAAAGCAAAAAGTCAGGCACTCCGCCTGTACCCATGTACTGAAGTTGTATACTGTATGTGCCAGGATTATCAATTTCACACACCAGCTCCTACTGGTGCAGTCAAGGGGTTAAGTCAGATAATAACAGTAAAACCCACCGAGCCTGCACGAGTGGCTTGAGGAACATGCACTCATGATCTTTACAAATACACACACACACACACACAAACACACACACTTTGAGCCTCCTTTCCTCTGAGGTCAATCCATTAATAGCATTTGGCCCAGTACTCATGACCAAAGCTTCAGGTGGGAGGGATCTTGAGTGCAGCAGGTCAACATGGCATCAGGATATAGGTCTCTATGACAGTTTTACCAAAGCTCATGTATGTATCTGATTCGTTGAGGAAAAGGGATAAGAAGTTAAAGCAGGAACTATGACTGTCCAGGCACCAGCTGCCCCACCATGGTTACTCTACAATGATCATAATTTTTCATAATAAAAAAAAAAAATTGAATAACTTTAAAGTTAACATTTGCAGCAATAGTTTAATCACTCACGGGTTAAACACTAGCTAGCTGTTCACACTTGTGCGTCCAATCTACCATACTATATTCACAGACAGACTCTTCAAACTAATCAACAATTACGTCAGTATGAACAGAAGGTGGTTGGATATACTTTTTCAATCTTCCAACCATCCAACCATTTTTTGTACTGCTTATCCTACACAGGGTCACGGGGAAGCCTGGAGCCTATCCCAGGGAACTTGGGGCATGAGGCAGGGGACACCTTGGACGGGAGGGCCAGCCCATCGCGGGGCGTAATCGCACACACATTCACACACTACAGACAATTTGGAATGCCAATCAGCCTACAATGCATGTCTTTGGACTGGGCCTGGACGAAACCCCCGAAGCACGGGTAGAACAAGCAAACTCCATGCACAAAGGGTGGAAGCGGGATTCCTCCACCAAATGTTTTAAAAAGCCATCTGTATATGTGTGTGTGTGTGTGTGTGTGTGTGTGTGTATAATAGCACAAACACCTAAGATTATTGTTATTTTATGATTCACATGAAATCATTTTCATACGAAATATAAATGGAGCCATGCAAATGTATATTACTGTTTTATATTACAGTAACATTGATGTTAAGTAGTGGATTAAAATGCTGAATAATTATCAAATGATCGAAACCTCCCTAATTAATCTCATGATATATAGATTATAAGTAATTATCTAAACCCATGACTAGTGCTGTGCAAACGTAAGAGAAAATAGCATCTGCTAAAACGGTCAGCTATTTGCACTTAATGCAAAAAGGTTATTGTTATTATGCTGTTATTACGCATTTAGCAATTAGTGTATCTTCTTGCAGAATACATTGTCTGATATATATTTGTGTTTTTTAAAATTATGGGGATCTTTAGTATGGTAGGTATGAAGGCAGTTCCACTCAGCAACACATGCTGCTTAGAAATCAATATTACATGTGGATGTACACATCTAAGAGTTGTGTCTAGGTGTAAATTTGGTTGGTTTAACAGGTGTAACAGTCCGCTCTCAAGATGGGTCTGAGTTACAAGCTATTTAGTTCAGCTAACGCTACAGTAATTAAGATCTATTGGTTGCAATGAGGTGTGCTCTCATTACACAGGATCATTGCTGGAGCTCGGAGGACAGGACATTTTCACTTCCCTCACACACAGCAAGTGTGTGGGTATTGTGCACTGTAAATAGATGCTCTGTAACGGTGTCAGGCACCACTGAGACACAGCTGTGTGTGAGGCTGAAGGCAGAAGTTCAAAGACTAGGCAGAATGAGAGTGAAGAGTATATACAGTTGGAGTCGTAAACATATGCCTTGCAGAATCCGCAAAATGTTAATTTTTTAAAAAGGGATCATAAAAAATCGCATTTTGTTTTTTATTTAGTACTGCCCTGAGTAAGCGATTTCACATAACAGATATTTACATATAGTCCAAAAGACACAATTTACACAAATGAACCAGTTCAAAAGTTTACATAAGCTTGATTCTTAATACTGTGTGTTGTTACCTGGATGATCAATGACTGTTTTTATGTTTTGTGATAGTTGTGTATGAGGCCCTTGTTTGTCCTGAGCAGTTAAACTGCCCACTGCTCTTCAGAAAAATCCTCCAGGTCCTGCACATTATTTGGTTTTCCAGCACCTTCTGCATATTTGACCCGTTTCCAACAGCAGCTATATGGCGTCGGGATCCATCTTTTCACACTGAGGACAAATGAGGGACTCGTACACAACTATTACAAAAGGTGCAAACATTCACTGATTCTCAAGAAGGCAACACACTACATTAAGAGCCAGGAGGATGTAAGCTTTTGAACACGATGATCAGTGTTCATTGTTATTATTTTGTTAAAAGATCTTATTTTTTCATTTAGTATTGCCCTTCAGAAGCTACATAAGCTATTTACATGTTTCCAAGAAGACAAAATAATAACAATTTGTGAAATAGCTTATTCAGGGCAGTACTAAATAAAACACAAAATGAAATTTTTATGATCCCTCTTATTTTTTTTTTAAATTATTAACATTTTGCAGATTCTGCAAGGCATATGTAAACTTATGACCCTGACTGTATTTATGAATGAGACACAGACAATAAGAGAAGGGATCCTAGGGGGAAAAAAAACAGTGTACATTCGTTTTTAAAGTCATAAGATTCTAAAAAGTAGTTGTGTGTGGTTTTGTCATGCTCCACACGGTTCAGGGATGCGCATTAAGATGGTATTACACTGTCATACTGCGTTATCACTTATAGGTCTACTATCAACAATCTTTACGCCTAATGTCATATGATAAGCAAATGTCATATGATAAGCAGTGATAGCCAGTACATAATGTCAACCACTAACCTTTCATTTTTAAGAGATTACAGATTACATTTCTTAGAGATTACAATAAACGTTATTAAACACACTACTAAATCAGTAGGCCAAGTACGAGCTTATTCATTTGTTCCTGTGGGTTTTAAGAGTGGGTTTTGTGAAATGGGTTTTAGGACGTTTTCAGAGTAATTTATTGACAGTTAGGGAAAAACATACTTTGCTTACCAAGTTAACTAAGCCTTTTTTCTGTGCTAAAAATACTTAATTATAGATATAACTGAAACCTAGCTATTTTCTGGACCCCCATACACAAGATAATAACTGCTTGCATGCATATGTCTGTGAGCAAGTACAGTACTAGCAGACCAATACTGAAGAAATAAAAATGATTAAGAAGAGGGTAATTGTGAGTAAGCCTGTGATAGACTCAGAGTGATTACAATAGTGAAAAAAAGAGAGACAATGCGGCGAGAGAGGTTGGGGGATGATGCAAACTATGAGAGTTTCTCAAGAGTGGTTTCATGGAAGGCTAATCTGGGTTACTTGCTGTCATAACAAGCCATTTTAAGCCTCTTTACATGTTTCAAGAAGTTAAGAGGGGGAAGAAGATTGATTTCACCTCTACCCAGAGTGGAATAATCATGATGTAGAAATGTGAAGCAAAGTCTATAACTGCACGTGACATATTCTTTATTCTTTATACCATGTCTAACTTGCAAACAATTACATGTTTTATTTTAGTGTTTTGTACTTGGTTTGCCATTACTTACTACTACTTGTACCATCTACAAATAATCGATTCATGACTAAATTGTTGCTCTTTCCTTTTTTCCCCCTCTCTCGAGTCTCTTTTACACTAAAAAGCTGGGACATTATCTGCATTACAAGTCATATTCAAGCTTTGCATCATTAAAAATTGCAGCTGTTAAACAATATTTATGTCCCATGCGGCAGGACGTAATGTTTAACAAGTAAATGGAATTTGGTGGAATTTATTCTAAATTTTTGGTTTATCACAAGCCTTTCTTTCTACTTACAATTAATTTCTTACAAAAGGCTGTATTCAGAGTTAGTGACTTGAGAAAAAAAAAAAGTTAAGTCAATATTTATCTGGAGAAAGTTATGTGAATTCAGAGATGGCCTACGCACATGTTTAAATGAATTTTCCAGGCTCTTAATTTAGATTATGCACATCACGTATGTGTAGTTCACACCTCCAAGTTAGATTTTTCCTGATTATTCTTTAAACCCAGAAAAAAGTCAGGGATAGGAAATGTGGAGAGAAGATTTTGATGTTATATGATGCAACATAAAAGACATTTCTAAAATGAAAAACAAAAAAGATTCATATGATGAGTCTAGTACATTGCCAACATATTACCAATGAAAATAATTTGCTTGCATGAATAGGCCTAGTCGTAACTACTACAGTAAGCACTGCAAATTTGGTTTAATTGAACATTACGGCTTCCACCCTCATTATTCTGCAACTTATGAAATAGCACTTGATCCAGCACATTGCGTTATTACGGTATTATTTTGGACTTTTTTTAAGGTCATACGCAGTGCACAGCCATGCGCACAAATTAATGAAGCCAGGAGATATGTGTGTCAAACTGAAAAAGAAAAGGCCACCAGACTGACACTATCACATCAAGCAATAACTTGTTTTTACGGGGATTATAAAAAGTTGTCACAACAAAAACAGACCCACATGCAACAACATGGTTTACTATAGCCTTAGATTCTTGACTAGGTTCTATTTTAAACCGGGATATAAACCTTTAACAATCAGCACATTTATACAAAGCAGATACGCTAATGAGAAAGAGCTCATCACAAAGGATGGATGAGTTTATGGAGGACAGGAGCCATAAGGAAGAAGACTTGTGAGCATCCTACCTCTAGGCAATCTGGTCTCTGATCGATTTAATTTTGGAGAGATGTCTCTGGGGCCACACCAGGCTGTTCCTGAGTCCGCTAGACCTGCAGTCTCCTGAAGCAAGCCACACACATGGACATATGGTTAGTACTTCACACAGGGCAAGTACACACTCTCGCGGACACTACATACATGCCGCAGTACAAGGACAAGTTTCCACGCAAGTGCCTACAAATACACAATGGCAGGCTGTCTTACAGTTTCAAGCACAACAAAAGCAGCAGCTAGGGTTGTTCTGACTGCAGACACATGCAGGCTCACACAGCCTTCAGAAGGGGTGAAGGGATGGTAATGCTTCCATCAGGTTCATCAACCAAACAACCTCAACAAGACTCAATGTCTGAGGCTTTGAAAGACATGAAGTTTCTTGTCAAGTTTCCTTGGGAAGACAAGAGGTACAACAAGGACACTACAACGGAGTAAACCATATATTGGGGTCCAAACACTGGATGTCTCACTATATGGCTTTTTTTTTTTTTTTTTTAACTGAGCTCCTATTTTAGACACAGGACAGGCACACAGGGATCAGCGCTACGGACATGGATGACTATGGGATGAGACGGAGGAAAAAGTGTAGGCCTAAACCTTTTGCATAGAATGATCCATGATGTAATGGGTAATATCTGCACTGACAGAGTGAGTGTAACAGTCTAAGGAAGCCAAGGATGCCGATTAAATCTATTTTAAATAGTTGGTGCTGCAATAAGGATGTGAGTTTGCCATCACTTTAGGGCGCAAAAGGTTTCAGCCATCCCCATTAAGGTGGGTTAATCCCAAGGGGAGCTACAGTTGCAGGACAAGTGATGCAACACACCCATTGGTGGTGACCAGATGCCATGACGTTAAGAGTATCCTGTTTGGTCTGTCGTGGAGACGAGGAGTGGTGGTAATCATGGTTTCCACCCTCCACCCACCACTCTGAGCTCATCTGCTCCACCACAACCTCTCCAGGGTCGAATTGAGATGCCTCGTCATCGTTATCTGTCCCGTACTCCACATCTATCTCCACGGCAGGTGTCTTGACGTGTCGAACTGTCCTGCTGAGCATGTACGGCCCTTGTGCTGTCACCCCTGAGGTGGTAAGGTGGGAGGTCATGTGGCTGCGAAGTAGGGCTTCTCTGCGGAGTCTGTCCCGTTCTTGGTGTACCCGATGCGAGCGTCGTGGTGTCACCTCCCTGCTGCAGGGACCCACATACAGGCTGCTTTCTGAATCGAGGTCCACCTCTTCATCATCCTCGTAGTTGGTGGTTTCCACAGTGTCGATGTAATTCGTGCCAGGTCGAGGCCGGACCTGCGTGGTCCCTCTGCTCCTTGCTATTGTGGCTTTGTCACCACATGGCTGACATTTTCCAGATGCAGGCTGGCATAGAAAGCGCCCTTTGGTCGGAGACTGCCTGGAGTGGGACTCTGATTCACTATTGTCCTCTTCCTCAGTCACCTCAGGGATACTAAACAGCTGTTTATTAGCAAACACCTGGGGATGGAGTTTCAGGATCTTCTCCAAGACTTCCTCGTCACTGTCAGCCTCCCACCCCTCTGGCTGAGGGGTAGGTCCACAGCCAAAAACAATCAGGGATGTAGCAGTTACATAAAGGAAGAGTGTTTGAGCGTGCAGGCCACATATAGAAACACAAGCAGGAAAAGTTGGCATTGGAGAAGGTCAGAGAGAAAATATAGACAAAAAGAAAGCAGAGGAGACAATTAGAGCAGTAGAATGGAAAGAATATAAAGATACATCACAGCAAAGGCTACATAACTGCAGATTGTAACTAACATCCGGAAAATTAGATGAGAATGCGCTGTCATTATATTGTGTCTATCTCTGTATTTTTGCTCACCCTGCCTGCAGGTCCAGAGTTGTAATTCTTGGGAGTTACATCAGCGGCAGACTCGGAGTACAGATCTTCTTCCTCCTCCTCCAGGATATCGGATAGGTCTGAACGGCTGCTCTCCACATGATAGTCAGGAGGAGGGTCCATCAGACCTCCTGCATATACCTGCACCAACCCAGTAAATAACACTAACACAAATCAATTTCATTAGACATTTATTAGTCACTAAGTAGCTTTACAGAAATCCAGATGTAGATTTAGATCCCTAGTAAGCACACCAGAAGCGATGGTGGCAAGGGAAAACTACCTGAAATGATATGAGGAAGAGACCTTGAGAGGAACCAGACTCAAAAGGGAATTTATACTTATCTGGTTTACTTTTTAGTAAAGTTTAAGTGGAGTTTTAGCACAAAAACTAGTGTTTAATGTTATTTTTCATGTTATGTAGATTCTGTTGTGCAGTACTGCATTTCTTGTGTTTAACTTTTTAGTGACAGTGTAAGAGTGCCCATTTAATAGCAGTGCTAAATTACACGTGCAACTAAAGCTTTGCTAGCAGACAAACCTTTGTTCTTGGCACAGGTTCAGGCCGCAGGAACTCTTCGATGGATACCAAACGAGTGCTCTCCCCGTCACCCTCCGGCTCTGACTCTACAGGTGAGGGGATCGGTGGCCGCAGGGGATGTGTATCGGGCACGTCAAGCAGATCTGTCCCAGGGACCCTGACTCTGGGCATACTGGGCATGGGTGATGACTTATGTGGCATGGGGTCATCCAGGAAATCAGAGACAGAAGTAATGGAACGTTGTGGCCCTGGGCTCTCGGTCTCTCTGCTAGGCTCCAGCGCTGTTGTAAGGGCTATGCTGGGCTGTGCTGGAGATGCCAGGGCACTGGCTGTGGGCATGGCCACTGGGACCGGCACAGGAGTGGGCACAACTTTTGGTACAGATAGTGTTTCCTGCCGATAGAGAAGCCATTTGAAAAAATGAACTATATAAATGTAATAAACATATACCATTGCACTTGTCACCCACCTGCAGGTTGGCATTGGCACCAGGAAGTGGTCGTGCCTCCTGCGCAGCCACAGCTGGATTTGCCCATGCCTCTACATATGAGGCAGTGGGCAGAGGGGCATCATTGGTGGCAGCTTTGGGTGTGTTGGCATAGACATCCCTGATGGGAGAAGGAGGATTTGCATCTAGTATAGAGCTGAGTGGCATCGTGGACGTTTTGGCAGCAGACAGAGAGGTGGCACGGCCACTGGGCTCCTTGTTGGTGGCACCGGCGGTTAGGACACTGGCGTGGGCTGGCACAGGCTGGCAGGGAGGCATGGAGGCACCCGCCATGATGGCAGGTAGCTTGGCAGGCACATTCACGGGCGTCGAGTCGGCTGACTCACCATGAGGAGACATGGTGCGCACAGTGAGCTCGCGGGCCGCTTGAAGCATTTCAATCTGAGAAGGACCAATCAGAGCACTGCCCGCTGTGGGCGAGGACACCTCCAACACCTAGGAGGAGGACAAAAGTATGTAAAAAAATCTTCCTTGAGAAGATAGATTCCTGGAAAACTCATTAGCATTAGCCTTTTGTATCTAGCACATTCATGCTTAAAATTTATGCCTAGTGTCTAAAATACCTGAAAAAATACTTTCACTGCTAAGCATACTGTAGCATAAACACAGATGTCTAAACCATTCATCTTTCCATCATCCCATTCTTCTCATCCATCCATCTATATATAATCCTCTCATATATTTATTCATCCATTCATCCATCCATCAGCCATCCCATTATATATAATTTTCTCTATACACTATATTACCAAAAGTATTCGGTCACCCATCCAAATGATCAGAATCAGGTGTCCTAATCACTTGGCCTGGCCACAGGTGTATAAAATTAGGCATGCAGACTGTTTTTACAAACATTTGTGAAAGAATGGGCCGCTCTCAGGGGCTCAGTGAATTCCAGCGTGGAACTGTCATAGGATGCCACCTGTGCAACAAATCCAGTCGTGAAATTTCCTCGCTCCTAAATATTCCACAGTCAACTGTCAGCTTTATCATAACAAAATGGAAGAGTTTGGGAACAACAGCAACTCAGCCACGAAGTGGTAGGCCACGTAAACTGACGGAGAGGGGTCAGCGGATGCTGAAGCGCATACTGCAAAGACGTCATCGACTTTCTTCACAGTCAATTGCTACAGAGCTCCAAACTTCATGTGACCTTCAGATTACCCCAAGTACAGTACGCAGAGAGCTTCATGGAATGGGTTTCCATGGCCGAGCAGCTGCATCCAAGCCACACATCACCAAGTGCAATGCAAAGCGTCGGATGCAGTGGTGTAAAGCACGCTGCCACTGGACTCTAGAGCAGTGGAGACGCGTTCTCTGGAGTGATGAATCACGCTTTTCCATCTGGCAATCTGATGGACGAGTCTGGGTTTGGAGGTTGCCAGGAGAACGGTACATTTCGGACTGCATGAAATTTGGTGGAGGAGGAATTATGGTGTGGGGTTGTTTTTCAGGAGTTGGGCTTGGCCCCTTAGTTCCAGTGAAAGGAACTTTGAATGCTTCAGGATACCAAAACATTTTGGACAATTCCATGCTCCAAACCTTGTGGGAACAGTTCGGAGCGGGCCCCTTCCTCTTCCAACATGACTGTGCACCAGTGCACAAAGCAAGGTCCATAAAGACATGGATGACAGAGTCTGGTGTGGATGAACTTGACTGGCCTGTACAGAGTCCTGACCTGAACCCGATAGAACACCTTTGGGATGAATTAGAGCGGAGACTGAGAGCCAGGCCTTCTCGACCAACATCAGTGTGTGACCTCACCAATGCGCTTTTGGAAGAATGGTCAAAAATTCCTATAAACACACTCCTCAACCTTGTGGACAGCCTTCCCAGAAGAGTTGAAGCTGTAATAGCTGCAAAAGGTGGACCGACATCATATTGAACCCTATGGGTTAGGAATGGGATGGCACTTAATTTCATATGTGAGTCAAGGCAGGTGACCGAATACTTTTGGTAATATAGTGTACATCCCACGTTATTATCTATATATTATCCATCCACTTATTGCCCCTTTATACTTATTATGCATATTATCCACCTCCCCACCCATTCATCATCCATCCATCCATACATCTATCCAGCCACAATTATCACAGGATTATCCATGTAGTTATTCACCTATCCATCCCCATTAAATCTTTAGTTGTAATACTACACACAACTATTCCCATTTAAGTGTCTTCTATTATCTTATTTAAGTTATGTACATTTAAATTTTAAATTACCTTCTTCTTGTCAGCATAGATGGTGTAGCCTGTGACACGGACCCCGTTGGAAGTCCCAGCAGCATCAATAGTCACAGGGAGCCAGCTGATTTGAGCGATCCCTGGGGTTGGCCCCTGTTCTAGCTGCACATCCAGAGGAGCATCAGGAGGACCTTGAGGGTTAAAAGGCAGAGTCAAGACACAAGTCAATAAGAGGGAGCCCATTTATTAATGATTGTTGTGCTATTTATTTAACATTTAGCGCTCTGCCTTACCTGCAGTAAGTGTGGTGAAGGAGGTGACAGCACACTTGCGCTCCCTCCGCTCCGATGGCAGCTGTGCCTCCACCTCCACACGGTAGTGCAGACCAGGCATAAGGTCACCAAGGCGCAGTGAGTACCTGCCGGCCTGCACCAACTCGCGCAGCTCACCATTCAAAGAGACTGCATGTGCGTAACTGCTGTTGCTAGGCAGCCAAGTAAGACGGGCTGAAGTGGCCATGATGCGTTCTACCCGCAGCTCAGTGGGTGCTGCGCTCACGTCCTTCCCTACCAGCATGCAGCAGCGCAATGGGTCTGAGGTACCACGCTCCGTCACACTCTGCACAGCCACACGGTGAGCCTTATGGCTCGTATCCATTCGCTCTAACACGGCCTTGGTCGGGTTTCCCGTGGGCACACTGAGACGCAGTTCCTGGTCCACGTAGACGTTGTAGCTCCGCACTGTGACTCCTCCCGGGGGTGCCTCCCAGCCTAACACTATGCTCTTAGCTAGCTGTTTGATGAGAGTCAACTTGTGAGGATGAGGCACAATGTGAGCCTCTATGTCATCCTCCAAGTCCAGATCCAATTCCAAGCCATTCACGAGTGGCACAGTGCCGGCTTTGCTTATGTCACTGGTAGCCGAGGTCTCTGTCTTGTCTGTGTTGCTTTGGCCTAAGCGCACATGGTGCTGGTGCTGATGTGGTCTCTCTGAGGTGCTGTGAAAACTGCTTTCCAGGAAGGAGTTGTGGGAAAAGTCAGCGGCTTCATGTGCCTCATCATCTGAGACACGTTCCACAAAGTTGGATGGGACCAGGCCTCGACGGCCGTCCATCAATTCACCTACAGCACATCATTATACATGTCAACATCATTAATGAGTTAATAATATGGGGACCTGCCAACCACAAGAGAAATAATGTAAGACTACTGGTTAAAAGACCACTAACATGAGATAGGGGAATGGGGCAGGGCTTCCAGTTAATATTGGAGAGTTCAAATCTTCTACACATTTCTCACTAATTCTAGAATCGTCATTTGGCTCATCTGCCATTTTTAATTGGGGCAAAAGAAAGCCTGCAAGTTTTGCATATTTCTGAGCAATGGAAAATTTGTAAAGGTCTGAGTATGCCATGATATATATACATAACAGAAAACGGGAGAAGTAAAATCACCTTCATAGAAGCCATCATCGTCCATGTCTCCGTATACATAGATGTATTCCCCTGCCGTGAGAGGCAGCTCCACCTCTGGATTATCATTTGGGCCATCATATGGGTTGTAGCTTCATTGAATTTTTTTTCGGGTTATGATTAAGAAATCGGGAATAGAATTAATATAAAGTTCATTTCAATAAAATTTCAAAAAGCTGAAATGCATTTCCTGCACTGGAAAAACTAGAAAGTAGCACAAAGACATCCCTTTCACATCATGCAACGTGAAGTAGGAGACGTGTACCTGTAACGGGCAATAAAAACCTGGAGTTTAGCAGCTCCTCGACTGGCTGGGAAGGGAACAGGGGACACGTCGATGTCCAGCTCCTCAACTTCACTGGCAGTGTCCACCTAAAACACAGACAAAATGTGTAGGAAATATTAGCAAGATTTAGATGTTTAGAAATTTAAATGTTTATGTCCTTTTTTTTGCTTAATCTGTACTTAATCTGACAAAAAGAAGAACCCTTAAGAAGGACAAGTGTTACAGTATGCAAGAACTAACAAATCTTGCATAGGAGAGGTAGCAGAATAAGGTTGCAGGGCAGGGACATGGTTACGTTACCTATAAGAGAGAAACTAATCTAATGCTATCGTTCAAAGTGTGGGGAGTGAAAAATATTTAATTAGTAAGGAAAAATAAAATGAATCGTATCATTAAGTCTTAAGTCTTGTAAGCCCTCATCAATCGTATTAGTTTATTATACTAATGTTATAAACTGTGATAAACCTGTGACAAAAAGTTAGGACATCATCATGATATGGGAAAATATTTTACAGATAGTCATGACTACTAACTTAAGAATTCATACACAACAGGATTCTTCCTCACTTTGTACAATGTCCAGGTGAAAGCCACACCCTTATTTGGACCCTGTGCCAACATGGATGTGTCTCAGTTAAAGTCTGATAGCCTGTAGATATTATATAAAGGTTGGGAAGACTGTTTTTCTTAGATAAGCTTTGGTAAGACTTTAGTTTATGTCTGTCTCATCCTAACACTATTACTGTTAGCGTGTAATGGATATTTGTGTTATATAGCAGCTCAGATCAACTGCCCTCAGTCTTCCACTATGAGTGAGTTTGGAGTAAACAGTCGAAATTCTTCTCTGTAGTAATTCACACATATTATTAACATGTTGAAAAACACTGACTGTGGATGATGTCTGTCTCACCTCGTGAGTGGGGCTGGCTTTGCGCGAGTTTGCGGCTGATTTTGGCGACAGGTGTGTGTTTTCAGATTTGGGTGGAGAAGTGCTGGAAGAAGTGGAGGTTGATTTCGGGTTCAGGCTGGGCAGCTCGCGGTGTTTGGTGCCCGGCGAGCGCTCAGGCTGGGACAGACCTCCCGTGTATGGTGCCGAGCCGGCCCGAAGCACAGCAGACAAATCTGTCCAGAAGATGATACGGAAAATGAAGAGAAGAAATAGAGAGGGATGAACAGGAGAAAGGAAAGGAGAGGAAAAAAACAAAAATGGGTGGATTGTTGCCACAGATGCCACAGATTACCACAGACTCACATGCTTTTGTGCAGAAAAAAATAATAAAGCTCAAACAGAATATTGGTGAATGATGGCTAAAAAAATTGAGCTTTTATTGCATGTGTCATGTGGGAAAGTGGGCAGAATTACCAAATCTGAATGATTTTTAAATGTTTTTCTTTTTAGACTAAGTGGCAAAAACCAAGCAGTGGATTAAATAAATATACATAGCATCCATATGCATTTAAATATTAATAATCCTACAATTTTATAACTTTATATACTATGCACATGCAACCCATAAACTATGGAAAAAATAGTGTTGCTTACTTAAGGAAAGAGAAGCTGATGTCATTATTTTATTGCAAACTTCATATGTTCATTATTTGCCTACAGTAATATCTTCTTTTTGCTAATATTTACAGGATCCATTAAAAAAAACTGTCATCTTATTTTCAGCATTTTTTTTTTATTTAAACCTATCTTCCTACTCACTATACATGCTCCCTACATAGTGGCTAAGATAACGACTGAGCACAATCCACGTAGTTCGCTAAATATACAATAGAACCATATTAGATACTCACTTGGCAAGCATGCATGAACATTCTCTCTAGTTTTGAAAGTATTGGCACCCTTGGTGTCACTTGGGTGTGCAACAACCCAAACAACCCCCAAGCTGTTTGGCTTCGTGCTCAATAGTTATTCTAAAACACAACCAAAGCCAAGTTCATTTGAAAATGTCAAGCATCACCAATCAATTATAGACGGTCATACAACAAGTCTGCTACTTGTGTCCTTCACTGGATATAATCCTATTAAGGAGTGAATAGATGCGACAAAATGATTTTCCTAGATTAAAAGATCACAGTTAAGCCAGCTAGTCATCAACTATGACAAATTCTGTGTGTGTGTGTGCATGTGAGAGAGAGAGCATAAGAGAGATATTGCTCACAAGTGTGATAATGTGTATAGCGATGCATGCGTGTACAGATGCGTGCGAGAGATGGAGAGATGCGAGAGATGTGTGGCTTAAGCCTATAGATGAACTCACGCTCATGTTGGAGGTAAGCTGCAGGTCAAGACAAGTACATATTGAATGTCAAATGAATGTCATCCTCTAACCCAGTGTCTATCCTTCTCTTTCATCAATTCTTCTAATATATGAGTCTTTTAGTCTCATCAATCTCACTGAAATGTTTCTTGAGAAACATTTTTTTTTTCACGGGACCCATACTGAAAGTGTCTTACTGAACGTGACTCCCTACTGCCATATCACTTATTCGTGCATTATTTAATTTATGTTTAACTAGTTTGCTATAAAAGCATTTACATTTTTACTAACTATAGTTTCTCATTGTCAGAACAAACAAAAAACAACAACAACAACAACTGTACAGCATACGCCCACAAGCAACAACAGTAGCAGCCGCTACATGCTCTCAAGACACAAACCACAAGTGGCATGAGTGAACTGTCACTTGCTAGTGTCAACATAAGGTTATGAAAACTGACTTTATACACTGTACATTCAAAAACTAGCACCAGCCCAGACACCAGCTTAAGCAATGACCTGAATGCTCACTGTGACGATAGTATTAGTATTACGACATGTAACACCACCATTGTTCAACACAGAATTAAAATTAGATTGGATTAAGTTTAGTTTTCTTTTTTTTTTTTGTCCGGTCAGCTGTTTGGTAAATTATATTGCTGTTAAAAGGTTTTAAATTGTTATCCACAAAAAATGACAACCAGAATGGATTAAAATCATTTGTGAAATCAGAACACTGTCAGAAAAAGAACCTACTTCTGTTCATTCCTGCAGCAATTTGGCTGTAAAAAGTCATTCTCCGTGCTTGTACGTTAAAAAAATTATAAACTAGTTAGCAGTTAAACTTATCTGTACAGGACACATGCAACAGCACAATGTTGCTTTTGACAAATTAGCAAGGGCAATTTATTTATTTCTTTCTATCAAATTTAGTATTTTCCTGTGCATATGATGTTGACATGTATGACATGGACGCAAAGCTTTATTTCTAACATCGGCAGGGTGATCAATATTAAGTACATGTCATTTACTTTCAGCCACATGCTTAAAACTATGTGAGGAAAAAAATGGTAACAACAGGGACTTGAAGCATGAATTGAAGCTTGAAGCAAAAGCAAAAGAACCAGTAAAGCATCAGTGGTAAGTCTAGATGTATTTCCACATGCAGATGGATGCTTTAAGGGAAGGACAAAATGCCCAACCCTAAAGCAAAGTCTAAGCCATTTAAGAGAAAACAAATCATTTTTGAGCGTAACCTTAACCACAGCAGAACCATGAACAAAAATAATAATCCATAATATTAATAATGCTAACAAGCAGGCAGCCAGTGAGTTCATTCTCATTAAAACACTGCGTTTGGGTCAGCCATGCAGGAGTTACAGCCTCCTGATGAGAGAAACATGACCCTGAGTACCCTGCTCAGAGACGTCACAGAGGGCCTCGTTACCCTCCAGACTCCAGAAGGCGATGTCATCCCATGAGGCACTAGTGCCTGAAGAGTAGAAGAGTGAATGATGGACAAAAAGGATAGAGAGAAGAGAGGAGGATAAGGAAGTGAGAGAGAGAGAGACAGCACGGCAGAATCCACTTGCAGGATAAATATGCACACAAAACACAGACAAGTCGCAGGAGTCAACGAGTTTCAGAGCAATAGCATGTGCGAAAAGACAGAAAAAGATGAGACCTTCGGAAAATGTCAAGTGGTTTTCGAAAATTGGCACCGAGTGGCACTACATCAAATTATTATTATTATTATCATCATTATTATTAACCCTTTATTCCCATCAGTCACAATGTAATTAACATTTTGTTTGGATTTGTTATGCTCTGATATTTTTGTCACCGAAAGTACACTAAGTCAAATAAGTAAAATTTGAAGTGTCTTAAATTTACATGAACATGATTTTTGGTCTTACTAACATCAAGAGAAAAAAAAGAGGAAATGCTGATGAGAAAATGACTTTATAGCTGCTAACAGGAGCTAACGTGCTTTGTGGATGTTAACATTAAAAATAACTATAAATGTATAAAAAGTGCCATTTTTTAATTCATAAATGCAAATCATAAGAGGAATAAAACACTTTAAGATGTACAAATACCACTCGTGGTGGTAAGAGTAACTCTCCTACCATTGATTATTTTCCTATAACAGCATGCCCTGTCATGTTTTATTCCCTACATAACTATACCGTATATACTGTATGAAGTGTATATAGAAGTAGGAAAGTATAAAAAGTACTAAAGTAAAGATGGGATTGTAGTTTTATATATGTTATACATGTTTATAGTAGTAAAAATCTCAGACGGAGAAATTATAATATCTAAGTGTAGAGTAGTGTGGTACTAGATTAGATTAATGTCTTGTTACCGGGGTCTGTGGGCAGACTGAGGCCGTTGGGAAGTTGTGTGAGGCCGGAGCACAGCAGTCCAGGAGCCGACAGGTCAATCTTAGAGGCCTGCTGCCGGAATTTGTCCAGCTCCTGAGAGAGAAGGCTGAACTGCTCGCTCTGATTACGGCACTTCTGCTCCAGCTCCCGTACCTTCGCCTATAAGTGTATACACACACACACACACACACACACACACATCAGAGTAGGAAGAGTTACCCACTCAAAGAATCCTATCAGGATTAATGTACAGAGGAAGTTGGGGATAGACCATGTGAGGCAGTGGGCTGTTGGGTGTTAGCTATGGGGCCTTATGATATTAGCAAATCAGAGCAACTGACAGAAGAAAAGAAAAAAGAAAAAAATATTTGGCATATCTGATATTGGCAATATAATTTTTAAATTACTGATTGCCAGCTAAAACATACATGTATATAACTAAAAATTGCATTTGAATCTTACAAGGCAGGTAAGCGGACTATGAGAGTACAAGACCCACTAGCAGGAATTGCTCTTATTTCATCAGCTACAGAAGAAAATTTTTTTTTTTACCAAGTTATATTTCCCAAGGTATCCCAGAAAATGTTTATTTTATTTATAAATATTATTTTACCATTAACATAATCGATAAAGAATTATTAATTATTTAATATAGTTTATTTAAATGTTTAAAAAAATACTTGAATGGATTAGGAATACATCTGCACCTTTATCCTTATTAAAAATGAATTCAAGGGCTCCATGAATGTATATGAACAGGCAATCTGGAAACAAGTTCCTGCTGCTATTCCTATTAGCTTGCTGGCTAGCTAACTGATAGTGACTTGCTTGTATTTGTCTCAGCTTGACACAAATGTTCTTTTAAAGTACACTATAACAAACCGAACTATTTTGTTCATCACTAAAATTAGCTAGGGTAATTAGCTAGCATGTTTAGCACACAGGTTCTAAAAAGTTAAAAGTGGTTAAAAGTGTACAGGTGCCATGCTGTCCTCCAGAGCCACTAACATTTCTGTCTAATGGGGAAAATGTGAAACAAATGTGAAATTTTACATGATGGGAATCAGGTAGTTTTTTTTTTTTTTTAAATTCAGGGGTTTTTAAATTCAGAATTCTTTATTATTCTTTAGTATAACCTCAAAAATGTTTTTGAGTGAATATCAGGTGATTATTAGGATGTGAGAATAATGAACCGGAAGAAAAGTGCTCATTTTTGGTAAGTGATGAACTAAAAACAGCTGTTGGTGAGAATGAATTCTCAGGCAGTGAAATAATCAAAACATTTAACAGGGAGAAAAAGGCAGAAAGGCGAAGCGGGAAATAGGGAGAGGTTTGCGGCCATTTTGCTGAGTTTGTATTACGGGGACGTAGCAAGTGCATATATCTCAGACCGAGAGAAACTACAGCTAGTTTCACTTCCGGGACTGTGGTTCAGCTTCCTGGCAGACACTGAGCAAACAGGGCCTCATCACACATACACACACATACGCTTTTACACACAGTTCTAAAAAAACAGCCAGTTTCCTGTAAAATATCACACCTATGTGCGTGTCACTTAAAATCGACATCATCATGAAGAAACTATTTAATTGTATACCAGGAACAAGACTAGTCACTTTTTTAATGTTTAAAATTCAACTTTTATATGGGTATTGGTTTAAAAAACTTGCCTGGATATATATAAATTCAATTTATGATAATGACTAAAATGAAAATCACAAATATTTTTGATCTGTACTAAAATCAAGCTTATTTTTCACATTTATTCAGCAAATTTGGTAATGTATAAAACCATTTTAGATCAAGAACACAGGTTTTCCTTTCACATTATATATTACAAGCCTCAAATGTATACAGCTTTCAAATGTATACAACATTCATTTTCCTAAAACAGCACGACAAAATGTAATTTATATCTCTTACGCCAATTTCCCACAAACTGGATGTGATCCTTTTTTTTAAATCATTTTAGCATTTTGCCAACAGTTACACTGTTTTATTAGTTTAAGAATGACACATCATCCTTTTTATCTGTTATAGTTACATTTAATGTTGTCACTGCTCCTGATATCACTTAAGCTTGAAGTTAAAACAAAAATAATTAAATAAATAAATTGTGTGTTGTCATGTTACTGAGAACCCAATAATTGTTAGGTCCTCTGTCCTGATGACTTTCCCGTAGTGGAAAACCTACTGTTACATTCCGTTACAAAGTGCTGACACTGGAGACTCCTTCCATAAATGTTAAACAGAAGTCTCCTTACAGAAAATTTCAAAATTAACAACAATTATATGTTTGTTATAATCTTTGTTAAATAACAGCACTTTTTTAATCCGTTTATTATGCGTCTTAGATTATGTGAGCATCCGTCCCTATACAAGTCCCCTGTGTAAACTGTTACTATAGAAACAATAATGTATCTCAACAAATGCATTAATACAGACCATGCATTACTTTCACAGCTGCTGTTATAGAAAATTATATATATGCTGTTATAAGAGTAATCAACAGCGCTGTGGTGTAAATATCAAAAAATGAATTACATAACTTCACCTAAACTCGCCAAAACAGCGGGTGATTATGTTAAAGCCAAAGCCCAAAACTGAGATCAGAATTAAACCGCAAAAGCTAGTGTATTTTTTTTTTTTTTTTTGTGGACAAGATACAAATGCATATACTGTATATGCAATCACACAGAAATGACTAAGAAGCTGAGGTTTGGGAAGGCATTAAGGCAAGAATGACTGAACTGCTTAGTATCAATACCTGCATGCAGTCCAATGTGTTCTGCTCGGCACACATCGGACAGTGAGAGAGAGAAAGAGAGAGAGAGAGGAAGACAGAGAGAGAGAAAGAGAGAAAGAGAGAGAGCTTCAGAATACACATGCATGTACAGTAGGTCAAGTCAAAGGTCAACCATATGAAAACAGACTTATGGTTAGTAGACACTGCAATCAGATTCCAGCTTTTAAAAAAGGACCTGCTGAACAATAAGTTTATGTACAGTATCGAAAACTCTCCAGAAGCCATATCACACAAGTGTAATAATCTTTTTCGGTCAAATATAGATGAATGTTGGGGACGACCATGAATCAGTCTGTTTGGTCTATTTAAAAAGGCTATGCAAATTTATAGAGAGACAGAGCCCTCTGGAGGGGAGAGATACTATACTCAGTCATTTAGTTTACAGCGAGAGAGAGAGAGAGAGAGAGAGAATGATGGGAGAAAGTTTACCAGCTCTCTCAGCAATACAAACTGGATCAACCCCTACAAATGACACAAACCTCATTTAGACAATTAACAATAACACAGTTCACATCACGCACAATATTCCTATATGTGACATATATCACATACATACATACACATACAGTGTTTCCCCTAAAAAAAAAAGACTGAGTGGGACTGGTTGTGCTAAAATGAAAAAAGTGGCTCATGCAATGTGCATACTGTAACTATAGTAACACATCGCTCGATTTGGCTGTGAATCCTATTTCACTGGCTAGCTAACTAAATCTAAGCATGTGATATTCCCTTAAGATTTAGCTACACTTACACTAAGTTACACTTACTCATATAACAGCTCTTTGTACTCGCTCATGAATAAAACTAATCTTACAACCATTAGTCTTATAGTTATTTAGCCTCCATGTTTTATTTTCCATATAGAACATAGCATGGAGTGGTTCATTTGTTAAAGTCACAGTATGTAAATCGTGTGACTACTATGTGTAACATGGCCGTTATCAAATACAGAATGAATCTCTGTACTTTGTCTGAAAAAAGATTTTACATTTCAGCAACAGATGTTATTTTGTGCACTAAATTCAGAAGAAATTATTCATTCTGTGCAATAAACTGACGACAAAAGTGAGTGGACATTTTGTGGACAAAAAGGTAAAAGAAATCTTTCTCATTTTGTAGGAGAAAGAAACCTAAGGTTGCTTAGGCTTTGGTACATTTTTACAGTGACCAAATAAGGAGGGCATTTGTCCTAAAAGCAACCAAGAGGCCAAGGGTAACTCTCAACATAATACTACCACCACCATGCTTCACTGTTTTGTCAGGGTGATGAGCAGTGTTAGGTTTCTGCCAGTTGTAGAGTTTGTGCCAAGGCTAAAAAATTAAGACCAGATAACCTTCTTTCACATCTTTTCTCCAATATGCCTTTTGACAAACTCCAACAGGATTTGAACTGTGGATCTCTTCAGCTACGACAGTTACCCTTGGACTCTTGGTTGCTTCTCTTACCTGGTCACTGACTTTTTATACAAGTAACGTGTATATCTTTAGTAACCACTTTATCCTGATCAGGGTCACAGAATGCCTATTCAGGGAACACTGGACATCATAAAAGTAACGTTTCATAAAAGTAACGTTTCATAAAAGTAACGTTATTATACATGCAAGAGTCATTTTTTCAACCAAAACAAATTCTGTATACACTGCTTTGTCTTCAGTGCCCATGTTTAACAGCTATCTAGAAATCTGCTAATCCATGAGCCTTTTTTTCCTCCACTACACTAGACGCCATGTGAGTTTTGTGTAATTGTAGGGGAAACACTGTGTATAAAACTGTTCGATTAAACAACACATGATGTTTACTTGAACATCAACTGAAAATCCTATGATTTCTTCAATAGCACACACATAATACTAGATGAGACACAGAGTTAGCAATATTGACAGATGGGTCACAGTACAAGAGATCAATTATGCACATAAACTGCAAGAAAAGTCTTTCATTTGTGAAATAAAGTACACAAGAGGAGAGTCATCAAATATGAACTCTCTATTTATACTCTGTCTGCTGTACCGGGGAGAAATTGAGAATGATAAACAGATACTTTATCTGTCAGTGGAGTTAATAATGTAATACACTGAAGCCAAACATAGAAAGATACACAAATAGACACACATTTTGCAGACCTCCTAGACAGCTAATCAATGAGATCTGGAAAAAGCAGGGGTGTGATTTTAAATTCTCACCTCCAGCATCTGCACAACTCCTTCATGTTCCCTCTTAGCAAATAACTGAGCCTGATGAAAAACAGAGCACACAGTTACAATAAAGAGTTACAATAAAGCACCACATCTAATGAATATGGTGATACGAGGAAAACTTATGATGTGTTAGGATATCAAAAATGTCCAGGTAGATGATTAGAAGAGGTTCATAGTTAGCTTGTGGTCCAGCTTGCTAGTCAAGAAGGCTATTTTCATACAGACTTAAACTTAAATCTGATTCTTTTGGCCATTTGATATACATTGCACTGATTGTATGTGGTGCAAATCTGATTCATTTCTGGTCCAGTCAAATCAAATGTGTTTTTTGTGTGACAAGAACACCAAATTCCAGCATGGAGAGGAAATGAGCACAGACTGAAGTGACAGAAATGGTACTCTTACATCTTTTTTTAAAACTTTATTTGTGTTGCTGGTGTCTGTGCTAAATCCAGTCAGATACATGAGAGTAAAGCTGACTGCATTTTGAACAAACGAATCAGATTTGGTCACCTGTAAATCGCAGTGCAGACACCCAGTCTACAAACTGCTGGATCAAAGAAATGAATCAGATTTGCCCTGCTATGTGAAGAAATTATTATTATTATTATTTTAAAAATGCAGTGCGGTGTGGAATATTTTGCGACAGACCCGCTGAAGTCGTTTGATTTCATCCTGTTTGAACTTGAGGATAGCCAGTGCCTGCTCATGTTCCAGTTCCAGCTGCTGCCTGCGCTCTGCGACCTCTCGCATATGCTACACACACACACACACACACACACACACACACAAAATCAATGCTGCAAAGTAATGCTTTATGCCAGACCTAACTGTTAAAAGGCTAATACTTGTAAAAAGTATTTATATACATGTTTATATAATATAAATATATAAGATGCACCGTATGTATAATGTATTATGTAATATATTATATAGTTTTGATGTATTGGGCTTGTAGTTGCACTTTCGTGGGATTCTAATCAAAGTATGCAAAGCAAATAGCTGAAGAGTTGAGAGTTGTGGGCCCAACAGTGGTTACGTTTACATGCAAACACTCAGTCCGATAGCAGATTTGCATGAACCCTAACCTCTTTTAGTTTACATGCATGTTATCTGTAATATAAACCAAATTACAGCACATTTCTGGAGTTCAGTGTCAAAAACAGCAAGTAGGCAGTTTGGCACATTAGTTCAGTTTGTAATAACATTGCGTGTGTAAATGATTTTCAGCAAAATGATCCAAATGTTTTTTTATAAAACTGAATGTGAGACAACATTTATCTCCCCTGTTATTCTGCTTTGAAATATTAGTCGGATGTTCTTCACAACCATTCAATGTTATCATGATTTTAAAACATTTTTAAAAATATGTAGCATGAATGTTGCCAGGGTTTCACACCCAATGTGTGTGGTGATAAAAACAAAAATATTTACTATTAAATAATCTTCGATTTAACAGATTATTGAATAGATTATCCAAATCATTTGATCAAACAGAAATCACATTCAGACTGGCTTACTGAAGTGATTTACTTCAATCCAATTTAGGTTTGAACATTACATATTTTATTCCATTTAATCTCTCAGAATATTATTAATATTTTATTACAGATTATTAGGCTGTAGGTGAATGTAGCTATTGTCAGTCTGTCAGTCTGCCTAGGATTTGAACTCACAACTTTCTTGTCTTACATGCCAACCACTGAGATTTACCTTTAGGACCTGCTCTAGGTTCTCCAGCTTGGCACGGAGTCTCTGGTTCTCCTCGAGAACTGAACTATACCGAGCGCTCACTGCAGAGAGCTCCTCCTTCAGCTCCTCATTCTCAACCTGAGACTGTAAGAGAAATAAGAAGTAAAAAACACAGTAAGATGCACACCAGTGATACACAATGCTCAAGTTGTGGTTGTGAAGTTACTTGAACTGCACAATAGCAGGTTGTACACACACATTAGTCCTGCCACTGACCTGCTCAAGCAGCTGAGCCTTCCTCCTGAGGAGTTCGGCCTCCTCTGTTAAGCGCTCATTTTTGCCGCGCTCATCCTCAAGCTGGCTCTCCTGTACGCACACACAAAATAATCAGCCTGCTACTGGTGGATTCTGTGATTGTGCTCAAGTTTTCATTAACTTTCCTTGTGAAATTGACAGAAATTCCACACTGTAGATGTTCTGTTATCAAAACAGTGTCAGTGGAACATCAGCAGTGGTAACTGCAACACAGCTCAAAAAAATGTGGCAGGAGAAAGTGAATTTTTCAGATTATCTTTCTGTACAAGTTCCTTACAAACCACTTGCTGTGTAGCTATCATAAAATCAAAGTAGGTGATTTTTTTTTTGTTAAAAATAAAGTTCACAGTCTTTAGAAAGTAGAAGTGTAGGATTCAAGTGTTTCTCTAGAGTGTACTCTTGATGTACATGTACAAGTGAACAAAATTAGAACAGACTCACCAAATCGAGACATCTCTTCTGCCTCTTCCTTACTTCATGCTCGAGACCCTCACATTCTTTTCTCTTCTTGCTCAACTCACTTTCCTGCAGCAACAAGGAAAGAACCTTAACATAAAGCGTATAAAATAAATATGTTCAGAACATATCATCACTAAACATATTCTAATAGAGAAATAGAACCATTACAACTTTGTTTAGCAAAAACAACCTATTTAGGTCATATGCTCATATCTAGCATTGTTTTATGTTATTGATTAAAAAAAACTAGCTTAATTTGCAAACTGCCTCAATTCAAATGATTGACAGGTACACTGCAATGCATGCAAGTGTACAAATAAAGCTTCTAATTCTCCACAAAGTGGTCTACCCTGGTCTACCCAATTTCTACAATGACCTCTGATATGGAAAGAATTAGAAAGCTTATCCCTGTTTAATTATCCTAATTGCAGCTTACAGAGTCTTGTTTAGACTGGGACTGGACTCAGTGGGAACAGTGGAGGGACAGAGGAGTAAGTTGTACATACAGTGGACACAGTGTGTCACAGAAGGACCAACATTAATGTAAAAATATGCAAGAGACACCGGTGATGTGAACCAGCATGTGAGTGTAGTCGTCCCAGATTTGGGATTATATGACATAACCTTGTCAGATGTAGGCTGGGGGTGTGGGAAGAATTGATATTTGTGCCTGCATCAGAACTATGCCAACATTGTGGGAGTTTTTGTCTTCCAGATATTCAAACGTAGAATAACGTTGACTCTTTTTGGATGCACTTTTTTTAATATCACCCTCGAACTCTTATTCTGAAACCATTCATTTTAATTTTAGAATTATGAATACTAATAATTTGTCTAATATGTTTTTAATACCCATCAAACCACTCTAAATGGCCTAGGAACATCTCTAGACCTTTATTTTGAATTTGGACCTGTGCTAAGATCCTCTTGTCATCCTTCAGCTCGTAAACCGCTAATAAAATCAGTAGTTTAACCTGTTAAAATATACCATCCCAATCAAAACTATTTTATTCATCACTAACATTAGCTAAGCTGAATAGCTAGATAGCTTAGCATCCAGGCTCTGCAGTACCAAGAGTCTTCTTGTTTGTTCTTTACCCAAAGAGCATATTTCAGATCATAAACTGAGCCCATATGTATCACTTCCTCAATCAATTTTATACAGAACTCCTGAGAAAGACTTTTGCCCAGTGTTAAACAAATTTGACCCAAATACTACATATATATATAAAATCAGAATCAGCCATCCAAGATGAGGTAACCATTTTTTTCAGTGAAGGATATTTTTTAAACCCACGCTCAACATTTCTCTCACCAGAAACTCTATACGGTCCTTTTGTGACTGTTCTTCCTGGTGGGCGGAGCTGGTGTCCTGCTCTGAGGTTACTTGTGCTCTAGACTGTTCCTCTTCTCCATGGGTTTCCTCCCCCTTAACAAGGACTTCATCAACTGCAGGCTGTGGGGTTTCACGTACAACCTGGGAGGAATAAAAACAACTTCAGAAAAAAAGAAAAATCCAGAAGCAACAAAAGGGAGAATACAAGAACAGAGTGGTTTACTGGAATCAGAGTCATACTGGGAGTCATTTGATGACCAACAGTGATGGGGGGAAAAGTAAAGGGACCTTCCCATGCTGAAGCAATTCCAGTACTGACTTTAGCACATCATAAGAGCTTAGGTGGTGGAAGCTTATCTGTTATAGGGTACTACAGAGAACATTTAAAAACACATATACTAGACATTAGACGGAACTATTATGCTTACTCCCAAGTGAATTTGTACTAAAATTTGTACATTTTCCACTTTATATAGCATCCTGTACTGTTCTGCAGGTGGCCAAGTGTGTAATGCAATTAACACATGTTTTGAGGGTAATTTTGGGGAAAAAAATATTTATAAATTGAATAACAGAATACAAAAAAATAAATAAATAATAGTCAAATTAAATAGTATTGTATTCCTCTTATGCCACAGCAGTTTGCCGACAATTCATATTTTTTTATTTATTACAGAACGATGTGTCATACTTTTTTAAAATCTGTTTATAGTTAAATTTAATTATGTGAAACAAGTTAGTACCTGTTATCACGTATAAACAGTCATTATGGATAAACAGACACAGCTATAAACAGTCGTTCCCTCACAGCCTCTTTTTTCTCTCGAAGTTAATAAGACAAAAAAAGCTTGTCGTGTTACCGAGAAACCACAAAGCACGACAATGTGTGGTCTGAAGAATTTCCATGGCATAAAACTCAACAGAGCAGCTTTACTACTGGCTGTTCCAAAGCACTGAAACTGGAGACTCCTTCCATAAATGTTAAATAAACATCTCCTTACAGAAAGCTTCATTGTACTGACAATTATCTGTTTTCATTTATCAAGTAACATAATGATTTTTAATCCATTTTATTAGTCTTGAAGTATGTGGACCATCACACCACACAAATCTGTGAATTAGCTGTTGCTATAGAAACGATAACCTATTAAGACCAAGTGTATTAATATAAAACTGCAAAAAAGCTACATTCTATACATATAATGGCTACAAACTTGGGACGGTTGCCCATAACAAAGGTGGTAAAGGCTGGTGAAGTATTATGTGTAACTGTAATTATTGTCTTAACATTAAATTAATTTACTGCTTTAGCAACTCCATTTTGATCTGTACTCTCTCTCTCTCTCTCTCTCTCTCTCTCTCTCTCTCTCTCTCTCTCAATGAAAGCATTATTTACAGCTAAAGCTACTTTAACCCCAGCTCACGGTTCAGTCCAGTGCCTGTTGTGTTTAACAGCTAACACATAAGGGTTAAACCTTTAGGCTAGGATAATTGTGTAGCCACGTCAGTAGCTGTGCTAGCTAACATGTTGTATGGAGTAGTGCTAAGGCCAGTAGATCAGATGCAGTAGGCCTCGTTTGCCATAAGCACATTGCAGTAATCCCTGTACACTACCGAAACGGGTAACTGGATCACTTCTTTTAAAAGCACCTTAATGGATTGGCCCGACTGCCGTTTCCCTTTTTAAATACATATTGGTGTGCTGATACTGAGTGCTACATGTTTGCCTGTTGCAGCAGTCTGTCGATTCATGTCACGACTCAGAGTACAAATTCCCCAGATCTGGCTAAGCTCAAAATCTCTGTGGGTTACATAGCAGAGACTCAGACCATCACTGCTGAATTCAACGTACTTTCCAGAGAAACAGACTTCCTGTACACAAGTACACAACCACACGTCACTGTGTCTGTATTGAAAATCAAAAATCTATATGATCTGGAAGGTAAATCCATTTACAGAGGAGCAGATAACTAAACAATAAGACTTAAGAAGACTCAAACTATTAGTGCATCATTCATGTTTGCATATTTGCAAAAAACATGACTAGCATGCACAGAGCACATATTCTGACCTAATGCTAACACCAACTACGCAAAACACATGCAACTGGCAATGCAACAATGCAAAGCAGTGACACACACAATACACACATACCCCCTTTTCTGTGTGCTGAGAGTGCTGAGGGAAAGTCAGACCCTGAGCAAGGAGAGGTGGTCAAATCTTAAGTTTGGTCACCAGTTCGGAGTCCAAACCATCCAAAACCCTGTCACCGCTACCACTGCAACAGCCAGGGGATTACTGGACCGTACCATTCCATTGTCACAGGGGATTAAAGTACATGCAACCTGGCCCCTTTCTGCACAAGGCATGAGTGTGTGTGTCTGTCACAGATGACCAGATTACCAGTGCAGTTATTCTCATCCAGGCTTTAGAGCGACAGTAGAGACATGCCAAAGTGAAATGTAAAGTCAGCAAATATGTGTGGGTAACATACATATTACTCTTAAACCCAAACTCTACTAGCGGTATTTGCAGAACGTAAGGACAGATTTATCAGCATGAAAGCTTCAGGGCCTTCTATTCCGTTTTTGAGAACTAAAATTTACATGCCTATTCTGTATTATCATGATACATAATACAGGGCAGAATTGTCCTGCTTGCTATATTTAATCTCTGTATGTAATAGTCATTCCATTGGTAAGATTTGGTTAAAATAGCAACTGAAAAATTATCCAATGGTATAAAAAGTGGGTTTTGAGAGTGTTTGGTTGCTGGCTGTGGCTGATCTTCTGATCAAGGGCTTTTAATAATTGTGAATTGTTTTATTAGTAGCTGTTTGTGCACCTTTTTTTTGCTTTACTTAAACACTTAAAGCTTTGTAATGATGCCCACACTGTGATTTATTCAATATAAATAGTTTTCACAGTGCTACAGAATGTACTGAAGGCCTAGACCTAAAAACGGATGATCTGCGCTGAAATATATCCAGTCCAGTGCAAAGATTAGCAAATTTTATACCAACAGGTAATATAATTTGCTTAAACCACAGCCCTGTTGCGTTCTTGAATCTGGTCAGGTTTATTTTAATGCTCTCATTCTAACACATTATCATTTCTTTTGAAACAGCTTGATCAGAGAGACTTGTTAAAATAATCTAAGCCTAATAATAAATGGATAAAATAATGTGCTTTTATTTAACTCAGAAAAACCTATCATTGTTGATATGGTGAAGTTTTCTGTAAGGAGACGTTTAACATTTTTGGAAGGAGTCTCCAGTGTCAGTGCTTCGTAACAGGTGAACTGACGACTGTTTATACCTGTTATAATGTAAATGATAACAGAAAGTAACTTGTTTCACGTCCTACAACATTAAATGTAAATATACACTGATTAATATTATGAAGTGTCATTCTTTAATTAGTTGAAAAATGTAAATGTTGGCAAACTGCTGTGTTATAAGAGGAATAAAATGCTTCAGGACATACTGTTATAGGAAAATAATCAACTTTGTGGTGGTAACAGTAACTCCAGTTCATGTTGGGTCACATTGCACTACCCTATCATTCGACATTTTTCTATAACCGCACACCCTGTTGTGTTTTTTCCACATTTGTGAATGGTAGTGCAGCTTGTTTCCAGACTCATAGCTTGTGGTTAACAAATGGCACCTAGCGAGCTTCTGGAAAAAAAATAACATAATGTACACGTGTACCGAAACTGTGGTAAGATCATGTCTGTAACAGTTACGTAGCAAGCTATGTGTATATCTCAATCCTTTTACTTTAGCCCACACACTCTTTATCTCCATCTTTCTCTGGCTTAAGTTCAACAGTCAGCTCATTAGGCAGTGTAGCAGATGATGGCCTAGTCCATTATGTAAGAGCAGCAAACAGCATTTATATCAGTTTAAACACACACTAAGCTCTGAAAAACCTTACTAAACCTAAACACTCACACACAATTTATTGTGTTATGACTGCTAGACACTGCAAAAGCTGTACCAGAAGTGCCTGTGTACGCTTTAATGCCCACTCATTAACACTGAGAACAAATGTGCTGTGTAAGTGTCTGACATTTAAGGTCAGAGTAAAACTGCTCAGTAATGATCACATTCTTACAGAGCTGAGCAGTGTAAGATCAACACTATCCAGTGACCTAAACAGAAAATTCAGAGAAAGAAAAAAAACATTCAGAGATCGCCATTAAGCTGCTTCAGAGTTTAGTAGTCACTCAGTGAGAAGATGTAGAAGTGACTGCCCCCTGTGGTCCAGCTAAAAAAAAAAAAAAAAGGTAGTTGCATCTGCTATATAAATAGTGACCATCACTTTCCCTGGGATTTTTATTTTGTCCTCCTGGAATTCTAGTTTTGTTTTTGACCTTTTTATGACCTAGATAAGTGTTAGATGTCTGTATCGGCTAGATTACATGAGTGGCCACTATCACACTGCTCCCAGAAATACAGCAGACTAGTGTTCGCTTGACCGAGAATTAAATCATAATTAGCTAAGTCTGAAGGATAGATAGATGTTTGAAGATAGAGAGATCACTTTATTCATCTATTACAGAAGCACAGAGAGTTAGACGTATACTAAAAGGAATTTAACATTATAAATCAAACAAATAAAAATTTATATATTTATATATGTGTACACATATGTCAAAAGTAGCAAAGATTTCTTTATTTATTTTTACATTTTTGTTAATGTGTGTGTATCTATCTCTCTCTCTCTCTCTCTCTATATATATATATATATATATATATATATATATATATATATATATATATATATATATATAGTCATTCTTGTATGGGTTGCGGGTTGCTTCACACTGTGTAACAGATCAGTATCTCTGATTGTATTCTAAAATGACAAACCACATTTAAAATGAAATACACTAATATATGCAATCTCAGTGGCTTAATTCCTCAACGTTACACTTTTCCAAGACTTCACTAATATTTCCAGGACATTACATCCATTTAATCATTTTTCCAGTAGCTTTCCAGGACTGAAAAAACTAGCCTTCATTCCACAAGTGTTTCTTTTGTGCACTGTACATCAGGATGACTGGATGACAGGGGTGTCTTTCCAACACAAAATTAAAGCAGATTAAATATCTTGCTCAGTAAACAGTAAAAGTTTTAGAAAGCTGCATCACAAGAGTGGCCACTTGCAGCACTAATTGATGAGAGTATAATGATGTGAAAATTTGTAAGTAGGAACACACTGTATAGTCTAACACTGAGGACTACTTAGGACTAAAACTGTGCTATGAGGAGCCACATGGGGGAGCTGTAAAGTAAGAAACCGCTCTTACGGGTGCCTCTTTTTGTTCTCGCTCTTTCTCGGCTCCTCCAGCTGAGCTCTGGTCCCGAGCCGAGCTGACTGAGAGCTGCCTCTGCAGACGCAGCACCTCTTTCTGAGACTCCTTCAGCAACCGCTCAAACTCCCCTGCTCCTGCCGGACCAGGACCACCCTGCTGAGAGAAAGAGAGAGAGACCAAGAGACAGACACAGACAGATCGACAGAGATAGGCAGTAGACACAGACAGACAGATAAACACACACAGACAGACACAGAGAAAGACAGAGAGAGACAGACAGACAAAGACAGATAGACAGACACAACAGAAACAGATAGATAGATAGATAGATAGATAGATAAAAAGAGGGAGAAAATCAGGAGAAAATCAGTGCATCAGATGATACTGATGTCAGCATGACTCAGCACTACACAGATGATTTTAATGGAAGATCATGTGAGATCATTCCACTAGAACTTCCTACTATCACAAAACACTGATTAATCGCATGTGTTTTTTATCTCCAGACAAAATTTGCTAAATTATATGAATCATATTAGCTTGATTAAGCTTTTCTTAGATTGACATTTGTATCTATTGGCACAACTTATATTTTTCAAGCCTATCCTCTGTAAAGGTTCTGCTTTAATGTGTGAGTCAGGAAAAGACTAGCCATCTCACGGTCACATTTCACTCTCTCACTTTCACTTTGAAACACATCATTGGTTCTCTTTCCATCTTCCTGTGGGAAATACTGAATCATGCCGTCTGCACAGAGCACTTCAAGGAACTTCTTACGAAATGAACATGTTCAAGATAAAGTGGGGTTTTGCTGCAGATTTAAAAGATAATCGCTCACTCTGTACTTAAGCCCTTAAAGTCTTATTATTCAGTTATCCTCTTAGAGCATACTATTCAGTAACTAGGCTGAAAATAACTGGAACGGTATGTAAGGAGTGGTTTGAAACCTTTATTGCCACCATTTCATCATTAAATTCAGTAATGTCTCTTTGGAACTGAATATACTGTATAGCTGTGTACTGTATATTAGTGTATGTGCAGTGCCAAAAGATTTCCACCAGGGGGCAAACCAAGACAAACACAAAACAGGTCATGGAATAAAGGTTAGTTAATTAGGCATTACTGCCACAAATTTCAAATATCAAGTTCTAGACAGTGTAACAAGACAATTTCACTATAGTTTGCATATAAATATTTATATTCATTATAAAAAAAATCACTTTAGTTAACTATTATTTATATTCACTATACATTTCACTAGTGTATTTTGTATATATGTGGTGATTAAACTTTGTATCATTAAATCATAATTATGTTAAAGATGGATGACATAGTGGCAAAAGTAGTAGCAACACTATGAACCATTCCTTAGTAACCATGAAGAAAAAAAAAACAGGTTAATTTCCATAAAGGAAATTAAGAAGGTTGTGTGAATGAATTATCTACGTGGCATACTTTGTCCTGTCCTATTCTGGCCTCTAGCTGTCGGCACTCTTGCTGCAGTGCAGCGATCTCCTTGTCTTTGGAGAGGAGTGTGTCTGCATGCTGCGCCAGGTCTCGCGCCCGCTGCCTTGCAAACGCTCTCTTATATTGCTCTATCGCACCTGGCTTTATGGGGATGGGGGCATTCACCTGCACACACAAACAAAGACAGACAGAGAGTGAGAGAGAGACAGAAATTGACACATACGTCAACATCATGGTCATTTTATTGACATTTCATACTACTATAAGTCCCCACTGTCCTGTCAATCATGAAAACTTTATACAACAAAAAAAGTCCTAAATTAAACAAGTATGTTGAACTACTTTTATTTATTGAACTAGCATTTATGAGCATGAAAAAATTTTTTCTTGTGACATTTAGATTAGAATGATTTAGATCCAGCTTATCTCACTGATCTCCTGAAGCAGTACAGCCCATCCTGAGCACCTGACTCAGCTGAGACAGTCCTACTGTTAGCCCAAAGGATCACTCGCAGCTCACCAAGTAGAAGATATCTTTATCATGATCTCCAAAGTTTTACCAGCAACCTGTCATCTAATTCAAATTCCTCCATTTCTAAAAATACCTGTATACATGCACACACTAAAGATTATCCAAGCTAACACCTTTTCTCTATTCAGGGAACTGCTAGGGTTTAATACTAACCTCCTCAAGCTTTACTATTGAACAATCTGAAAGGTCTACTCAGTGCTGCAGCAAATACTCTTTCACAGTTAACAAAATGCAACCATTAAGACAAAGGAAAAGACACAGCTAGAGAAACATAAAAGAAGTCCACTGAAACTACAGCACAGAATACATAGCTAATACTTAGCTAACTAGTTAAGAACAAACACTTCAGTAGATGCCTAAAATGGGGCCAAAATGCCTAGCTAAAAATCAGGATATTCAAGATATGAACTTGAAATATGAAAAGACATAAACTAAAACAGACAGTTCCACAGAGTTTAGCAAATTAACCTACATGGGAGATGTACAAAAAGCTGAAAAGAAACTAAGACTACAATACTTCCACTTGTTGTTTAATTGTAATCTAGGCATTTCAGTTAGCTAAAACAGAAGCCTGGCATCAGGGCTGGGTGCTTATGAGCCAAAAGGTAGAAAGAAAAGACATATAGGACATCTAAAAACAGTCCAACAGTTCCACAGAAAAAAAGCCAGTGAAGGTTCTGTGCAGGAGTTAGCTGAGTAATGCTAACTATGAGACTTAGTGCTAAAAATACAAAGTACATAAGCTAAGACTCTAAAACACACATGTCTAACACATACACAGATTCAATGGCTTTTAAAGTTAGGATAAAATAGCCAGACGTATCGTATACATATACAAACTATGAAAATACAGGAAGCTAGGAGGAGCAGCCTGTTTACCTCAGAATAATATGCTAGTAAGCTAGGAAGAGCAGCCTACTTACCTCAGAATAATATGCTAGCTTAGCTCCTTAGAGCTACCCTGATCCTCAGCAGCAGATTGTACTATGAAAATCTTGCCTTTAATTAATAAAAACAACAGGGTACAGTATCTTTTGATCTTTTAACTCTATATTAATCAGTGATTTATATGAGGAGATCAATATGAGGTAAATCAGCTAGCTAGCTAAACCAACATACAACTATCGTACTATGTACAACTGTCAACTGTCGTACTATCTACAGAAAATCTTCACACAGTTATACAACTATATAAGCTGAAATAAATATAGTGTGTAATCTAATAAAGATGAAAAGTGATTGAAAATTTATATTTAAAGTAGCAAACCAAAAACACCACAGCTAGCTCACATGACTCACATAATAGATAGTGACCTGCCAGTTTTTTTTACTTGCAATTGATTTTATCTCAATTGAAAGGGTTTCTAAAATGATTAACCCCTGACTGTGTGTTGCTGGAAGTGTGTAATCAAAATACACGCCTGAAAAGGTGCGTGTGTAACAGGTGCTGCGTAATAATAGGCCACCAATCTGCACGGCCACCAGAGAGTAGACAGGTGGCCATTCAGGACAGGAGGCCTTCTGGAATACAGTTACAACCCACACACACACACACACACACACACACACACACACAGCATGTCACAGTCACCCCTATCTCCTGTACCTGTCTCTGTCTTTCATCACATTTCTCTCCTTTCTCACACACACACACAGCCCTGGGAGGTAGAGGTGTCTGTCCCCTGCAGTGAAGGCTGGTCATGATATTTGACATAAGCTAAAATCTAACATCAATAGCTTGATAATGAATCTGTTAGGGTGGAGAAATATATTATTATAAGAAAGATAAATGGCAAATTATTACATGCACAATTAAAGTGTTACAAATGGGTTAGCAAAGTGGGCTGAAACGTATCTAACTAAACAGAGAGCAAATCGAGGGGGTGTTTCACTGATTCACTGCATGAATCTTCAGTTTTTAGAAAGATATCCGCAAAAACCTCTCTTCTTCAAACCATTCTGTGTATTTTTATTACAACCACTGATGGTGCTGTTGAGCTTGGTTCCTTATTTAACAGCAAAAAATCTGATTTGGATGCCAAAAATTAAACTTTATATTGATGTCTTTTTATCTTTTAAAGGTGGTGAGCTAGCTCATTTAAACCAGCCGACCCTGAGCCCCTAGTCTCCCATGAAATTAAAAGCTGTCTGAAATAACAGCTAATATTTACACACAGCAGCAGACCTTTACTTAGCCATTAAGAATTACTCAAGAGTAATAATAAATGACAGATTCAATGCCTCTATAACTAGCAGTGATTAATAAACCTGTGCTTTTGGTTGTAATTTGGAAAGAAACAGACACGCTGTAATCCTGTTCATTAAAGAACACAAGAGTGAGAAACAGCAGTCTCTGCTCAGCTGGGAGCGTTTGTGCTGAGAAACAGATCAATGGGCAGATGCCACAACTAAGAATAAATGAAATGAGGACACAAAAAAAGAGCGCAGGAGTTTGGAGGGTTGTGCAACTGTGAGTCTGTGTAATTTTCTGTGCTTAAAATCCTTAAAGTGTTTGAAGCATCCTAGAACTCTGCCCTCTTATTGAATCCGATTACAGTCCCAGTTCAACACGCATTGTTCATGAGCTCAGCCTTAATTAGTTGGATCAGGTTCATTAATTTGTACTTCTCAGAAAGAGCAATCTGGATGTCATCACACTAAATAGTTACACTATCGTTTCACAACTTGACAACTCAAATAGCTGCTTTCACTCTGTGCAGAGCTTCACATGCTCTCCCCATGTCCGTGTAGTTTTCCTCTGGGGTCTCTGGCTTCCTCTCGATATGTGGATTGGCTAGGTTAAATTGCCCCTGGCTGTGAATAAGTGTGTGTACGGTCCCCTTACCAGGCCTCCTAAAATATTAATAGAAAGCTGCAGCTCCTTTAGAACAAGTGAAAGAGACAGAGCAACACATTATTCTGATTTTAGATCCTTACACTAGTTTCCAGTTAGTTACAGGCCTCTGAGATCAGGGAATGTTCAGCTGGTAGTGTCCCAATTTATGGTGTGGCTACTATTTTTGGATACTATGCTACCTACAACTGGAACACACGGCTTCAGATGTCCCTAAACTTTAGTAAAATCTAACTCCAGACATTCATATATATATTTTTCTATATATTTTTCCTTATATCTCTATTTTATAATTTATCTTTTATGTATGCTTTAATCTATGCACGATGGATTTCCTTTGTATGAAATGGTTTAGGGTCATAGGACAGGGGTCTTGGAGTAATAGTACAGGCAGGTGTGTGTGTGTGGGTGTGTGTGCATGTGTGCATGTGTGCATGCGCGTGTACCACTTTAAGATTGGCCTCCTGCAGTTTGTGCGCCCTCTCCTCCAGACGCTTAGCGATGACGGCCAACTCTGCATTCTTCCTCCTCAGCCTCTTCACCTTGTCCTCCGTCTCAGGACAACTGCTCTTACGCTAAGAGTGAGGGAGAGATAGAGAAGATGCAGACAGGACCAGACAATCAGACTTTTTGCTGGAGACATTGAACAAGACATAAAGTCAGTTATTTCTCTGTTGGCTAAGATAAAGCCTAAACGTCTATTCTGACTGAAGCGTCGAAACTGCTCTGAGATCAGCAGACTCTTACCAGGAGGCTGTTCTCCTCTCGGAGCGTGGAGACGGTCTTCTCCAGATCCTCCAGCGCTCTCAGCAGCTCCGAGTTCTGCTGCACTAGATAGTCATAATCTGCGCCGTTCTGCAAAAGAAAGGACAATACATTTAAGCCATTTTTTATGCATTGCTGAAAAATCTCACTTTAGGTTCAAATTTTTACAATGGCTTAATGGTATGTCAGGAAAAAGTCTTTCAAAATAGGAAGTGACAGCCTAAGGGCTTAAATAAGAAATAAAAGTTTTGTCTCAAACACACATGCAGGGGTGTTTAACCCAGCTGGACCAAGCTGAAAGCGACAGCTTTCTACACATCACTAATTATAATGTTTGTATAACGTTTTACACTTTTAATTCTAAAAATTTTAATTTTTTCACTTTTCTTCCTATCTTTTGTTGTAACTGAGCTTTGGTGAGGTTTCTAAGATTTAAATCAATGAACTGGACTGTTATCACACTTCTGCTTCCAGAATCATGGTGTGTATGCATCTGTGTGTGTGTACATGTTCATGTGTATATTAGCCAGTGCCAGCTGGACCAGAGGGATAACCCTGCCCTCTATTTCCCACTAGGCAACAGAACGGAGAATAAACTTAGAGCAGTGCAGCCAAAATAGGGCTGTTGGGACAAAGCATTCAAATACTACTACTAAATCTTTTGTAATATTTACATGATCAGAGGCAAAATAAAATTCACATTATATTTTAGAGCTTTTAAGTCTGAGCTAGATCCAATTTAAGATCCCAATTTCAGCCTATGAAAGTGTTTTCAAATTCTCCTTTGCTGAATTTCCAAATCACATATAATATATGTTATTTTCTTAGTTTAAAATCATAAACTCATCAAGTTTTTATTGTTCATATGTTTTTGTAGCCTGAGGTGAAAACCCCCAAAAAAAGACAGAGTGTTGCCCAAAGTCAGTCCCCGAGGTGTGACGAGATTTTCAAGCGTGAAGTACAAGCTAATCCAAGGCAAAATTATTTCATAATTTTCCAAATCCTGCTTCATGTTGTATTGTTTTTATATGTAAAAGTTGACGTTTGGAAAAAAAAAACATTGCCTGGACTTCAAACTTCAACTGCCCAGTTTCAGTTAGTCTGTGCTTTTCTGATCACCATGGTTGTAAAGAGTGGTTCTTTGAGTTACTGTAGCCTTCCTGTCACCTTGAACTAGTCTGTTCATTCTCCTCTGACCTCTCTCATCAACAAGGCGTTTCCGCCTGCAGAACTGCTGCTCGCTAGATGTTTTTTTTTTTTTGCACCATTCTGTGTAAACTCTAGAGACTGCTTTGCGTAAAAATCCCAGGAGATCAGCAGTTTCTGAAAATTTGAAACCAGCCCATCTTGCACCAATGCCACTTTCCAAGTCACAGAGATCACTTTTTTATTTTTTACATATTCTGATGTTTGATGTGAACATTAATTGATGCTCTTGACCTGTATCTGCATGATTTGTTGTATTGTGCTGCTGACAGATGATTGACTGATTGGATAATTGCATGAATGTGCAGGTGTACAGGTGTTCCTATTAAAGTGGACAGTGAATGTATGTTACTCTGTACTCGACTGTATACATATAGTGAGCATATATAGTGAATAGGAGGATATTTGGGATTCAGTATAACTGTGTTGGAGGATTAGATTTAAATAAATAAATATAAAATATTATATCACTAATAAAAGTATATTACCCTCCCATGATTTTTTTAGGTTACAAAGCGACATAATTTTCACCCTCATTCATGTGATATGGAAACTACTGCTAATGTTCACTCAGTCTGTAGCAGTATATAATTATAGGCTCATTAATATCTGAATGCATTTGAATAATAAACCTATAAATGCATGTTTCTAAAAAAGATAGAAAAAGCGCAAAAGCATCTACTCATTTGTAGAACAGACTGCAGTACCTCTCTTGCTCGCAGTGAACCAAATCATGAGCCATATCAGAAACCCAATTAATTAACCACACTGAAGTCCTTGATCATGTGCCCACAATGCCAGACTTCTGCTTGTGATAGCCATTGTGTCTGGTCTGGAGGTCATTAGAAACCCAAACATCTGCCTCTTTTAGTCTAATGATCAACCAACAGCCGTGATGCCTATTAAAACCTGTAGCCGAAGGATATAAAAAAAAAAAAAACGCCCAGGCTCAATCCTCACAGGCCACAACGCTGCCAAGATGGAGGATGGAGATGGAGATAGGCAGCGTCGGCAGACACAACCTGGCACGAATACCGCTGTGCAATCAGAATCAACCACCAGGGCTCACTTTTCCTGATGATTAGTGTGATTACGACTACATGAAGCTGCATAATTAGACAAATTTGGTAAACATAGTATTTATCTTACTGTAGCTGTGTCTCTCTGTGCTAGCAACTTCAAAAAGTACATATTGCCTGGTTTTACATGAATCCATCCTGGTTACAGATTTATAACGAATACAGCGAAACTGGCATTCAGTTTACATGCATTATATCATATGCACTCCTGTACGTTGCTCTGGATAAGGGCATGTGCAGAATGCTGTAAAGGTAAATATAAATACAAATCTATATTATAAATATAGATTTATAAATATATAAATTTATGGTGTTTGGTGTCAACTTTACCATAACAACATGACAGTTACTTTGGGCTACTTTTGACTTGCTGGCATGGGCTGATTTTTTTCGTCTCCTGGTTAGGGATTGTGGGTTTTTGCATATGTTTGATCAATCGGATCAACGTTTTACAAGCCAAATAGTTAAGCTGGAGGTTTTATTCAATGCAGACGGTAAATGCATAATCTATAAAGTGTATTAGGTTCCAGATCCACCGAGACCCCGACCGGTTACAATCATTTTAAGAGCATTTTAGGGTACACTGCAAATAATACAATACATCTGACAATGGTAGTCACGATTTTAGACGGTTTGTAAAGGTCTTTTTTTTTTTGGCCATTGGGCTATTTTTGTCACACTGACCTGGCAACCCTGTAGGTGCCATTAGTTCAGTTTTTTTTTTTTTTTTTTTTTGCCTAATTTTCAGTCGCCTTGTTTGTTAAGTCTTAAATGATGTAATTCTTAGCAAAACAGCAAGAAAATGCATTACACTAGTGAGTTGTATATTCTATTCTATAATCTAAACTTTATCCAGATTATTTATTTCTTTTTTTTTTTTTTTTTTTTTTTTAAATTTGCAGTGTTTTTAAGTTTTTGTAACTAACTGCATCATGAATTAGAGGCTGAATTAGTGCAGCATATAAGGGAAAGTCTGAAAGCAATGGATTTAGACCCTTAAGTTCTTGAGTCTATATTATTTTTTCAACACAATATGCGAAATGCTTTCGGGAAGGTTTTCCACACTTTTCCATTTCTACACTTTCCAGACCAGTAACAGAACCCTAAACTAGAGTCATCTACACTGGATTGTGTAACACAAGGGTTCTCAAACCTTTTGCAACCAGGAACCCCTTTAACTTTAAAATCAAATACTAATGAACCTAATCCAACCATTTAAAAAAAATAATACGCACGTTATTTAAATAAGTACAATAATATTCTGGAGCTATTTATTCCTGAACTTTCTACTGATGAAACACTTTAGGTCCAAGGTGACATTACTTTAAGGCTACTTTTTTTTTCCACTTGTTCATTATTTCATGGCTACTAGATTTATTGAGGTTTATTCAATATATAAGTGTCCAGTCAAACGCACTAATAATTATAAGAACTCGATAATAAAAGTAATATTCATAATGGTGGACTTTAATTTCCAATTCCTTTAATTTTTAATTAATGTAACTAACTAAATAATATATAACTAAATTATATATACATACATATATATACATATATATGACAAAGATACATCTCTATAAACGAAGCTTTAATGAACCACCATTTAGAGCCATAAACCTTTTCTCTCAGGACTAGTGGACACCTGGGAAATCTATTTAGCAACACATACGTCCCCTGTCTTCTGAACTGTCTGTAAGGAGCTGTTTCTTGGATACGGCATGGAGTTTGACACCATCGAAGATAAGCATAATATATATTCCAGAAAGCCCACCATGCTGCTCATGCAGTAATCACAAGGAGCTGGAGGGGTTAACAACATGTAAATAGCCCATATCACTCACTCTGTCTCTCCCCCAAAACTCCTCCTGTCTCCTTTTATTAAAGTGACTTTGCTGTAAGAAATATTTGGGTTAATCGTGTTTCTGATACGATGACTGAGAAGTAAACGAATTTGTATTTGCATGCTAATCTGTACAAGGACGAAAGGACGCCACATATTTTGGAGCAGAAGGAAAAAGATGAGGAATGATGAAGCTGTCTGCATGTGGAGGCTGTTCATTTGCATATTCCATTACACACACATTTAATTTGGTCGATACCTAGACCTCACACATTAAGGTTTAGGAAACAAACACACACACACACACACACACACACAGCGTAGTGTTAATTTAATGGAAAATTCAACTTGACTTAAAAACAGCTATTTTTCTGTCTATAACCTTGTGAATGATTTGAGTACCTTTGGCAAAGTGTGAAACAGAAGTGATTTCTTTTAAAAAGGATAAATTTCTTATTATTTGATTTTATAGATAGAAAAAAAGCCAGTCTTGCAATAGACACAACACACACCTCAATTAGAGCTTGGCTGTCATTAATCCCCCTGAATGCTCAGCACACAGCTTCTTAATGACTCAGGAGGGGAAACACATTTTGTCCTTCAGCTCTCAGGGGGGCCATCAGTCACAGACTACACTAACACACTGCCTCCAGCAAAAACACACACACACACACACACACACACACACACACGGCTGTAAAACCTGCACTATTTTAAAAAAAATATGTCCCTCCTGAGACCAGCATCTTCACCTCTACTACTCATTCTCATTTTAAACTCGCACCCTACACACCTTTTCCTCTATATCACTAACCCCTGAGTTTCAAAATGATGAAATGGAATCATCTTCAAGAGCGACACCTAAAACCTATATTCCAATTGTACTGTTTTGTGTCAAACTACTTTTGCATCCTTGGCCTCTGGTCACATTCGTTTTCTGTAACTCTGCCTCAGACAGTAGCTCAGCTACAAGGCCGTTTCTATAGTAACCGCTCATTCACTTGTATTGCAGACACTCCACATAATCTTAAGCCTAATAAAAACTAATGCTGCAGTTGACTTAACTATGGCATTTTGGACTTCTGTAGAGTTGACCTACAAACCATGGACACCTCCATGTTTGTCTTTTGTTAGCAACAAGCTAGCCAGCTAACTGTGGAGAGTGATGTATATTTACCTCCTTAAATCAGCGAACTGTATAATAAGTGTTATAGATTTAAGAAGTGAATATATCTGTATGTCAATTGACCTAAAGCAAATACTAGTATATACAGTAGAACTCATTTAAAGGTAAGTACTACTTTGTTTACTGCTGAAGCTGTGAGCGGCCATGTTGATGTTGGCGTCACTTGCTGAACTCAGGGTTGAGCAGACTGGGTTCGTTGAGAGTCGAGGGTTCGTTTTCTTTGTTTTTTTCCTAGTCAGAGATCTTTTGGTTGAAATTTTAGTTGAATGCAGCATAAACTTAACAAGCTGAATGAAAAATCATTTAATAATAAATCATTGATATGGAAAAGCTTTCTCTCAGGAGACTTTTATTTAAAATTTATCGAACGAGTCTCCAGTGTCAGTGCTTGAAAAATCTTCGGGCTTATATATAATTAAGCAATGCTACGATTCGGCTGCAGGTAATCACAGCCGTGCTGATATTCAGTATAGCAGCACAATCACAAGTGTGATATTGCATTTATACAACAGTTCAATAAACAAAAATTAATACTGAGTAACATATATTTTGTTTATTTTTGCTCCATCAATGAAAATAGTTCCCAAAGAAGCCACAGCTGGATAGAGCGCTCTAACCCTAGAACTGGAATTATATGTAGCAGACACAGACAAGTGGAGTGATACATCCCAGTGCTGTTATCCCAGACTGTATAACTCTATATGTAACTCTAAATGGATAAAAAGTATGACATAATGTTCTTTAACAAATAAAACAAGGTATACTTTGGGAGATTACTGTAGTATAAAAGCACGTGATTGGAAAATATTCAACTTCAGAGTGATAATCGCATCACACTACCCCACTGTTGATTAATGTCATCTAACAGCATGCCTGTTCATGGTTTATTCCTTACTTACCACACATTCTGCTTGATAAACATTATCCAAGCTATTCTGTATCATGGAAAAAAATATTTGGCATAGCTTTTAGTATGACGTCAGTGTGTACTATGCTTATAATTTGAGCGCCCCAGTTTATAACGCTCTCCTACGTCTGGTTTATACACACTCTTAATTGATATTCAAATGGCACTGGTGTGTACCCATGTGCTGTTAATAGCTCTCGCAGAGGTCTATTCAGTCCGCTCGCAGACACTGCTGCTGCTTACACAAAGAACAACATGGAGAGGAAGAAAAGATCAGTGTGGAAATAGTGAGAAAAGGTGGGACTGGTTTGTTTTCTGGTCACTGTAAGTTAGATTCAGTCACTCCTTATCTTCTCCTCATCATTCTTTTCCTTCAATTCCCCATTTCTCTCCCTTCAGAACAGATGCGAGCGGAGATAATTAAAGACCGAGCAGTGGCTCTAAACACACACATCAACCCCGTGACCGAAGTAGAGACAGTTCCCATGACGATGCCGTACATTACATTACGTCGTGCTAAGTCTGGGCAGAGAAAGCATACATAGAGAGTTAGTTAAACTACGTTTCCCAACATTTCACTAATGAAGTGCAGATGGACGTGCACACTTGCATGCACACACACACACACATACACAGAAACTACATTAACAGCAATCAAAGAGGCACTGTGAGCTGCAAATCAACACAACAGTCACAGCTGGAGGTTTCTTCACATACTAAGACATACTGTCCTATTAAGTTTGAGTTGTTTTGATGTAAGATTTTTTTTTTTTTTTTACAAATCACTTCATAAAGTAGTGTAGAAAACAAGAAAAGAATAGTTTTTCTTGCCATAGTTAGACAAAAGAATGTCAAATTGCATTATTAATTAAGAGATACAAAACCACAGGATGAATATGTGAAAAGAATGAAAAGATGAGACCCCTCCCTCGCTCTTTCCATTCTGATTGTAAATTATAGAGAATAGACGCCTGATCATTACAGATATACCAGCTCTGTTTGTGGAAAGGATTTCGTTTATACAGTAACTGGCTTTTTGGTTGCAAAAGCAGAAGATAGTTGTGTCTCTTTGTTGTCAACAAGAGTGAAGGGAATCCTCTAAAGATTCTGGATCCTGTCACACGCAGCTGGAAAGACACAGGTCACTGAGCTCTCCGTCTCAGACAACCACAGAGCTTTCAGAGGCATTGAGACAGATTGTGTGTGTGTGTGTGTGTGTGTGTGTGACACATAGATGACATGTTGACTGTCACTCTTAAAAGCACCAGAACCTCTCCAGCCACTGAAGTATTAACAAACACCTCAAAGACCCTGACATTCTCTCTCTCTCTCTCTCTCTCTCTCTCTCTCACACACACACACATTTACACTATAACAAGAAAAATCCTTTTCTTTGTTCCCTTTATTCCTTGCCCTCTTTCTCTTCCTTCCTTTCTCTTCCTTCTTTCTGTCATTGCTTCTTCCCTCAACTTTTTCCTATTTTCTTCCTTCTTTTCTTTTCTCCTACCTTCTTTTACCTTCAGTCCTTTCTTTCATTTTTATTCCTTCAGTCTTTTTCCTCCTCTTCCTTCAGTCAATCTTGTCCTTCTTTCTTCCTTTTCCTTCCTTACTTTCCTTTCAAAATGTTCTCTTCCTTACCTACTCTTCCCTCCTTCTTTTCTTCCTTCATTTATTTTCCTTCTGCTTCCTTCATTCATTTCCTTCCTTCCTTCCATCTACTTTATATACTATTTTCCCTACTGTTCTCTCACTCCAATCGTTCCTGTCTTTCTTTCCCGTTATTCATTCAATCGTTCCCGCCATTCCTTACTCTCCGTCTACCTTCAGTCATTTTCCCTTTCTCTTTCTTGCATTCCCTATCTCCCTCCCTCCCTTCCGTCCTGCCCTTATTCTCTTCTTTATTTGTTTCATTCATTCTTTCTTTCCTTCCTTCTTTCCTTCCTTTCTGCCATCCTTCATTTGCGTCTTTTCTTTTTTTGCCTTCCATTCTTTCACTTCGTATACCTTTATCTTCCATGAGTTAAAACAAGACAAAGAACTCAGGCATTTAGAAAAAACATAAAAAAAGAGGTATGTGTGGAGGATGAAAACAAGAAAGAGGTGTGTGTGTGTGTGTGTGTGTGTGTGTGTGTGGAGGACAAGACGGGTGCATTTTCCCATAGCACCTGCAAATCCGCTCTGCATCCATTTTTAATGTGCTGCCTGAAAACTGCTGAAGCTAACACACACTGCTCGTGTCGTTATTTATTACGGGTGCATATGGAAACCATCACGAAGATGGAGTTACTGCTGAACAATATACAAATAAATCCATATGGCAGTAAGTGTTACTAATGAGCCTTGGATGGAACGTACAGGTGAAAGATGATTTAAAAAAGAGAAAAGGAATAAGAGTAATGGAAGACATCTATAAAAATAACTGAACGCAAACACTAGTGACAAACATAAACAGCAGCAAAAGAAATCTAATTTTTGGAAAATTAACTTTTCCATTTCTATTTTTACTTGAATATTGCAATGAAAGTGCATTTAAAGTGCATAAAAAAACACTTGAAGATTTATATTCGTAACATTTTTGTGGCTAATCGGAATTTTAACTTAAATACATATACAGAAATAAAAACATTTTTTTAAAATCTATCTATCTATCTATCTATCTATTTTAGCAGTACCTTAAGAAAACCAAATGTTGGATAAAAAATTACGCCTTTTTTGGAAAACCAACAACTTATATCTTTAAATATAAAACACCTGAAGATTTACTTTTGGAACAACATTTTTGTTGTTTAACTCAGGTTTAACTTAAATATACATATAGATTTTTTTTTTTCAAAAAAGAAAGACTAATTAATTAATGATTTTATTTGTTTGTTTATTAATAGTAGCTTATGAAACCCAAATTTAGGTGGAAAATAAATAGCTTTACCATTTCCAATTTTATTCTAATATTGCTTTAAGGGTCCATTATATAAATAAACCTTTATAATTATATTATATTATAAATATAATTATTTATAAATAAATAATATATATATATATAATTTATATATATAATTAAAAAAAATATATATATATATATATATATATATGAACGCATGTGAAGATTTAATTTTGGAACAACATCTTTGTTATTTAACTCAGCTTCAATTAAACAGATACTGAAATAATAAATAAACAGATAGATAGATAGATAGATAGATAGATAGATAGATAGTGCAAAACTCCCAAATCAGAAATCAAAATCCAACAAAGGCAGGTCAGTTTTACTGATGATATTTTAAAGAACCCATAATAATAATAATAATAATACCATGCCTGTTGACTGTCATAATATATTGTATGGAACAAAACTAATAGAATATAGACAAACAATAAACACGAGTCAATTTAGCGCGATTGAATAATAATGACGCTTAAAAACAAAAACACAGGAGCTGAGGAATAACACAGCTGGCTGCTTTGTTCTCTGAAAGCCACTGCCAATTCAGCAAAAACAGAAACATGGAGTAGTAAATCAAAAGTGATAAGGGCATTGTTCAAGGGCTGAGAGAGAAGAGAAGAGATGAACGATAGTACCACTGAAAGTGTGTGTGCGGTGTAATATGATAAAAGATAATAAAATACAGACGCATACTGGAAAGCTTTTCCGTCTGAAAAAAACAGCACAGAAATAAAAAAGAGTTCCTTATAGACCCTTTACACTGCTGTGGATTAAGGGACAGATCCAATGGGGGACATCTGTCGAAGCTTCATTTCACACATGCAGTAAAGAAACAAACAAAAGCGAAACTCCGTGCATCAGCATTTTCACTTCTTCTGCAGACAGAGAAACCCCAGATGGTGATCTCCTCAGGATGGGTTTATATGGTGAGCACATTGTGTCACTGTGATATCAGCCTTTATGAGAGCAAGACTTTAAGAAATCCTGTTTTATTGTGTGCTATCAATAAGCATAAACATAAGCATAAGCGTAACCAGGGTTCCAGGTACTTTTTTTTTTTTGTGAGTCATTGTATTCTTGTGATATACAAAATAAATAAATAAATAAATATCTAATTTAAACCTTATCCACGCTGCATAAAGGCTTCACAAAATATATGAATGTTAAAATATACAAAATATATAAATTAATGTTAATAAATGTCAAAACTCCATAAACATTTAGGCCATTTTTCAACATCTATGAGTGTTGGGTGGATTTTGATTTTGGAACCAAGGTACAGTCCTAAGTTTCATCTGAAAATGTCAGTCTGGAGTTTATTTCAAATAACATGAACATGTCACATGACTTCCTGTTTACAGTTTGACCGTGGGAAGGATACGTTGTGCTCTGCAGGTAAATGAAATGCCTTCTTTATTATAAAGAGCAAAGTGAGGATCTATGTGAGTAGTTTCGACTGAACTGGAGCTGTTGCTCAGTGTTAAGCAAACGCAAAGAAACGCTCATTTAAAACTAATAATGCACAAATACAAAATGAAGTGATGTACCTTTTGTCTAATATTCGCCAAAGCAAGTGAGAAAGAATTGTGCAATCATTGTACAACTTGATAGGAATTCATGTTGATGATGCCCGCCCAAAACAAGCACCAACTCAAGTATTTCAAGGCAAAGTATCAACCAAGAACGACTCCTGAACTGATCCTGAGTACTGAGTATTCAGGAATGTGTTGAGCCAAGACAATAATCTAATTTGAAAAAGCATGCTGAGTTAAGTTTTGCTAATTTGCTAATGTTAAGTGGATATATTTAATTAAGTTAGCCTGGTTTCTTTGCTAATGTCAGGTTAGACTAGCATTAATTGCAGTAGCTAAAGTAATTGGCTAGGCCCCAAGTCGAATTCTAGCTAATTGTAAATACTGCAAAATTATGTGGATTGGATGATGTTTTCTTCTAACAGTTTAAATAATAAAATTAGTTTACTTTTTTTATTGCAAGAAATACAACATATCTGATTTTCTGTACCTTACAACTCAGCACAGCAGAACACCATCTTGTTCACCTTCATCTAAATTTTTGGGCGTGATTATAGTCACAGGAGCCACTCCAGGTGTTCGAGGAGATGTCTCCCAAAGCATAAATGGAAAGAGTGAACCATCTGTCCATTAGCCACTGAGTGCTCAGAGCCTCCTCCTAGTCCACAATAACAGACGAATCCCACAGAGAATTCAGACGATTCCTTTTGTGGGACAGCCTTCAAGGCTTTCCCTGATTTCAAATTAGCCAGAGGCTATAACGTGTGCGGTCCGTCTTTGTGGATTTGTTCTTGATTAGCCTTGAGCAGTGAAGTACCAGCAATGTCTCTGTTATGGGCTAACTTTTAAAAAAATGGTCTACCATGAAACAAATGTAACTGATTCTAACTCTTAGAAACACGGATCTTTGTAGGCTTTAACCTACAGAATTTCCATGGAAGAAGAGAAAGAATAGAAATACCTAAATTAAGAAGTAGGCTCATTTGGGTATTTCAACTATCTGTTGGTGAATAGATGAAAATTGAAATTAATGCCTCCTTTACCAACTTGCAAGCATTTTTTGATGAGGTTTATGATGCTTTATTGGAATCAGGTTCACCTAATGGCATCAAGTTACAAGTAGCGACAAATTCGAAAATATAGGTCCAGCAACCCTGATGCTATAGAGACAGTAGTGAATTGTATGTGAAAGAAGCAGTGGGACCCTCAGCCATGTGCAAATTGCCACACTTTACTTAATATACTGCTCTAATATAGACTGATGGATGGCATTAATTAGGGATTGAATGGATGACTGCTAGGCGAGGCTGTGGGGGAAAGCTGAGATAAATGTATAGGTAAATGGGAGAAGGGTGCATGCATTAAATATACTCTCTCTACCTAGACAACTACCTGATGTAAGATTTTAACCTTCTCAATCAAGTTAGACCAGTGACACCACACTGCCATTTGCATTAACAAATGGGAGGTTTAACGTGATGGAATGTATATAAGAGCTGGATATTACAGTCACGTAGTATGTCTTATTTTATTCAATCAGGAATGCCAAGAATGAACAAAGAAGCACTGCTCATGCTTTCCATTATGCCTGACATTCCCCCAGAAATCCTAGATTTCCATTCTGTTAGCTTCCCTGCCATTCTATCTCCCCTGCTCCTCCCCCAGAGACGTCTGAGACTGGCCCGGGAAGAGGGCGAATTTCATTTTAACTGCATAAATTGGATTCTGGAGGTTGCAGGAGCGACAGAGCTGGGATGGATTCGATTTCTCACCTGGTCGGGATGCTGGCGGGAAGATTAGCCTAAGGCAACACGGCATAGGATTTTAATAAAGGGATACTCACCGTCTACAGCGGTGGCCACCCATCTCTTTGTTTTGTGCTTCCCTTTGAACTGATTGGCAAAGCAATCTTATTATTCTTAGCCACATAACTAATTGAACACATAATCAGTCTACTTGATGAGATTAATCAGTCAGGTATTTCAGCTTGGAGCTGTATAGGAAGGTTGATCTCGACAACGATGATTACTGGTCCAGACATTAGACAAATAAGTATGAATTTCAATGAAAAGGATTCTGAAATGTACAAGTTTTTGTCGTCTCTGTAGAAGATGAAAAGGATTCTAACTGTAACTCTGAAATCGAGATGCTGTTCTTTTCATACACAGGCGATAGGCCTCATTTCTTGAACTGGATACAAACAAAATTTTTCGTAATTAATCACAGGAACATTTAGACACGAAAAGTGGTGTTCATTAAATCCCAGTTAGATTGAGAAGAATATCTGAATCCTACAGGAACTCCTGAGTTTGTGTAAATTTACATATAAGGAGACTCACTCAACGTGAACCTCGATTTATCGGCTTCAAATTGTATAATAGGATCGTGCTGTGATGTTTGCTTATTTATTTCAATCACAAATTTAGTGAAACTTTTGTGAAACCCAGTCATTTCATATTAATAAAAAGAAAGCAATCCAAAAGAAATTCAAAAATGAAGACAAACAAGAATGGCTATTCAATTAGGACAAAAAAAATGGCACCATATAAAAAGAAAAAGAGTCACTGTGATGATGGTAGTTGACATGCTGCAGTAACTGAGCTGCATCATTGGAAGATTTATTGCACACCATGCTTAAGAGGAGCTCTTTTGCCGTTTAGTTGCCATTTTTTTTCGTTTTCAGCTTTCGGTGAGCTTTGCCTTTTATGGAGTTTTGTGAGTTTTACTAAATACAAATCAGCTGTAGCGTGAATGCCCTATGTGAACCTAAAGAAAATCAGAGTTACCAAGACTTTTGTAATTATCTGTTAATAATTTTTAGCTCGGTTTGGCCAACAAAAACATTTACACCATTAAACTTTATTAAAAGACCGACAAATGAGGCCAGTGTATTTCAGAACTCAGACCTGCACAGTATTTCATAAAAATTAACCTTTACTTGTCCTGATTGCAAAAATGGCTCTGTTACCATGACTCCCAGGATTTCTAAATGCCATTGCTTAGCCCATTAAAAGGTTAGGGAAAATGAAAACTGTGCTTTTTCCTTTCGTTTAAAATGGTCTTTCCCTCTAATCACTCTGATCAGCAGAGCTTGACATAGGACCATTAAATATTTGAGAAACAAGGAGGCTGATATAATGAAGCCAAACCCTGAATGGTTATTCTGAGAGAACATGCATTTGTAAAGCCACTGATTATGCCACTCAAGCTTGTTAGGGATTATTACTGGGGGAAAAAGTCAATGTATAATCAGCTGCTACCAGTTACAGCAGGACATCATAGTCTAACATTCCATAAAAGGAGCAAGATATATGAGCTACAGCTTAAGATATCAAAAGCACTTAATTTATGCTAAAGTATTTCTAAGTATGCATACATGATTTCCCCTACAAGGCTTGTCTCAGCACATAAAAGAACAGTCAATATGAGAGGATTCATTTAAAACTGAGAATTATTATTCTCCTACATCCTTGCTCTAGACTTCAATCGATCGTTTCTTAGCATGGCACAACTCTTGCGCTTCCTTAAGATCACTTTATAATGAGTAGGTGTCCCTTATTTCATCTTGTCCTAAAACAGGAATGGTGAAGGTTGGAAACTCCTTGATTTCTCTCAGTCTCTGAGGAGATCAGTTATTTTCCTGTATCCAGAATAGGAAGCTAGGCCTCCTTTCTCCAAACACTCGCTTCCTCCCCACACAATGTCCATGTCAAAAATAGGGCAGTTTGTTCCATCATTGGCTTTGCTTCACCACGCATTCCAGTACTGCTTTTAACATTTCCCTGCCTACTATTCGTCATTTCTCCTTGTGGGACGACCTTCCGCTCACGTGAAGTTTGTTAGATGAGCCTCTTGGTGGCATGAGGGACCAAGTCAAGATAACTGCTCAAGAGACTTCAAGAGAAGAAATTATCCAGACAGAAATTCAAGATTAGACCAGACAAAGAGCAAATACAAAAGACTAGTCGATCAACAAGGCAAGGGAAAAAACTCAGAACAAGTTGGCAAGACTTTGCAATAAGACATAAAAACACTAGGGTGTAAGCAAGCAAACTAATCAAGGGTGAACACAAAACAGGTGAACACAGTTGACAAAGAAGCCAATGACAAGACAGTGGAGGACCAAAACCAAAACAAAGGCACATGGAGAACAGCACCATGAAGTGAGTGGGGGAATTAGTGACACTAACTTATACTTAGCATAATAAAGCAACAACAATAACAAAAAACCAACATTGTATAGCTCCTTGCTATATAGCCCTCCTCTTGTCCAACCCATTAGATGGACATAAAGTGCACTTCTGAGTCATGATTATTGTATCAAGCTCACAATAGGGTGTTGTCCATTTCCACCATGTTGAACTTAATTCCTATTCTTGCTGCTGTGCCAAGAGAAAAAAAACAGGGACATGTGTGGAGCTAGAAACTGTGCAGACAATGAATTGGTCAAACTCAGTCAAACACAGAATTGTGATGAAATCATCACAAGTTGTCACTCAAGTTAGACATCCACCATTTTAAAGAGGCATTATGTGAAACAAATTAGGTACATTAAATCAAGTTACTATACCAATTAGAGAACTCCTTTATTTTTTCCTGAATACCATTATGCAATTGAGCAATAGAAAACCAGCTCTTAATTCAGTATGCACTGTGTTGTAGCATGCCATCCAATGGAAAAGAACTAATCAGTGCTAAAATGCGGCTTCATTTCCTATTAAGCACAACAAGGCTAATCTGATTAAGTAAACGCTGAGCACTGCTCTACTTTCTGCCCTCTCTTCATTTTTCTTCCCCATTCATCAATTTCCTGTCTTGGGTTCCGATTAGACACTGGATACCATGAGGAGTCTCCAGCGCTAACTTGTCAAGGTCTGCAATTTTGAGTTACACTCCTGAAAGGCAACGTTGAAAACCACTGATAAAGATGTCAGGCTTACATCCCGATTTGAAGAAGGCAAGTAAATATTCTCCATTTCAATATCTTATTTCAAAGCAAGAGAAAGCACTAAAACCTGTTGGAATGACTTGTTGGAAGTTATACCAAAGAAAATTGGAATAAGCCTAAAGGCTACTTACAAAAGTGCATTTCTAAAAGTGTATAGCTAAGAGAGATCACTAGAGCACATGTCCTGGTTGGATAGGTAAAGATATTTTTGCGGCTTTTCTTATACTGGTTACGTTTAGGCCAGCAGAATAGGTAGGAAAGCTGTTGAGGCGTCTTTGTATTTAACCTTGTCGGGTGTCAAATTAGCCTGATTTCTGCATTAAAAGCAATATTCTGCATACTAATTGGAGCCATTGAGCTGAACTTTCCAATGAAAGTTCAGAACCCATTAGAACCCATTAGGTCAGAATTGACTGTACTGGTTTTTGAGTTATTGAGGTTTGGATTAAACCCATTCAATTCAAGTGGCCAGTAAAATAGGCTAATGACTATAACAACTCGAAAACAATTGTAATAGCTTTCATAATGGTGGGTTGTTATTTCCACTATTGTAACAAAAAATCACAGACCTCTGCCCATGCTTCACAAGCCTTCACTTTGAAAATCAATGGTCTATAATTGTAGCTTCACTTTTATCTGAAAAAAAAAAAAAAAGCACTGAGCTGCATTTGTGGCTCTTCTCATAAGACTCTAGCTTAGTCTTTGCATTGTGCTGAAACACTTGTGGCTAACGTACGCCCACAAATAACTCCCTGCCATGCCACTTTTTCCTAAAATAGTCCCTGCACATGCAGATCTGGGAAAATAAGTGCCAAGGCTCTTTACTGAATCCCAAAGATCTGAAACTCAGCATTTTTTCAACCACTTTCATCTTCACTTCGAAATCTGGGTCACGACTCTACTCAACAGCTACCATTGTGCTGTCTTACCCTGCTGCCTGATTGGGATTGGAAATGGAAATGTATGGAAATGTGTATAATGCTTCCATGCTGTAAAATATAATAGGGAAGGCGCAATTTAAAGGGCATAATTTGCAGATTGGCAACATTTCCCATTTATTAACATCTTACATACTGTATCTTAATATGCAGAGCACAAGCCTTAAGGTTAAACCTGTCTCTACTCTAAGCACTTCTACAATTAACCTTCTTCTCTTTAACTCAAGTCTTCAGTACAGGTGCAAATACTGGATGTAATCAAAATGAAGTGCACTCAGCATACTAGGACAGATAATCCCAAAATAACTGAGTCTCCCTGCTACTTTATGACAGGGACATGAAACATGAAGGAAATGAAATGTAGAAGGCAAAGAGAGGAAGCTTAGCAACACAGCGTGTGTTGATGACGGCAGTAAAGAACCACATGCTCATCTATAAGTCATAAAGTGGATCACTTGAGTACCGTTTACCTTCTCTCGTGTGACTGCTCACGGTTTTACACCGGCAGGTGATGAATTAGCGCGTGTTCAGGAGGAGGGGAATGTAGAATTGGGAGTGCTCTCCCAGGTCTTCTAATCATTTCCTCTCAGAGATGGCCAAGATTGGGTCAAATTAAAGAAGTATATATGGATACAGACACTCGTAATCTCTATATCTTACACACACACACACACACACACAAGTGGACATATGTCCATTTAATTTGTGATATAATGATAATGATGTTGATTATGATTATGATGGATCACAGAAACCAAGGATGTTTTCTCACTGTGCATTCAAAAATAAGAAACCTGCCTAAACAGGAACTAAACTTAAGACTTCTAGTTCTAGTTCATTTTCCACCAACCTGGGAGATTCCTGGAACAGACACTGCACAATACGGTGACAGCAGTTGTGACCGCATCGTTATTACGGTGCATGACAAATACCACTTTTACATCCAACAATATAAAAGTGTTCGGATTAACACTGTTTCTTCATCTGATCGGCTGTTTGTTTGGCCATCTTGTATTTGCTGCAAAGGTGTTAATTAAGAAAGAGACACAACTTTACATCAAAAACGACAATAACGACGTAAATAGGATCAGGGTTGAGGAAAACCAGGCAAAAAAAATAACATCGTAGGTACATTAGTAACGCAATGAAAAACCTCTGCATAGTCGACACCATCATAAAAACAAAGGTACTTCTGTTTGTGCCCTATAAATCTTTGCTAGTGCTGGTACAGACTGAGATATTTAAAACTGAACAATCACAGAGGTTGAGAAATAAACCAATGCAATATCGTTTTTGAAATATTAGTCTGGAGGCTACACTGTTCCTGTAGGTAGCAATCCTGAACCACACACTATATAAATGGACCTTTGGTTCAATGGAACAAGCACCATTTCAGTAGGCACCAAAAGATCTGGCACTTTGTGCACTGAAAAAGAAAAAAAAAAAAGGTTGTAACAACCAACTCGAGAACACACAAGAGGTTGGAGGCACCTGAAGACTGGAATATAACAAACAACGGAAGCAATGATCATCAAAAATGACACTATATGAGTATGAGAAATCCAAAAAAATGTCCAAACTATTAGTTTGCATCAAATGCATTATTGATCTCAGCACACAACAGTAGTTAAGCATAGCACAATTGCTTGACCTGTCACATGCAACATACAGCCATGGAAAAAGATATACACCGCTCTCAAGCCCCATGCTGGTTCTGCTCCAGAGGGTTCATCAATCCAGCTGATTGATCAGATGCCCCGATGGCACCCCTGACAATAAATCTTCACTCACACAGAAATATGCACAGTATGAGTAGCCTGAGTGACTGTGCTAGGTCAGTGCCTGTCAGATCTCCATGATAAAATGGAGATGTGTTCAATTAGTTTGCTCCTAAGAGAGAGAGAGAGAGAGAGAGAGAGAGAGAGAGATGGAGACATCCAGAGACCCGAGTGTGTGTATATAATGGATGCATGGTGATAATTAAAAGACTCTTAGAGAGCCTGAAAGAAATTAGAACATCAAATTACTGTGGCTAAAGAGGATGAATCGTGCTCTTGTTTTTTAGCAAAGAGATCCGTTTAGAAGCCTGGAAACCATCATCAGTGTGAAGAACATGTAAATATGTTTTCAGTTCCTTTCTAAAGCTTCAATAAAACGGGTATACACTCAGCTGAATGTTACTGAAAGCCCATCAAGTTGATTTTAGCCCCAGGGTAAGACCTCAGTTCGTATTTTTCATGACCCCTGACTCGGTGGTGCAGTGTAATTCAGGAAGCGGGTCTGTAATGTGGTTGTAACTGCTGCAAGTCTTTAAAGTGGTTATTACTGGTGGCCTTCTCTCATGCATGCATTTAATTACATGCAAATAAAGACAAGAACACTGAGGTCAGAGCTACGGTAATGATTGACTGAGGACGTGACTTTTATTTAAAATTCTGCAAAACAGAACAATTAAGTGCATTCACTCATGCATGCTTAGTTGCACCCACATATACACACAGTGTATAAGAGCAAATGAGCAATACCAGTCAATTACTTTTCTGCAGTATTACACAGGGGCATTTTTTTAATTTGTTTTTGTTACACTTATGAGTAAGAATTCTAAAGCTTGTGTTTTTGACACATGCTAGATACATTTATTCATAAGAAACAAATTGCATTTTCATGGTAATATGAGAGGAAATTAAATCAATGTAAAAATGGGTGAGGTCAGTTGTAACATGGTGCAACTCTTATGTTTGTACCAGATGAAGCACCTTTTTTTTTTTTTTTTTTTTTTTTGCTAAAAGCATGTGCATAAATGTTGGGCACAGTATGATGCACAAATACGTCAATCACATGACTTTTCTGACATACATCAATCTGACTTTCGATGATAAATACTTCCGAGCTGTGACTTAAGTTAGTGTTCTTTTGCAGGCAGGCAGAGGTGGCTACTGAGCATGCTCAGAATGAATGTCACCATGGTAGCTTGTCACTGATTTGAGCAACTGATAGTGTAACAACTGACCCCTCACAGCCGACCCCATTCTTCCCTAATAACTGCAATTTCCAAGAGTTTTCCAACAGTTAATAAGTAACTCTAAAAATGGCTGTGATACAGATGATGCTAATCTCTGCCTCTGAATTACGGCCTGCAGCAGTGTGGAGGATTTAACAAACACACAGCCTCTGTATAATTAATACTCACTTCAGCCCACGCATTGCCACACTGCCATCATCTTGCCTTTTGGGCTGAACATGAGGTCAGTTTACACGTTTTTAAACGCTAGTGTAAAGTCAGTGTTAAAATTTCAGCTCTGACCTTTCATATTTCAAATGATAAGAGCCAACCAAAAGCCCCCAGAGAAAACCTGGTGCTTGGTTTCATTTTGCACAGTTCACTGGATTAGTTTCTTTTAAGTCTAGAGGTGTTAATTCCGCTCTACGCAAACACACACACACACACACACACACATTCTGCCTCCACCTCAAATGGAAATAGACCCTTAATGATGTGAAGAACTGCACATCCTACCACCTCCTCTTCATCACACTGCAATGCTAGCAATCCTACACGGAGCAAAAAACATCACTCCTCGGCAATGCTAGCAATCCTACACAGAGCAAACGACAACATCACTCCTCTGCAATGCTAGCAATCCTACAAGAAGCAAAAAACATCACCCCTCTGCATTGCTAGCAATCCTACACGGAGCAAAAAACATCACTCCTCTGCATTGCTAGCAATCCTACACGGAGCAAACAACAATCGTAGCGCACATACTCGGCCTCTATCTCTTCCAACACACAGCAGCTGACTACAGTTCAGCACAGGCAGATGCAATGTTATGAGAAGGCAGGTGATAATGATATGCAGTTAAATACCCGAGCTTCTCTTAATCTCAGAAACCGGAAAGCTCTGGTTATCTCATGCAACACACAGAACTCACTTAAGACTCTGCAAGCCTCTTCTAACAGCCTGAAAAATCCTCACCCCATCCGACCTCATAAAAACCCTTTTTGGTAATTGTAAAGGCTTGCTGGTGTAACTAATGTGACCTGTATCGCTGAACGCACCCTGCCACTGCTATCTGCCAAATATTTTTAGATTTCCATAAAGAGGTCAATATGCTGCACTGGGGCTTTGAGTGCTTATCCACAGGCTCCACAGTGAACAGAAAATCTAATGCATTTACTCTGTGCATACTGCATACAGTATATACATTCACCAGTCACCTTTACAGGAACTCCTGTACATCTGCTCATTCATGCAATCATCCAATCAGGCAATCATGTGGCAGCAGTGTAATGCATACAATCATGCAGATGCAAGTCAAGGGCTTCAGTTTAATGTTCACAGCAAACATCAAAACGGGGGGAAAAAAATGCAATCTCAGTGACTTGGTTGTTGGCGTCAGATGGGCTGGTTTGAGTATTTCAGAAACTGCTGATCTCCTGGAATTTGCAAGCACAACAGTCTCTAGAAATTACACAAAACTGTGGAAAAAACATCCAGCGAGCTGCACTTTTGCAGGCGGAAAAAAGTTGTTGATGAGAAATGTCAGAGGAGAATGACCAGGAAGCTGACAGGAAGGCTATGGTAACTCACATAACAACTCTTTACATCCATTGTGAGCAGAAAAGCAACTCAGAATGCACAACACACCAAACCGTGAGGTGAATGTGCTACAACAGCAGACGACCACATCAGGTTCCATTCCTATCAGCCAGAAGCAGGAAGCTGAGGCTACAGTAGGCAGAGATTCACCGAAAATGGACAGTTGAAGATTGGACAAAGACCAGGTGATGATTTTCCAATCTTCAACTTTCTAGTAGAAACAAGCATAGAAATGAAGGCAGATTTGTGCACATATGAGAGAATGACATATGAATGAATTTGCATCTGATTTATTCATTATTATTAATTAGCTTTTGGCACTGTTGCATGAATTATAATGCATTTTTTAAATAATGGTCAATTAATTGACTACAAGAGAAATACTTTATCATTCAAAAAAAAGTTGGTTGTATTGGGAAGACATTTCTCCATAAAACTGAGCTGACAATAAAACAAATAAGAAAACTTGCTAAAATTATAGTATATTTATTCATCGATGAGACAGTAATATCTGGGCTAATATTGTTCATACTATGTGACAACGATCTTTACCTGAACTTCAGATTTTCTGCATTTTTTAGTCAAAGACAAAAGTTTCATTTTTGTCCATTTTAGAGACACACTTACTACATGAAAATTTATAAAAAGTTTTTTTAAATTTGTAAGATAAGCAACAGTATTGTGACAGCATTTTATGTTTTCTCATGCATCAGTACAAGACTGACAAAAATCACATACATAGGAATCCTACTTCTGAGTCTCCATGTATGTTTTCTCACCTCCTGTCCATCAAAACACACCTCCAGATTGCTGAGAGGACATCTCCACTCCTCCATCACCAAAATGAACAACCCTTTGCTGTAAACGACAGTTGGCAAATTGCCCGGGCCCGACTCAGACATTTTGTGTTACTGCATCAGATGGTGCTGTCAACACAGTGTCTATACAAACTCTAATTATAGACGCTATATAGCCACGGCTCAGATTGACTCACCCTATAAGAAAATACGCTCAATTTTAAATCAAAGAGCCAGGAGCTACAGTGTGCATCTCAGCGATGAAATTGCCTCCAACCTTAGAAAATGCATTACAGCTAAGTCACTTTAAAGGTGCTTTAGTGGTTAATTAGGTGAAGTACAACACTGGAACAAATTTTACTCCTTGAACCTACCTCCCATTATCACCAATGTAGACAAAGCCACGCCCCCTTGAATCTGTTCAATTAGACGAGTGTTAGCATTTTATTTTTGCCCACTAGGTCACTTCTTATAGCAAAGTTATAACATGTGAAAGTCGACTCATATTGATATTCTGCGGTGTGTATAGTCGAAATTACCTTCTATGTTCTTTTTTTTTCTGTAATGAGCTCCCATGAGTTTTTCAGCTGACCGTCACTACCAGGGTTAGCTAGTTAGCATTGTTAGCTGCGCGGAAGTTAGTTAGCATTACATACATTTCTATTACCTGGTTCTCTAAGTGATAAAATGTATTTATTTGATTTGCTGTACAAAGCCAGTCATTTAAATAGTACAATGCTTTATACAGATTGCATTTTTGAAACTATGTTTCTTGTCATTACATTTATTTATTTATTTTTTTTGGAAACACTATATGGTTTTTGCTTGCAGTAAATTATCTGATTTCCAGGTTATTTGTATTCGTAAGGAAGAAACCCAACTACTGCACCTTTAAACAATGAAATGGAGCAGGATGGATGATGTAATCAGAATATATTGATGGACACATTTAGGCCAAACCACTCATGGCATTCAATCATTTTCCCCCCAAAGGGGGGACACAGTCCTAACCTCATTCAGCTCCCAGTATATTCCACACACTATAATAATGCTTATTAAATAAATAAATATATCAGCTCAGCACACTGGGGCAGCCACCACCCAGCGCTCTTCAATGTGCTGAGACCGAAGTGACCCCGACTTGCTAACACACTCCCTCATGGTGTTTTTGCGAGTCTGCACATTTTGTCGTCCATCACTGTCAGAGACCGGCCTCCTGCAAGACGGCTGTCATTTTTCACATTTGCTTCATAAAAGACTAAGAATTTTACATCTGCACAAGCTCACAACCTTGTTTAGAGTTGAGGTGGATTAATGTCAGGAATTCTCCATGCTGGGCCAACGAAGAGTTTAGATTCTAAGAGCTTGCATTCAGATCCCATGGCTATTTTCCCTTCCTGAGCACAGGTGGCCCACACAGGTTGTGATTTCCCAACAGGATACTCCAGAGCCGCTCAGATTTCCTAATGAGCAGTTGATGAGGGAATGGGATGATGGGGGTTCTTTGGCTAATCACGAATAATGTACCATTCAATCTGTGACACTGTGATCACTATGATATTTAGGGCTGGGCAAAATGACAATATAAGATTGACACTGTAATAAATTATGTCACCTTTCTGAGATAACACTTATATTCTTTTTCTAACATTTTTTTAGAAACAATATTTACAAACTCTGATTGGAAGCAATGGATTTGAGTTAATAATTGTAAATGTTAATTATAATTATCAAATGCATAAATTCATAATAAGTAAATAAACCAAACTCTTTTTTTTAAATTCAACCCCACTGTTTTGAGTTTATCAGCAGTCCTATATAACGTTATAGATATCATGTATCATAAAAAGTTTTCAAATACTGTAACATATTTTGTCATCCTGCCTGTCCCTAATGCCATTAGTAATGAATGGGAATGATCCTCCAGTGTTCAGTTGATACCTTCATATTGGAAACATAGTTGGCTATCAAATATCTGTTGTAATCCACAGGGACATAATTCATGTTTTGTATCCATCAACATTCTTGGCCCTGCCTTCATTTTTCCCAGTTCTTCATCTCTAAAGCATCTAATGTGGCCATAAGCCAACATAGCCTCATTTACTGCTGCTAACCGTGATTAGTGGTTATTAATTGGGGTAATTAATTCACACTTCCATCCACACCTGAGGACTTTGTAATAGGGATAGAATAATAATAAGCATTGTAATTCCCTCTTGAACTGTATTGAAGCACAAATCATCATCATAAGAATTTTACATTGGCTTAATCATAAATTGCTTTTGGTTACCTGAGCAGTAACATAACATAACATTTCTGATAAAACGAGAATATAGTTTGGGCTGTCACAGTCCTTTAAAAATTGAATTCATATTTAAATTATTTAAACGATTTAACTTTTAAATGCATTCAATATTGAAGCGCATATGATGTCATACTGTCACAGACAAAACAGATATTAACAATAGCCCAACACTGTGTGTTTGAATTGCATAAAATCCAAGCAAATCACAAATTATATAGTTATAGGAATATTACACTTTTATTATAAATGTTAATTCTTCAGATTAAGCATGTTACAGCTGTTACATAATTGCCTAAGTAAGGAACAAAACACGATGGGGCGTGACAATGGCAAGGAGGTGGGAAGCCATTACCACCAGTAAGTGTATCAGTTTCCTGTAACAGCATGCCCTAAGGTGTTTTATTCCTCCTATACCACAATGATTTGCCAACAATTAAGTTTTTTTAAATTTATGAACAAAATGTCATACTTTTTATTCATTTAATGTTATGGAACATCCACAAGACACGTTAGTTCCTGTTATCACTTACATTATAGCACCTATAAACAGTTGTTTTTCTCTATCTTAAAGTTCATAAGGCATGTGGTATAATCACTATTATTATTTATTCACCTAATTTCATTTATTTGATCTGGCATGATTCAGTTGATCGCAATGAATCGTTACAATCACATGTTTCTATATAAATATTTAGAGTCTATGCAGTCATTCTGTATTATAGACTATATGAAAATAATTAAACATGTACTAAACATGTATTAAAGTTGACTATAAATTTACTTAATAAATAATAAATTAATAAATTTACTCATAGCACTAGTGAAACAAGGGTAATCTAACTACGAACTTTGAGGAAATGTGTTTTGATAGATTTGCCTTTGATAGGTGCCTAATGTAGAACATGAAAATTTATACATTCAAATATGATTTTTTCTCTTTTAAATAAATAAATAGTATGAAAGCCTGAATAACATTAGAACTGTGAAATTTGTTCTGACAGCCTCAATGTGATATTTTAAGCCAAGAATCTTTCATGATGAATAAAAATGATAATATTCTGTTTTTAGAAATGGCAAGTGGTCATACTGGGACAAAAACATAATATGATATAAAAATAAAAATAAAGATGTGTAAAGATTCCATTTATAATGGTAATGTGTCATCCTGAATGGAAATCAAATCGAATTGTAAGACTGTCTGTACTGACCATATCTCAGGTTGCTCTAATCATAGGGTTGGTCTGTGTATGTGTGTGCGAAATTGTGTGCAGGAGTTGAATAAAATGCCACCCAAATGTCAAAAGGTCCTTAGAGGTTCTGTGTGCCTGTTTGTGTGCGTGTATACACCCTTCTGAACACTGATGCATTATGGGAATGATGAACGGTTAAACGAACCACTAATGAGCCAAATGAGAGGCAGAGCGAGAAAAAAGAAAGCGAGAGACAAAGAGTAAGCAAACAAAGAATACATTAGCTTTGAGAATAAGAAGACAAATCACTAGGTTCCAAATCATCTCGGATCCCAACATCCCACGCTGTTCTGAACACAGTGTGTTAGACACAAGGTCTAACAGTGCTGGTACTACAGTGCTGTAAGTGCTGTAAGCTACGCTTTCCTAGATCCTTGTGAAATTCTTTGCATTTGGCGCAGTGATTTCTCACTAAATAATTTCTTGCCAGAAATGTGCTTTAAAAAGTAAGGATGATGAAACAACAGGCCATGGTGAGGGTCATGATGTTGTCTATGTCCAAACTGTACACACAACTGTAGTACTATCTGTATGTAAATAATGCCATTTCAGATATAGCCCGTGTGGACGTCCTGCTATCATCTATGATCCAGGACCAGGTTATTAACTTAAAAATATATCTGATTTCATATCATTCATTCATTGATTCATTCATTCATCTTTAGTAACCACTTTATCTTAGACAGGGCCGTGGTGGATCCGGAGTCTATCCCAGGAACACTGGATGTGAGACAGGAATATACTCTGGACACCACACACACTCATTCACACACTCACGCACCTAGTGGCAATTTAGTGTAGAAAATCCACCTACTGGTGTGTTTTATTAGGTCGGACAAAACGGAAGAATGCGGAAGAAATATGTATAACGCCACACAGAGAGTGACTCGAGTTCAGGATCTAACTGGAGATCTGTGAAGCAGCAACAGTACCTGCTGCACCAAGACCCCTACAGTAGTCCAGCGTGATGCACATAAAAACATGAATAAATCTGGCTCGGTGTTGGACACAAAAAAGTTCAAATTTGGTTACATTCGAAAATTCATAACAATTCCTAAAACCCGAGCTCAGGACTGTACCTAATGATACTCTCGGTTATCAGCTTTTTCTCCAGCTGTAACCTGCTGGACTGTTATTGCTACAGATGTTTTATTAAGACATGTGTTTGTGTCTGTCTCTCTCCATGTTTTGTCTGTCGAGCTGAAAGAAGAAAAGACTCGCTGTGGGAGGGGAGACCGCTTCCTCCTCTCTTCTGATCAATAATTAATGAGTCTGGAGTCTGTCCTGTGAGATGCGTTAAAGTTGAATGTAGAATGTGTCCACCCACCCACACACGCACACACACACACACACACACAAACACACACACACACACACTGTACTGACACCACCACCACCTCTATAAAGGTCTATGGTGGTGTGAGAATATCCATATTCAATACAACCAGAGCATGATTTCAGTTTTTGTCTGGAATGGAAAGAAGTGGGGGAAAATATACACTCACTGGCCACTTTATTAGGAACACCTGTACACCTGCTTATTATCCAATCAGCCAGTCATGTGGGAGCAGCATATTGCATAAAATCATGTAGATACAGGTCAAGCGCTTCAATCAATGTCGACACCAAACATCACAATGGAGAAAAAAATGTGATCTCAGTGACTTTGACTGTGGCATGGTTGTTGGCGCCAGATGGGCTGGTTAGAGTATGTCAGAAACTGCTGATCTCCTGGGATTTGCAAGCACAACAATCTCTAGAGTTTGCACAGGATGGTTTGAAAAACAAACAAACAAAAAACATTCAGTGAGCACCAGTTCTGCATTCGAAAATGCCTTGTTGGTTAGAGAAGTCAGAGGAGAATGGCCAGATTGGTTCGAGCTGACAGGAAGTCTACAGTAACTCAAATCACCACTCTTTACAGCCGTGCTGAGCAGAAAAGCAGCTCACAATGTCAAACCTTGAGGTGGAGGGGCCACAACAGCAGCAGACTACAACGGGTTTCACTCCAGTCAGACAAGAACAGGAATCTGTGTCTACAGTGTGCACAGGTTCACTGAAACTGGACAGCTGGAGATTGGAAAAGACCAGGTCGGTGAGTGTATAAGTATAATTTGCAATATATGTGAAACTGGTAATGGAACAAAATCTTCTGATGATCTGATCTGATGATCCAACACTTATGTAACATCTTTTTCCCCTCAGAAAAGGACATCATTATATGTTCAGTTTTTGAAAATGAGCTGCCAGCAGCAAAACTGCATGCATTTTTTAAATGTAATTTTAGTGATCACATTATTCAAAGGGCATAATGTGAAAAATGAGCTAACGTTAAGGTCCTCATACCTTTGTACCTCAAACTCAAGAATTTCCACAATCTTGAGGAGACATTAGACGTAGCAGACACTAGAATAAGTTTAAAAGAATGTGTGTGTGAGTAATGGCTGAGGGACAGAAAAAGACAGGTCATTTTTTAGGAGATGCAGCATGTCACTAAGCTGACTCTCAATTTCAGGACAACAAAATTGCTTGTGTGCATGCTTGTGGGTGTTAGGCCTGAGAGCGCATTGCATTATTTTATGCTAAGAACAACATTAAAATGCAATCGAGCAAGAAACCCAACCAAAACTGCACACCAGAAAGCAAAAGGACTGCAACTGCTGCATGCACCCACACAATTACTATGTATTTGATAATCCCTTGCTTCCCACACTGATGTAGTTATAATAAAAGAGATTCATCTTAAGCGTCCTCTGCCACATCCTAACCTAAAAGCTGGAACGGCATGCCAAACAATCCTGCACGTTAAATTACTAATTTCCAAAATATACAAGAAAAGCAACATTCTGAAAGACTTTTGATCTGTACGAGTGGTTCATTTTTAATAACTGTGATACCAGTTGTATGATTCTGACATGATTTTGTATGATTTTGATATTCTAATAAAAATGATTTTGTAGTTTAATTATCAACTAACATTAATATATATGTGATTTGATGTGAATAATGTATAGATAGTCACAGTGACAGGGGAAATAAGACAAAACTGCCAGGAATATCAACAATTCTGTGAATCAAAAAAGCTGTGTTGGGAAATTATTAAGGAAAAAAAAAAACTGTACAAATAAAATTGCACTGTAAATGCAGTCATCACTGAACCTGCATGGTTTCTGCAATATTGAGAAGCAACAACATTCCATTACACTACAACCTATAAACTCTGAGCTATCAGAAATTTCTGAGTAGAATCTTTTTATAAACACAGTAAACAATGCCATTTAAATGTAGCATATTTTCTGTTTTACTGTATGTCAGAAGATACAGCAGGAAATTCAGTGTACGTAGCTACATTCTACCTTATTGAGAAACAACAACATTACACTACGACATCTAAACTCTAAGCTATTAGAATTTTTTTTTACGTTTTACTTTTTGTGTTTGGAGATATGCCAGGCTCTTCTGTTGTTTGCAAATGTGCCGGCTCTTTTAGGTGAACCTTTTCTTTCTTTCTTTTATTTATCGATGTAGGCAATGCCATTATTCCTTAATTCATTCATTCATCTTCAGTAACTCCTTAAATGCTTCCATGGAAACCTCTGTTCAACATCCGAGCTCTTTGTTTGTGTGAATTGTGAGACGTGTCTTTGACTCTCAGCTGTGTGTATGAGGGAGGTGTATTATGGAAGGTTATCAGGTTCGTTGTCAGGATACACGGAAATAAATTTTCTTAATAAAACACAGACGGAAAAACGCACAATAATATTAATGGAGCGATTATTTTGTTATTTAGAAGGTAGTGTAATATTCTATCAAATGATTTCCACCACAGTTAGCCGAAGAAGGACAATCACTGGTCAAAATATCTGGTGTAGAAAAATTGGCAATGAGCCATTTGGGAGTTGAAAGAGTCGACTCACATTGGTGAGATGATTCAAATGAACTGACTCACTAAAAAAAAGACTGAAATTCCCATCACTGTTCTGTAGTTTATGGCACAGCAAATTGGAAGCTCATGTTTGATCAAGGCCTGGCAAACATAGCAGTCAAGACCTTCTGACTAGAAATGAACATAAACATCTCTCAAACAACTGGAACAACAGTAAAGTATCCTGGACTGTACCATCCAAACAGTACCACATTCACTACATTCACGACTTTAACTGTTCAAACATTTATCAAGAAGTTGTAATGGTAGCAGATAAAAAAAAAAAAAAAAAGCTTAAGACCAAAAACTAGGCGGGAAAACAGCAAGTCTTTCCTCCCACGGTGCACATAGAGGGGCGGCCTGATCTGATAACAGGCTTGACATCCTGAGAAGAGGCCTGTGTGTGTGCGTAGGTGGGAGATAAGGATCGGAGAAGCCCCATTTCCAGCCTACATCAATACACACACACACACACACAAAAAAAAAAACGCTAACAAGAATTGACATTTTATTCGCTTGCTGACATTTTATTCGCCATTCAGCTGCATTTCTTCCCCCCTGTACAATGCAAGGGATTTTTTTTTTTTTGTATGTTTTGCACTAACATCATGAATCTGCCTGAATCCGCTGTGTAATAAACATGCAATATGATAATGTGTATGTGTGCAGGATAAATACAGAAGCAGCGCTGCTACGCTTCCCACTTCCTTAATATAATATTCATGCTTCTGAATTTTGATGTGACCCATAAATAAATAAAATTACACACTACAAGCTTTGCTCCTCCATTTCTATTAATAAAAAAGGTTTATAGCTCAGACACACAATTAAAAGCGAGTGTGCATATCTGAAAGGTATGCCAGTAACCCATTTGAAGAACTATATTTCTTTAGACTGATTTCTTTGCTTTTATTTTTCAAACGCTCCCTGAGCAAGTGAAAGAGCAGAATCCTGCAGTTTTAGTCACAAGGAAATGCATGTTTCCTTTTTACATTGCTCGCTGTAGAGTTGTTTTCCTGAATGGTCAAAGACTAAAGCAGCCTGTGTGACATCAGATACCTCACAAGTGTTCAGTCGAAGGGGATCAGACGAACTGTGTGTAAGGAGGTAACAAGTCCATGTGTGTGTATGTGTGTGTTTGGCTTTGATTGCCAATTCTCACTGACAGGCTATGCAGCGATAGCAGAATAATGTTTTGAAATACAGAAGACATACACACACATATATCTGGATGAAAGCAGACACATGGTATAAGGCATTGCTCCCCTTTTTCTCTTGCTCCGGTGAACCTGGAATGTTGATGAAACCTACAAAACTGTCTGACCAGACGACCATCAAAATTCCTCAGTTTATATGTCATACTCTAAAAGGTTAAAATTGGGAGAAAATTATAACAAATAAATAAGGAAGGAATAAAACATGACGGGGCGTGGCATTACAGGAAGGTGTTATTTTTCTTTTAAATAACAACACATTTTTAACCTGTTGTTTATTAATCTTAGATTATTGTGAAGCAACCTCCCTATAAGTTGTTTATAGGGGTTTATTGTTTCTATAGCAACACCCTATCTGTGTCCAACCTATAAGTGGCTTAGACTTATAGGGTGGACGCTTATAGGGTGTTCCTATAGAAAATATAGAAGTATTAGTACAAGTGTGTTACAGCTGGCAATACCATCAGAGCTTCTCTTATAAAAAATTAATCAACACCGTCTGACGATCAGAATCGAGAATTCAACAGCGTTAGTGAAATATTCATTAAAGTTTCAAACTGTGATAAAAACTTGGACAGTTATTAAGATATAACAATCTAATATTGGTCTATACCTAATATTACATTGGGAATAAAAAAAAAATGATTGTGTTTGCTTTTCCAGGGAACGCCCAAACTAAAATGCATCACATCATCCTCTCTCGCAGGAAAAAAACATGAAAAAACACTTCACTTAAAGGTCACAACACCTACCCATCATTTTAGAAAAACTGAACCAAGCTTGTTTCTGTGCTGTAGAACACACGAGTGAAGAGCGATATGGAAGAGTGCAGGAGTGAGTTACACAGTGCTGGAGCTGCAATCAGTCTTCTGTTCTCCTGCCAAGCCTGGAGAGACCAACACACACCAACACCCGCACACACCACGACTCCAGAGAGTGTGTGAACATATAACATGATTATTCCTGCTAATGGCAGTGTGACTCGGCTCACCAGATCCGAACTTTCTTCTAAACCGCTTTAAATAAAACGCTAATTGTACTTTAATTTCCAGAAAAGTTCATCATCAGCCATTTTCCTTTTTCTGCACACTAAAAGGATTCACTGAATCTACTTACAAAATGAGGTGAGAAAAATGAAGGAAAGTCATTTTTTATAGTAGAAAAAACGAAATTAACATTCTTTCATCCTTCCTCAGTAACAGCTTATTATGTTGAACCAAATTAATATGCATTTCTAGTCTAAACAAATATAAAAATATCAGGATCCCAACTGTAATATCTTCATTAAAGAGGGAATGACTAAATTGTTGCACCATGCAGTTTTGTGGAAAGCGTTAAAGTAGTTTTACTTCATTACTACACTGTACATTCTAAAATTAATAGTTGAAAATTATTAGTTGTGCCACTGTCCCACCCATATTCTGACTTCTAATTGTAGTTAAAATTATTTACTTTTAAATACTAGAGTACATTTCGCCCAAATATAGGTTTACCTAGATAGTTTTCCTTTAAGTAAGATTTTAAGACATTAATCATACCTTCACTGAAGTATAATTAAGCAATATTGCATGAGCAAAAGTGTGATAATACTGAATATCAGCATGGCTGCGATTAGCTATAGCACTCAGCCTTTGGCACAGGCACACAGCCTTTGGCACATAACTGCACTCTTGCTAATGCGATATTGCTTTTATACAACCGTTCTACAAGCAAGAAATCGAGTAACTGACACAATATGCCAAAATGTTTTGTTTATTTGTGCCCAGCTAGCAGAAATAGATCCCAAAGAAGCTACACTCACTTTATAACACATCATCTAGCTGTTGTTTAAAGTGAAAAGTTACATTCGTAAAAAATGCATCGTGTCCACTGATGATGTTGCTAACTCTACTGTAGTAACGGGTTCAAATTAGAAAGTGGAATTTTACATGGCGAACAGAGATGAGTGGAGTGATACACACAGTGAAAGGTCCCGGTGCGGTTATACTAAATATAAGCACTCTTGGAACGTTGCTCGTCCAATCAAATTAGTGGACCAGGACTAACTATTGTGTAAGTTTTCTGTATTAGAATCCTTCAACTTAGATAGGGTCAATAAACACATACGGCAATTTCTTTTATTTTAAAATCTTAAATTGGCTAACTAGCTTCACCAAACTAAAGGCTAGTGAGTCATATTGTGTGTTAGGTTTGAATGCGCCAAAGATAATTGCTTAATTCGTATCATAAAGCATGCAAATGTGTGAAAACAACCAGTGCTTTTGTGTCAGTAGGAACAAGTGGAAAAAATGCTAAAAATTGGTTGACAAACGAGCTCCCTTTATTGGATTGTTGAGATATTTTCCTGACCTGGCTAAAAATTTGTCAGTGGTTAAGAGATGCAAAATTGTGCATTCAGACTGAATTTTCCATTTTCAAGTTTGGCTTAACTTGCTACCTGAAAAAAATAGCATCATTTCTACTGGTACATATTAAGCATTTTAGTTTTTTTGCATGTGTTCTTCCTGCAAATAAATTTCTGTTCTGCACATCTGCTCATTACGAAACACTATAATGTAATTTATGATCAAGTGGTACAAGATGCGCCAGACATTGTACAACACAAAGTAACATAGCATGTTTCTGGGTGCACTTTGGCTGGCATGGTGCTTTGGCTGAAACATGTAACATCTGGGTAGTTGCTAAAGTAAACTGCAACCATCAGCTCATCAATGACTTATCACTGACCCATGAGATATGGATTATCCAAGGCAAAACCCAGTAGCAACTTAAAGCTTAAAAAATAGACAGCATTCTTCACACAGGAAATGCGTAATTAAAACCTACTTAAGCATTTAATAGTGCTTTTCCATTAACGTATGAAGAAAATGGGAGACGCCCACGGAATTCATGGATTGTTAACAAAAAGAGCATATTAAGATAAGATTAAAAGACTTCTGTGAGAGAGATCATTACACCATCATAATGTAACGTCTATAACAAATGTTCTAATTAGGCAACAGTGAAGTGTTACCCAAACACTGAAACCTTCCACTGACTCAAAACATGGAAAACATGGGACTGTGCAGTACTGTGCAGAACTCTGAAATGCTGGGATAGGGAGTGTTACCAGGACGGTCAGATTTCACTGCAAGGACTGTTTTAGTAGATAATGAGGACATCGGGTCCTCAGGTACATTTTTCTTACCTGGACAATATGAATTACTGAACTTTTGGGTCACCTTGATCACACAGCCATTTGGTTCTGTGACAGATGCTGTTGTGTGCGTGTGTGTGGATGTGTGGGTGTGTGGGTGTGTGTGTGTGTGTGGGGGGGGGGGGGGTCATGCAGTGTCCTTATGCCTCCTCCAGTGTGTGTCTGTTTGATGAACCTTCCAGAATCACAAACTAAAGTGACTTCCTTCCTGCTAACTTGGCCTCTTCCTGCCTGGACCAAAACAGAATCTAATTAATTTTTTTTTTACTATTTTAAATACACTATATATGAAGTTGTTTATGTGTGGTAAAGGTGAGTAGTTCTACATGATGAAAAGAATTTCATTCAAGAAACTGAGATACCTAGTACTTCAAAAAAGTAAAAAGTTAGACATTGTGTATTTTTAACTCATTAACCCAGAGAATTTTTATTGTGTTTATATAATCAAAACTCAAAACATCATAAACGCAAAATACAAAGAAGTTTATCTGATCTCACGAAGCATCACTAGCAAAAATTCATGATCCTAAATGGTTAATAATCGCAACAAGGTGGTAGCTAGTTAAATGAGAAGATAGTACTATACCATAAGAAATATAGGCATATTGCACAAACACACCATATTATGTTCATGACTCGCATATAAAAACATGCTCACTGTGATGAGGTGTTTATGTTGCTGCGGAGACACCACTGTCAATCATTTCGTGATCTGATATGCGCACACAGTACTGATCAGGCAGAAAATAGGGCTTTTTATAATTTGTAGAAATAGGGTATATACTGTATTTCTTCAGTCTACCAGTGGTAAATGCTCATTTCATGACAGATCTCTAGCATAATAAATTTTTTAAACATTTAAACAAACTTGTTTTTGTACCTGCATCTCACTATTTACTTTTTTTTCCCTTTTTCCTCCCAATTTTCAGTCACTACCATCTGTTAAATTAATAAAAGTCATCTGTTTTGGTGTGCAAGAGCCTCCATGCTATATTACTGTATGACTCTGTTTCAGACCATCTGTGTCTACGGCATACAAAAATTCTCACTGCTCCAAAGACAGAATTTAAACATCACTGGGGGCTTTATCTGCTATCCGAGTGTGAGCTACCTTCATTAGCTTCATACAATAGTGGTTATATCAGGGCTCAAGTGAGCATAAAAAAAGATAATAAAGACAATAAAATAGCATCGGCATTTAATAACCCAGATGAGTGCAGGGAATATTATTCACCTGCTCATAAAAGTATAATTTCCTCATAGTCTGAGAGGAGCTGACATAAAGAAGGAGAACTGAAAGAAAGTTTTTGAGTCTATATCAGCTGAAGAGAAAATAAAGAAAAAAGAGACTAGACAGAGAACATAGACAAAAGAACAGAGGGGGTCCAGAGAGAATTGCAGTACGCTGCCACAAAATGTGAAACAAAGACACACATTAGGGTTCCTGAGACAGAGCTTGAGATATTGTGATTCTTCTCACTGCCCATAAACAAACTTCAGAGCCCTTAGATTAACTCACACAATCCCCTTTTCACCACAACACACACGTTTATATTTCACTGTACAAATTCTCCTCATTAGGTGTGCAAACTGCAAAGCAACAGTGAATTTACCGCCGGTGTTCTCACAGGAGTGGTGTCAGGTCTTCTAACTTTGTGGGTTTCATTATTTTAAGTATACTCTTGGCAAAGCTTTAGTACTGCAGAGATTTAGTTAATGAAAAGTCTTCTCCACATCGGGCATTCTTCCAACAAAATGACATAATTAAAAAAGAGCACAAACAGTCATGGACTAGGGTGGAACTTTTTATCTCATTTATATTTATATTTAAAATAATCAATAACCTTATATCTTAGTTGGCAAGCATACAAATATTATTAACAATGCTTTGTCAGGTATTTCTGGTATTTCTTATAATTAACGATTAATGCGATCTTCAGTGGCAATGAGAATTTCATTATCTTGCAATGAAATTCTGAGTGGACTTTTTCCAGCTTAACGATTTCCTACATTACCCACAATGCCATTTGATAACCTGCTGATAGTAGCGCCAATGGGATTTAGCCCTTTCTTCATCAAAACAGAGAGTCAAACAGATTCAACTTTCATGCTAATACTACCATCAACACCATAACGCTTATCATCTTGCAGATCACTGACTAGCTGAGCTGAGTCTCTGGTGTAACGCAACGTAACTGCTTTGTAGAGCCGCACTGCATTCTGGAACTTTGAGTCCACCATTTGCTGTCTCTATTTCTTGTCTTCTGTGTTGGATTTCTCATTAATATGACATTCAAAGTCACTGGAAAACGGTGAATATTGAATGCCATTGAACCTAAGCTAGCAATGTCCCAATGTGATATCAGAGAGCCAGACAACCAGAAATTACAAAAATAAAGCACCAACTAACACGGTAGCACTAGATATTTCAATATCAACATATTTAATGTGTTCCACGGTGAAGTTTTCCTTTAAGCACATATTCACATAAACATTTCATTAGAAATTCCACCAATCTGATAGTGAGAATTACTGGACTGATATTGGCACTGGTTCAGTATCATGCCAACATGCCATTAATGTGTGATCTTCCCTGATCATTTTGTTTTTTAGGCACTTTCAGTTAGCTTCGTTAGGACCACTATTTCATCATTAGATGAAAAAATATTGGCACCCTATCAGCAACAGCATCTAAGATGCTTTATTGGTTATTCATGTTTATTTATCTGCATTGGATCTGTATCAGTATTCAGGCTCTGAAAACAATACTCTATTGTATAAAAAAAAAAAAAAAAAAAAAAAAAAGAGGTTGGTGCCGCCCTGCCCATTACTGCTCCCACAACCATAAAAATAACACATAAAACCACACACGTGCCAACAGTATTAGGATGTGCTCTGCTTCCACTTTCATGAAAACTCATTATTTCTTATTACTCCTTGGAGGGTACGCACACACACACATACACACACACACACACACACACTCCACTCTCTGCTTCCTGCTGAGACCATCGCTCTATATGATAATCTCTAATGCATCATTTAAAGCTCCTCTTTCCCTGCCTTAATATGCTCAAACTAACACTGATTTCTTTGTAGCTAGAGAAAGGGTTAAGTCATTAACACTCATTAAGACCTTGTTTCTTGAGAATATTGCCAAACAACATCTATTAATGATTAACCCCTAAGCAGAAGTGTGAGTAACCCAACCAATGGACCAATGAGCAAGCTATTAATATTAATATTAGCATCAACAAGACACCATGGCCAAAATAAACAACCCGGTAAGCTACTAACGTTGAGGTCAAGTATGTGGATCAAATCATTAATGGGGTCCAATGTTCTTGAGCAGAGTAAACCATAGTCAATGGTTAGATCTTCTCTATAATATATAGAGAAGCAGCCTCACATTGAAGACTGCAGATTTGTACATGGATCTAGAGTAGCCTAAAGGTCTCACCATACTTCTTGAGTAAACACCATTTGACTGGCTTCTACAGAAAACATGACGAATTGCGGAGCAAACAGACGTCACGCAGAGGCATGCTGGGAACATTGTGACAAACCCTGTGACTGGTTGTAACAAATGAGGCATGCCCAAGCGAATTCATTCCAGGCATCTCACACACACCTTTCACTAGTATGATAAACTCATCATCCTTAACCCTGGATTTATTTAATGGTCTCCTGTACCATCTGTGCCTTTTTCATTTTTTTCTTTTTCTCTTTATAAATATAGAACAAAATAAGCAGTTCTTCCTGAGCTCCTGCATTGCCAGAGTTTATGCTGTTAGCACTAAAACTTGCAACTCGAAACTCTGACTAGTAAAAACAACAAAGAAAACATCCCCTCTGCTCGGAATTCCTACTCAGAAAGTCGGGAAGCTCTCCTCAACCCTGAGTTCGGCATGTGACGTCAAATCAACATGGCTGCTCAAAGCATCAGCTGCAAACAAAGTAGGATTTTTTACTTTGAAATGCTATATGTACTAGTATTTGCTTTAGATTAATCCACATCCAGACATATTTGCTTGTAAAATCTGTAACACTGACTATACAGTTTGCTGTTTTGAGGAGGGAAATATGTATCACTCAACACGGTTAGCTTGCTGGATTGTCCATGAAAATGGTGTTTTTTTGTTTTTTTTTCCCCAACACTTTGTAGTTCAAATACACTGAGGTCAAAAATTATGCAATTCAGAGTTCTGACTTCCCACTTGTGAGTTAATTCAAACACAGCCTTTTTCCTGCAGTCATGGAAATAGTCATGAATTTTAAACAGGTCCACCTGCGGTACAGGAGCACTCGTATGCGATGGCCAATACGGAACTGTGAAGAAATTGTAAGCTTGCGAATGTGGTTTCGTCTTTGTGCAACTCTCGCACACGTCGTCTTTGCATTGAGTATTCTTAATGCAGGCCTTTAGAAGGAGGGCACTAAAACATGAGAATGTGGGGGGCATGCACAAACTTTTTCAGTGGATGGGTGCCAGGGGAAGTCTATTCTGTTCTGCCCTTTTTCTCTCTTCCTTCTTTATTCAACCTCCAACCTTCAAACCCGAATCCTTAGATTGTAGCAATCCAGCATGCTATTTGTATATGTGCGATCTAATCAATGGTAAATGATAAATGATCTCATGTTAGATTCTACCAAAGAACTCTCCAATATTCTAGAGCATAAGTGGTAAAATCAGTCAGGATGTAAATTCTACTTATGGATGATGGTACAGGTTTCCAATTGATTTGTGCAGAAGGAATACAGGATATTTAAAACATGGCAATATATTGGGTATGCATGTTTACCATCCAACATGAAAAGTATAAAACTTTAAAATGGGCATGAGGTCAGGCCAAGGCATGTATAATAACTTAAGGAGTGTGTTGTGGTGTGAGTGTGTGTATGTGTATCCTGCCAAATCTCATCACCTCCAGTATGCTCGTACATATGTCACATGACGTCACTGAAGTGCCATATTGATTTAGAAGGACACAGAATGATGTGAAACCACCACTGTCCCTTTTCTTTTCTGAAGCAGTAAAATATGGGTTGAGGTCGCCCACTGTGTCTGAATATAGCTCCTGTTAAATGCATTATCCCTGTGCTACCGCTAACTGGCCCACATTCGGCTCGACTGGGAGACAGACAGGCTGATCAGCACTATTCTAGAAAGCACATGTGTGTGTGTTAACATGGCAATGAAGGACAAAATAGGGGCCAAAACCTCCAAAGCATAACAGACAAACCACAGGGCAAGTTAGAGCTGTGTTATATTTAGAGCATAATAGAGGACATGTACATGTGTACATGATTAAAAGCTCTGTCCACTAGAAGTCCGATCAGAACCAAAACATCCTTGGCTGGCAGGTTTCAATGCCAACCCATAAAATGTTTGTGATTTTACTCAAACTATTCCAGGACACGTATTTGTGGCTGTGGAGCAGCAGGGAGACATTTTATATGGATACGGACAAGCTGCTTCTCTTCTCTTCTCTTCCCTTCTCTTCTCTTCTCTTCTCTGCTTCTCAACATTCCATAATAGTTGTGGTTGCTGTCATAAAATCACATACTATAACTTTTTACTTATTAAACAACAACACTACTGAATGCAGGATTCTGATTGGTCAGATGGTATTGATTAATTTTCTCAGACTGTAGTTTTGGCTGTAAGATTTATCCTAATCCGCTCGTTCTAATACATCATTGTTTCTATAGTAACAACTTACAGAGGAATTTGTATGGCAAATGCTCCACATAAACCGATTTTGTTGAAAAATTGTTTTCTGAGAGTTGACGTTTAACATTTTTGGAAGGAGTCTCCAGTGCCAGTGATTTGTAACAGTCAGAGGTAACGTTTTATGACACTGAAAAGTCTTCAGGATGGATGGATTTGCTTTTTCTCTGTAACATGCCAAGCTGCTTTTTTTGTCTTATTATCTTCAATTGAGCGAACAAAAGAGAGGCTGGTGTGAGGATGACCGTTTATAGCTGCTATAACAAGAACTAACTTGGCTCGCGGACACCCCACAACATTAAACATAACTATAAATTGTTAAAATGTGTTATTCTTAAATTAATAAACAATGTAATCACTGGAAAACTGCTGTGGTGTAAGAGAAATAAAACACCTCGAGACATGCTGTTATTGGAAAATAACCTTTGGGTCTGCTTAGCATCAGGCCGCATCACACCACTGTGTTGTTGATTATTTTCCTATAACAGCACGCCCTGTTATGTTTTATTCCTTACTTATTCTAGAAAATTATTAAAAATTGCTGCGACGTAAACAAAAGACACAAACCTGTCTAGAAAACTACATAAGAGTAGAAGCACAGCTATAGTTTATTCAGTCTGTTACTGGTGTTGAGTCATATTATGCCAGACTGCCCCCTCCGTTTTTATGTTGGTGTTGCATCGTACAGACGCTTAGTATTCATTTCTATGCAATCAGCTTACCTTTCTGAACCCTTGCGCCTCATGGTTGTTAAAATCCTCGTATAGAGAATGGTGACGTTTTCCGAGCATGCTGGCATTCCCGTTGGTTATGGTACTGTGGCCCAGGTTTGCCATGTTCACAGTGTCCGACGTTCCCTTCTCCTTTTCTGGCTTCTCTTGCTCTGGATGCTCTGGTCCAGCTGGAGGTTCAGGTTCACCCGGACTGGAGGCAGTAATGGTGGAGAAGTGCTGCAAGGGTTCAGGGGGTTCCGGTCTGGTGCATAGGTCATGCATCGCTCCCTCTCACTGCACACCGAGTAAAGCAGAGGGGTCAATACTGCCACAGAAGGAGCGCATTAAATAGCAAGGCAACAGGATGGCAGTGTCAGAGCTTCATTCAAGGCTGAGGCTGAGACGATTATGAGGATCAATGCTGCGATGCAGACTTAAGAAATGGCAACCCTTTCTCTTTTTTCCTTCAGTGTAAGTCAACAGGGCAGAACAGAACAACATGAAAAGCAATAGGGGTTCTTTTTAAAAAAAATGATTGACCCAGCATAGACTGACTTTGGAGTTTGACATAAAAGGATCAGTTCACACGCAATGCACATGCACAGCTTATTAGTTAGAGACTAACCTCCAGGAGTCACGTAGAAAAGCAAAAATGCACAGTCACAGTATGCGAGCGGTCAAGCTGGTGCTTATTCATAGAAAAGCAAGAACTGCATCACGTCATAGCAATAGCTCTTCACTTATACTGTAATGGTCAGTTGGACAGGGCTTAGCAGTCAACGGTGCAAAATGTCCTTCAGAAACATGCTCACATCAAAACTGAGGTGCTGTTACGTTGCTTCCTGGGGTTTAAGTCCGCGGGAGACAATTTATTCCAAGTCAGGATACGTGTGCGTTGCTGAAAAGATTCAGTTCTAAGGATGCAGCTGTAAAGCTGTCTGAAACATCACAACATTTCTATGCGTTCCCAGATGTTCCCTGCTTCACAGGATCTGTCAAAACATATAGAATGCTGTGTGAATAAGCTTCTCTATATAAATGTACATTTGTACATTATGTATCCTTCTTCTTCTCCTCTCTCTCTTAAACGCTCCTCTTCTGCAATCATGCCACTTCAGGAAGAATGGAGGATTAGATAGAGCAGTCCTCTGCTGCTTCACTGCTGCCTAATCCGTGCTCTCCAAGAGAACGTTATATCCATGAGGATCATGAAAGGAAGAAAGCTCGGCTGAAAACTGGCTGTAAAAGCCAGTGCGTGTTTGTGTGTATCTATATGATAAAGAGGGAGAATGGGGGTGGGATGGCTGCATTCAGCTCACCAATAGCAAGCAGGCAGGCTCTGAGTCAGAGCCAATCACAACTGCGGAGAGAGCTGGTTTCCATGGAGATGACGCTGGAATGATGTTGGTGCCTATTGATTGCTGAAGAGGCAGCACGGTGGGCTGTGGGACAGGCACACACGAGTGGACACACACACTCCGCAGACATTACCATTGAGAGACAATGTTGCCGATGACGTATGGAGACGTGCTCGCTGAATACAACAGCGGGATGTGGACATAACAGGAAATTACATCATGTCATCAACCCCCAACAGACACATTGCATCTCTTCATCAGGTTGTATACACACAAATAGAACTGCCACACAAAATCCACAATTAAATACAGTTAAATAAACATGACAGGCAAGTGTATGTGTCTAATAAATGAAGTTTATTAGATCCCAACCCCTTCTCAGGGATTCTACTGAATCACAGACACTATCCCATTAATTACGTTCCCAAACACACTCCAAGAATTTAATTTCAGAGATATTAACTCTGTCTAGGAGCCTGTGTGTTTATTTTTATCTGTCTAGTGCGCACTGTGTGAGAGCAGTCGGTGTAATATTATGGTACGTAACACATCACATAATCTTCTAGCACAGGTTATGGTGATATTGTAATAAACTAATATTACATATTTATCTATCTAGAGGGTGAAAATCTTACATCCAGCAGCTTTAAATGAGCTGTTAGCTAATACATGTTACTCATATGAGGTCATAAATGTATCAGTATGTATATTACTCTGCACTGTGGAACATATAATGGTCTGAGATGAAAAACCAGACAGGGTGATATTAAAAACAGATACTCAGCTGCATTCATTTCTAGCGCTGACGGCTTCAATTAAATTAAATGAATCGATATGTATAGGCTGGCTTCTAAATACACAAGAGTGACCTACTCAGCATTAAGTGTAACCAAATATGTTTGACTTGCAAAGAGAATGAAATGCACGGAACAACTTTATCCGAATGGTTGATTTGATTCAGTTGGGGTTTGAGTCAAAGTACAGCTCCTGGTAGACCTTCATCCATCCACCCACTCCACAGTGATCTATAGAAACGATGGACGGAGGCCAATTTTCTTCAACCACACACCATGTACAGGCAGGGCTAAAGTAAAACAGAACCCTAGCAGTGGAAACAACGAAAAGTACACAAGACTGATCTGCAGTTGGACTGCTCATTTCCAATTATAATTATGACGATCAGATCATAAATTCATTTTATCTGCTTTTTTTTAACACTGCAAGAAAGTAAGGTCTTCGATCAACATTGAACGGTTGCATGTGATGCATCCAATTCATTTCATATATATGAAAAAATATATTGCTGCTCCTCTGGAGGAAATAGAAAATGAGATGCAGAAATCATATTTATAGCATCGGCTGTGTCAGGAAGCAGCTTGAGCTGAGGTTAGGGCCATTTCGTTCAACATACTGGTAATATGTAATAAAACTGAGGCCTGTAATGTGTTAGACTAGATAACTAGAGGAGATTAACAGGACGAAGACATTCCCGAGGATGAGGAGAGAGAAACTGATGTGTCTGGGGTCTCATTTATCAAAACATGGTACTAAATTTGTGTGTAAGAGTCGCCCGCCTGCACAAGAAAACTGGTGTTTATCACACTTGCATACGCACAGCTGTACGCAATGACCACTGATAAATCCCACACATTCGAAATTCTAAAGTGCTTGTGCACGGCCATTTGTATAAAGAAATGCCCTCAAATCGCCATATATGGTAAACAACTTCCCTTTAAAAAGCACAGTAACCTTGCGATACTGCTTGTTTCAGATGACGTGGAACATGCCAAAAGGTCTAGATTCATTTTTACCAACAAAGAGGTTAAGATACTGTTGCACAAAGTAGAGCAAAGCAAAAATGGTTTATTTGGCAAACTACTTTAATAGTTTATCTAATAAATAAATGAATATGACTTAAAAATATATATATATATATTTTATGAATGTCGGCATTCTATTTCCCCAATTACATTTAGAAACTCTGCAATACCATGGAAATTAATCATTTTTGCTCTTTTCTGCTGCTGGTGTTGGAAATGAAATACATTGCAGTGTGAGCGATATGAATTGAGGTAAGACGTGTCATTATACAACCCGGAGTTGGTTGGGAAACGCCAGTACTGTCTCCAATTATTCTCTGAAATGTACCTGTAACTAAAAGCCCTACAACAGAGATCAAATAAAACTGCACTGGGCAAACAAAATCGACTGATGATCCACTTCTCACTCTCAGTATAGAGTTTCCAGTGGTGCTAAAAACACATTCCCACCCTCTGCAAAGCTGCATGAGCCAAAGCTTCAAACAAAGCTTTAGACTAATCAATCTTTAAATATGCCTTTTATACGATTTTACTTTACATTCCGTCTGTATCATCTGTCTGCATCTTGTGAGCACCAAAATCAGTAATTACTCTCTCAATTTTGCTGATACGAAAGACAGTACGTGATGTAGAAGCTCTGCATTGTCAGTTTACGCTACCTGCTATTACACTTTTCTTCCATATGTTCTTGCAAGCGAATGGTCAGTAGTGCGGAAATATACTCACATCTTCACACATAAGCAAAACTCGATAAATCCCATTCAATGCATTAAAACATGCATATGCGTGGTTTACACAAAAAATTACGTGTATGCATGGTTGTTAAATGAGGCCCCTGGTTTCCAAATCCCATCCCATTTCCATCCAATAACTTAGGACATTGCTAACTTTTGCTTAACAGAGCAGTTAAATCTCACAATTTAAGACTTGCAGTGAACAAGGTGCATGAATTTCCATGACTATATCCAGCATTGTAATGTTTCAACCTGAAACACAGCTAGGAATTTTTCCATGTCTGACTCTTTTACCAATGTTCTCTGCATTTCGTCTCCAGCTCATATTCAGATTATACCAGAAAACTGCTGGAACATTTATGAATTGGGTTGGTACTCAAAGGTACACAGTACTGTCAATTCTGTGTTTTGATTGTATGAGTACTGAAATGGAAATTTGAAACAGTGTGACATGCTTCCAGGTGATGAAAAAGGTTATGAAAAGTGCATGTGTCAAAACAAACATGGAGTCATGCAGATCTAGATGCGAACCTGCAGGTAACAGTAAAGAGCCATAGCTGTCTTCACTCTGTTAGAGACCTTGCCAATAGCCAAGGTCCGTTTGGATCATTTTAAGAGAACAATTTACTATGAATATTTACTTACCCAGCCATTAGTATTGCTTGTGTCCCACTGTCTAAGGATATCTGAAGACATATGTTGAGTTGAGTTGATGCGCTCATGCATATTTGCATTATTTTAAGATGTTTAGCAATTAATAAACAGCCCATAAATAGAAATGATTTACAATTGTTTTATGCATATAGGAAATATATGTGCATACTGTAATTTGACATTTAGGATTGAGATATTATGCACATCTTTATAAATGAAGCCTGAAATTTTCTCATTATCTTTTCAGGAGATAAATAAACCATCATATGCCAAATTTCCTGAAAGAACTATTCAGGAAGTAAGGTGAAGAATGTGACCTCCAAAGCATGAATGGAAAACAAACTATGGATCATAAATACTTCCTTGTTTTCAGTTCACCCTTCATATCAAGCTTTCAGCAGTTCAGTTATATTTCTTCCTTTCAAGGACGGGGGCAATAAAAAAGGACTAAAGACTATGAAACAAAGGAAGACAGCAAACAGTGACTTGAATTAGATAGAAGCAGTTTTCTGGCAAAAGAAAAAGCCTGTCTGATAAAAGAGAGAAGAATCACTGACTGCCATATGAAGTGGAAGAAAAATACTAGGTCCAGAGGCATGCAATGCAAATTTTCAGTGCACTTCAAAGGACCAGCTAATCTCACACATGCTCTGACATACAATTTTGGAAATTTCATAGTAAGAACCCCCCACCAGAAAGGCTGTATTTTTTTCAAAGGCAATACACTAAACCCCTATTTTAAAGATTATGCAATGTTTTCCTAAGAAGCTGCAATAATGTAATTGTGGGCCAGCGCCATGTCTCCACAAAGCAGCAGGAAAGGAAAACATTAATCTTAAAGCCCGTAGTTTCTGCTTTTGTGCACCCACAAAGGAGGAAACTGTTTCTGAAGCTGCTTCAAAATTCAGATCAAATTTGGGTTTAATCAATAATTGAACACTTTTTCACCGTTGTCTCATGCCAGTTTTTGGGATGATAGAGGGAGGGGGCTCCCAGACATGACCTAGTTATGCCACCATCCGCACCATCTCCCCAAAATAAAAAGACACACAGTCTCCCACTCCCAAGCCCTGATGAACCTAACCCTCCAGAGAATGAGACAAATGAATCCTGCATAATGCTTCCCAGTATGCAAAACACCTAGACAGACAAGACGAGTACATCTGCCTGCCTCAATCTGACACAATTCAGACAATTGTGATATGAGGTAAACAAACCAAGCTGAAGGGAACTTCTGAATTTAAGGCAATTATAGTCAATCAAAAAAAAAAAAGAAAGAAAAAAAAACGAGGATAGCTTTTATACAGATTAAGGGTTTAGTTGCACACCTTCTTAATAGAACAATAGATATGAGATTACCTTTGTGGCCATACACAACAAAAATGCTATAAATAAAAACAAAAAATAGAGAAAAAAGGAATGGCAAAGGACTGCTGACACAAAGGTTGTCAAGATCCTTTCCAGTATCATGACATACATGTGTGTTGCAACTAAAGCCTTTTTTGGACAGACGTAGTTTTTCAGTGTGTAATAAAAGTCTCCTGTATGATGAAGCGCTTGGATCTGGATGGCTATATAAGCTGGGATGATAAGTTTCTAACAGCTTTCTATGATCAGGTTATTGGATTAAGAATATACATATACATATAAATGTTACAGCTATCCTTGGCCGCCAGTCCAACAGAGCAAAATTGGCCGTGCTCTCTGGGTGGAAGGGATGGAGTTATTCTCTTCCATGTCAATCAGAGAGACACTAACCAATCACAGGCACCTGTGAGCTCATGTATGCGGAAGAGGGTGGATAGCAGTTTCCTACGAGTGTGTTCTGCTGCCCTGTAACATAGCATGATTGGCAGTTTGAAAAAACATGCGATGACTGGCTTCACATGTCTCATGCTAGCCTTTACCTTCCCCGATTGGTAACTATAGGCTGATAGAGGAGAGCTAGTTAGTGGGTGGGAATTGGCAAATGACCAAATTGGGAGGAAAAAAGGGGGCGGGGGATGGCATATATAAATGTAAAGTGGGTCTTTATAATTCCTGTAGCTATTACTATAATGCCTAATTGAGAGATTGCGCACTTTCTTCTGATTACCTTTATTTTCTTTTTCCTTCTAATGTGCTTCGAGTAAAGCCCATTAAATAAACAACTACATTTTTACAGACTACAACAGAAATATTGATTTTATAGAGCAGTGTAAAATCACCAGGTAGCACCTATAAGAAATGAAATTAGCCCAGATCCCCATGTAAAATGAATCCCATCCAAATAGTGCTAATGAGGGCTAAACTATGCGCTTCGGCCTTCTAAACTGAAACACTTATTGTTCTTTCTTCCTTTCACTTTCTTTCCCAAACACAGACAAAATGCCACACTGTATTTTCATCTCCTCCTGGGATTATAGCATCATTACAGTGCATTTTAACATCACAGCTCGAGAGCGGGCGAGATTTCTGTCAAGATTAAAGAGAACACATTAATACTCATTCAGCACCAAGCCCCACACCCAAGCACGTCACCAGAGGATAGTCTGAAACTAATCACCACTGCGAGATCTTTGAAAGTTCATATATTTTAGGCCAAACACACACTTGTATGCAAAGATGCATGCACATAAACTAAACGCTAGAGCTTTATTCATTCACTGAAGGTGGGTAAAAATGAAGTCTTAACTTAAAAACCAAAAAAAAGTGACAAATCCATCTGACAGCACAGCTGTGTGACAAGTCTGTGAAGCCTCCATTACCCATTCTGACAGCTGTACCACACACCACACAAAAAGCACCAACAATAGCAACAATAGCACACTGACTGCAGCTACATGACTACATGCACATCAGTAATATAATAATGAGAGATTATTGGTTCACACTCAAAAATCATATTTCTTTCTAAATTCATGAAATCTGCAGAATGAACATGAGTAATGGAGTAATCAAGTAGTCATTTTTTTTAAACTAGGTAATAAATTTGTAATATACTACTACAAACTCAGACATTTTTACATCGTCCTGACGCCCAGCCATAAACTGGTTATCTTTGGCCCGACACAAACTTAAAAAGGTCTGTGGGGTTATTTTATGTTATATTGTGAATCCATGCTGCTGTCACTTGTGGACTTCAGTACATCAGGCATTGTAGCAATAGAACATCCAAGCAAAACCAAGGGTGCCAATACTTTAATTTTAGTGAAAACAGAGACAGTGTTTTTCAGATCTTGTTAAAACTCAACAAAATCACAAGCAGTCACTTCTTCCTGTGGCTTAATCTTAAATACATTATTATACAGTATTAAGAATATAGTGCACTATGTATGTATGTACTGTAACACCACTTAAATTATACCATATGCAGTGAGCATATTTGCCTAATTTGAAGAAGGCATAAGATATCAGGCCAAATGAAAAATTAATGTGAATCATTTAAAATTATGATTTTTGCCTCCTCATGATTTTCTGCTTGTGAGACTTTTTTTAAATATCATTTTTACTTTTCATGATTTATACACTGTTTTTTTATGATGTTTAATGTTGCACAATAAAAAATACTGTGACATGTTTCTGTTATTAATCTAATTTTGTTAAGTAAAGCAAAAAATTATTTCATGCACATCAGACTGTTAATTTAATATACTGAGTACTCAATTCAGAGTACAAAATTATTTAAAATGCCCCTCATTAGTCTGTAGTGTGAACTGCTTCAGTTTTTTTTTTCCTGTTATGTTTGTTCATGTGCAATGAATAGCCTAGCCTGATTATTGGGCTAGAATCCAGTTGCTTTATATTGTAATACTGCCCAAATCAAACAACAATCAGATTATTAGTGTGGATGCAATGGCAATTGTGCACAATAATCAGTCAGTGAAGCAATCAGAGATGGTGTGTTAGATGATATGGCTATTAATGAACCGAATACTTCATGTACTCTAGCCTTCTTAAACAACAGGAAAAGCCTGGCGCAATCTTGCTGCCTTCCTTAACAAAGCAGTCACTGACAATATCACGAATCTCATATCATTAGTTGTCTGTAAACCAAAACAGTTCTACATTATTTCCATCATAAAGCACCATTTTCCACCAATTCTCTCTCTAAAATCTTTTAACATGTCTGTTGTTGTGTCTTCATTAAAATGATGATGAAAAACTCCATCCATCAACACAGCATGAGAGCCAAGTGTTGATAGAGAGAAAGGCAAAGTGAGATTGAGGCCATGACATTGGTACAAGGGCCAGAAAAGCTTGAGGGTAGAAACAAGAGATGACTATAACCTGCTACACAATCGCTACTGAATTAAGTTTTCCTTCCTACTAAGGGATTAACACTAGGTGCTTGAGGAGCCTTTCCTGAGTTTTGGCCAGTAAAACAACAATAATTTCACTCGCTTGTAAAGCCTACTTACATCCTAGCCATTATAAACACTTATTTTAACTGGTACTGCCCTAGTTACAGGTAACAATAGCGCCTGGTGAAAGAGAGCTGCGCCTAGGAAATAATTCTTCCATATTCAGGGAGTCATTGTTAAAGTGTGATTTATTCACTTCTTCTTTTTTTTACCTGGCGCTACTGTGGACACCTTAATTGCTACATCTTGTTGCTATACAAAAATAGGTCTTTTTATATGAACAAAATTTGAATAACTCCACAAAACATAGCTTATTTTTTATGATTAACAGTGAAAACACTGGAGTTCAACCTCAGTATATTATGTGTAGTTGGTATCTCTAAAACTCTCTTTTAAAAAAAATAGGAATTTAAAGTAGATAAATGTGGTCTGTTTGTAGATTACAGACAAGCGGAAGTGTTTGAGCCCATATATTGATGTTGGACTGATTATCCATAGTTTTACAACTGCGCTTTTTCTCTCAATTTTCTGTCAGGTTAGCTTATGTTAGCTATCTAACTAGCATTAGCAGTGAAGGAGTAAAATACTGCAGTGAAATATTTATGAATATGGCTTAAAAATCCAGTCAGAAATCTTGTCAGGTTAGCTCATATAAGCTAGCTGGCTAGCTTTAGTTGTGAAGGTTAGGAATTATGAGTGCAATTTTAAAATCCTGTGATAAAATTTGTTAGGTTAGCTCATGTTAGCAGGCTGATTAGTGTTAGCAATGAAATGGTGGGAAATCCTGTCATAAATCGTGTCAAGTTATTAGTTAGATGACTAGCATTAACAACGAAGACTGTAAACATTTATGGATATGACTTAAAAATGGTGTCAGAAATCTTAGGTTAGCTCATGGAAACTAGGTAACAAAATTTGGGAAAATACAGGCATACAGAGTCCAGTGGCTTCCTTCTTCCCACTTTAAGACTGTAAAACTCAAAGACACAGTTTTAACAGCATACCCTCTCAGGACTGCTCTCATTTCAGTCTATGCACTCAAGACAGATGAAAATAGCCAGTTCCTGTGCAGACAACTTTTTATGCTGAGATAGAAGTACCTGGCATAGTAAACTATTTCTATACATAGCTTTGACTAGAAGTCGTCATTTCGCTTAACATAATATGCAAGATCAAGCTCCTGAGTCTCGACATTCTCCACATTTATATTTTGTACACTCAGTCCAAAAAAAAAAAAAAAAAAGAAATAGTGAATGAATGCTAAATGGAGTTTGGTTATGAAAATATTTGAATAACCATCCATACCTGGTGCTTGCAACTGTTAAATTTATATCTTCTCATTTCCACAGTGACATTATACACTCAACAGGGATGGGACTTATGTGTCAATAGTAAATCCGAGATAAACTGGTCTCAGATGATGCTAACAATATCCAACATCCAACATGGACCAGAGGTATATTATTTATTTTTCAAAGCATCAAATGTATGGCTTGGGACTGAACTAGCATTGGTGCAGTCTGCTGTCTTTTCTAGAACAGTGACATGGCTTGTTATTCCTTGGCCTGCATGCTCTGGCAGTGATGAATTATTCAACAATATGAGCAAAGAGGTAGAACAGCACCAACACATGGATGCTCTGGCCTCCACATAAATATAATAGGGTAGCTGAATAAAATATTAAGGACCTCTTCTTTAGAGGTTGATGATCTCCTTTAGATGAAGGGCACATCCCAACATCCCTTCCCTCCATTCATTTTCAGCTTTTTTATGATAAAACCAGAAGCACTCCAACATATATCGTAATTTTTGGGCTGCATGGTGCTATTTTGGGCTACAAGGACAGCAAGGTGATGGAGCTGAAACATCTATTCAGGTTGATGTGGTCAGCAAGTGGGTGATGACTCATCAGGTCAGACTAGAGCTATGGCAGGCATTTCTGTTTCTGGGTAAAGAAATTCAAGTTTAGAGAGCATACTGGCAATACATGAAGTCCCTTTCTTCACTAATCTAAAAATCAATTGCCATTTCAAAACCTTCTTTGATTAATTTTCCAAAATGGGATACGGGTGTTATTGCTACCACATTCTGGCTCCTTGCTTTGTTTCCACTGTGTTTTTTTTAAAGTTTAATTGGAAATGGAGTCCACTGATGCACCAGTGTATCTGGTTTCATGAACAACACAAAAACTCCCCACACACAGCATCTCACAGCAAGACACGCTCTTGTTGCTAAGTAACCTGCCTTTCAAAAAAAAGCAGGCAGAATAGCAGAACTTACCGTGTCTTCCATGTTGTCTTCTGAACATCTGGAGGGAGACAACTTTTCCAGAGATGGTCCAGAACTCTGGAGTTCCCAACCCACATCAGGTAAAGTCTGATAAAGATCTCCCTTGTTGGTATTTTCTTCCACTAGAGAAGAACTGAGAGGGCTTTTCCCAGTATTCTCCTTTTCAAATGAGCTTTCCAACCCCTGTTTGCTCTTTTTCATAGGTGGACACTTCCGAGAATCTGTGTAGTAATGGCTGACGAAATGCTTTCTCTCCTTGAAGGACTCTGGGATATCCTTGCTCCTAGAGATCTTTGACCTCCAGCTAAGGGCCTTAGCTGGACCTTTTGTAACTTTGTCCTCTTTCTCTTCTACTGCTAGTGAAGGATGCCCATGTACTTCTAGCAAGTGGCACAGGAAGTAGCTCTTCTCCAGCTCCACTTCCTCCCAGAGGCACTGCAGAAGCCCGGCCTGCTCTTTGTCTGCTTCCCCATGGAGAGCCCTCAGCAGCTCCTCCAGTTTACGGTAGGTTGCCCCATTGCCTTTACACCCTGAATCAATTCCTGTCCACTTCTTGCCTGCTTTCGCTGTCCTGTCTGGTCTTACAGTGCCAGCGATCTCATCGGCCAGCCTTTGGCGCAGTTCACCAGCCTGCTTGAGGTTAGTGTGGTCAAGGTGCTGGTGCTCCAACCCGGTCCAGGGCAGCTCCAGGGCCTTTTCCTTCTGATGTCCAGGACCAAGAACAGGTTGGGATGGGGTTTGAAGTCTGTTGTGGCAAGACGAGACTTTCTTGGACTCCTTTTTCGAAAGTGAAGAACTCCTTGATTGCAGGATTGCTTTTTTGGAGAAGAGATATTGGTGGTTACTGTCAACTTCATCCTTGCCCATAGTGATGTGATATTATTTTTATGGAGGAAGAAGAGACAGAGAGAAAAAAAGGCCTGGTCAGGCCAGGGTTGGAGGCATGCACTAGGGAAGGATGAATGTTGAAGATATGCAATGGTGAAGAAATGCATTTATGCAGGATATCGGTGGTCACAAGCATGCATTGCAAAATCTACTCCATATGGCCACTGAAATGAGCAAAGATGAGCACAGGTGAGAATTCCATGCAGAAATGAAATTAATAAAATTAATTCAGACAATACAGTCAGGAGGTCAAGCGAGGTTTTACAGAGAATGTCGGAGAGTGTTCAGTGAGTAATACTGAGTAATCACGCTTCCTGTAAATGAAAAAGCCATTACTGAAAAGAGGCCAGGAAGCTGTTTCCATTCTTTCTGCTTTAGCAAGCTGTAATGTTCACACTAATGTTCTCAGTTAGACACTGTAACTGGGACCAACACCTAGTCTGCAATGACTTTTATTAAAGAACCCCTGACATGTCAAAAATGTAAAACTGTTTAGTGAAATGATTACTTGTTATTTTAATATCGGAGAAACTACTAAACTACATCTTTACCCTCATTAATAACATTAGGACCTATGTATATACTATGTACCCATAGTCTTATTTTGTGAGATCAAACCTGGCACTTATGTAATAATCCTGATATCACATTTATACATGGTTTGTGATACTTGATCTGTGATAAATTTGACTAAAACATGAAACTATACATGCAAAAGGAGTTAATAAATTAAAATAGTGTCTTTGATTTCAGCTTTACTTTTTAGGAGTAGGTTTTATTATATTATATTATGTTATATTATATTGGTTTTATCACCAAAATTTGAATGTTACATCAGGTTTGAACTTGTTACTTGTCACTGAAGTTAATTAAATTAGTCATAAAAGTCATAATTCAAATTCAGTTGCCTTTGCAACATTTCATCCCCTCTTATCTCTTACCCCTTATCCAGACCGTTATACTGCACATCAAACATTTATTTTTCCTACCCGTATTCAGACAAGTCCCGCCTCCTGCATGCTCATTGGCCAGCATTATCACATTGTCCAATTGACGAGCTGTTTGAGAGGACGAACTGGGAGCCAAACCTTCACACGAAGCGGGATTCGTTGGAATTGTAAGGATATAGTCGGAATACGGGTAGGACAAAAACAACGCTCAGGTTTCCGCGACTCTTAAATGTACACAGCACTTAAATGTACAACGCCGAAGTTGAGACGCAACCTGTTTACAGTTTAGTAGCTATCAGCATTCAGGTGGATGTCTTCATTTTACGCCATTAGTTTTCGCAGGTGGTGTTTATTGTGTTTAATGCATTTGCAGCTAAAACATGAGCACTGAACACACGCTTACCTCTGACACAACGTCCTGCAGCTCCTTCACTTATTCCCCGCGGATTAAGGGTTTATATCAATGCGCCACAACCCGGATAAGACGTACAGCGACGAAGCAGTGTCATGTTTGTGTGTTTTGTTTTCGTTGCACAATCCCGGACTGAATCCACAAAAACACCAGTTGCTTCCAGCTGAAGCCAAACGTCCGGCTCCTGAAAATCCTCAACGTGAAAGCGGCCCGTTAGCGACCTGAGCAGAGCCGCATTAATGATACTGCAGTGACATCTAGTGGTCATTACCCGGTACTGCATGGCGCATTATTCACTCAGATCACACGCCACTTATTCTTTCTTCACCTTATCAGGTGCAGGTTTATTTTAGAGCTATCAGGTGTGTCAGTTCACTATACTAGATTCTGGGAGCACTTCACAAAAGTACCATTGTTCGTAGTAATACAACCTAACCAGTAAGTAAATAAGTATTTAGGTAAATGGGTAAATAAGTAGGTAGGTAAGGAAGTAAATAAATACATAAATAGGTAAGTAAGTAGGTAAATGAGTAAACAAGTAAGTAAGTAAGTATTGTAGGTAGATGAGTAAGTAAGCAAGTAAGTAAGTACATAAATATGTAAGTAGGTAGGTAAGTAAGTAAGTAAGTAGTTATGTAAATAGGTAAATAAGTAGGTAGGTAAGTAAGTAGACAAGTAAATAAGTAGACAAGTAAATAAGTAGGTAGGTAAATGAGTAAATAAGTAGACAGGTAAGTAAGTAAGTAACTATATAAGTAAGTATTGTAGATAGATAAGTAAGTAAGTAAATACATAAATAGATAAGTAGGTAGGTAAATGAGTAAATAAGTAGGTAGGCAAGTAAGTGAGTAAGTAAGCAGTTGGGTAAGTAGGTAGATAAGTATGTAAATAAATAGATAGGTGAATAAGTAACCAAGTAAATAAGTCAGTAAGTGAGTAAGTAGTTAGATAAATAGGTAAATAAGTAGGTAGGTAAGAAAGTAAGTAAGTATTGAAGGTAGATAAGTAAGTAAGCAAGTAAGTAGGTAAGTAAATGAGTAAATAAGTAGGTAGGTAAGTAAGTTGGTACATAGGTAGGCAAGTAAGTGAGTAAGTAAGCAGTCAGGTAAGTAGGTACATAAGTATGTAAATAAATAGATAGGTGAATAAATAGATAGGTAAATAAATAAGCAAGTAAGTGGTTAAATAAGTAGGCAAGTAAGTAATTAGGTAATTAGGTAGATAAGTAAGCAAATAAGTAGATGTGGTTTCAAACAACAGAGATTTTAAATAATATTTTCTTCATTAAATTGCTTGAAATGGAAATGCCCAACAACCACAGCTTGAATCTGGTATTATGAGACTGACATAGCCATGTTATAAGTATTTTATGAGCAATCAGGTGTGTCAGTTTATTATACTAGGAAACAGATTCAGGGAGTGCTGCAGACCTATAACATTGTTGACAGTATTACAAACTAGTGGTGGAATAGTAAGTAAGTAAGAATGTAAGCAAGCAAGCAAATAAATATTATTTTCTGTGGCTATCAAAAATTGCCATGTGACAAACTGTCATGACATCAAACATTATGACGGCTATCGTTGCAATTACTGGTAATGGATATCATGTACATATCATGAACTTGAAAAGTCAGGGCAACCCGTGACGCATATATGATATGATTATGTCTGTCACATGATGCAAGAAAAATGTTAAACTTTAGTTCAGTGTTTGAGAGGTTTTAGGAATACAATCACTTCACTCTTAATTACAGTGAAATTCTTTTTGCTTGTAAGTGTGAGAACAGAATTCTCAGTTATTAAATTTGTTTGAATAAATAATATTTATAATATATATTATAAATATAACTTGGTACTCTTTCCTTGCACCTATTCTCAGCCCAGGCTATAAGGATGGTTAAAAAAAGGACACAAGAATCATGTCAGAAGTGTTACTTACAAACTATTTTCACTGTTTTCTACACTGACCTTTTTAACTGAATGTTGCAATTCCATTTTTGCACTCCATTCTGGATTATGTCCTACATACAACTGCCCTCTCGGCAATACACATATTACAGAATTCAGTAGGGAACACTAGTGTCATGTGAGGAAAACTTTTTGCGTCATAGGTGCCCCAGATTCTCCTGGGATGGATTTGTGAAGAGGAAGGGACATAAGTCAGTGGACTAAGGTGTTTCATTTACACTGGCTTCAAGACTGTGGCACCTTTTCTAACCTAAGCTAGAAGAGGAAAGGTACATGACAATAATAGGATGCTTAGCTTAGTAGAATTCTTCAGATTGGCAATTTGCCCATTTTGATCCATTGTAATAAGAAAAGCAGAAACTAGTTAAAAATAATCTGATTTTTTTCTTAAACCAAATGTAACCATGTCTAAATTATTATTTCTTCATCCAACTGAACCAAGAGAAACTGCAGGGGTTTTTAACATTTTCATGGATGGAAAGTTTATTCTTATGAGCTTATTTATTAAACTAATTATCTATGCATGAAAAAACATACAGTTTTCGCACAGGTTTTTTTTATAATGCATTTCCTTCACACTATCTCTCGCTGCAGTACCACAAAGTGCAGTTGTGAATCAATACTGTGTGTGGACAACACACATGAATCCGGCACAGCGCATTCCTGATTGTCCCTAGCTAAAGAAAAAGGATAAATTAATGTAAGTAGAGCTATCTGCTAATAAATCCTACTTCAACTCAATGTTCGATGTTATAAGAAGTGTAATAGAATAATTTAGCAAAGAACAACCAACAAGCGTCGTTTAATATAGTTACAACTCATCGTATATAGTATCTCGTTCACAGGGACTTGTATGGTGGATGCTCCACATAATCGAAGCCTAATAATAAATAAATTTAAAATGGGTTGTAATTTAAAGTGAAAAAAAAATATAGCAGTGATCCAAAGGTGTTCCAACACAAAGTCTTTGTAAGAAAAGCATTACTGTTAACAAATAATTAGGGTAAAAATCTGAGGTTACTAGGACATACAGGATAATTCTTCATAGTTCATATTGTTTATTGTGTAAAACTGAACTACATTGGTGCTGTTAATGATTGTACCTTTTTAAACCTAAGGAAAAAACAAAAGGTGTCTAAGAGTCTTCTGGATGGAATGTTTGTCTGGTGTGTATACGAGTACTGCATCTGAAATAAAAATAAAAGTGTAGTGAAAAAGTAAAGCTAAAACACATTGTCTTTTCCAGTGTTCTGCATGAAAAGGAGTTCTACAGATCTCCTCCTGTATCATGACTAGGGAGATGTCTTTAATGCAGATGTCTTTGTCTTTAATTCTGTTTTTGTTCAGCTCTGTGATTTATAACTGGTCATAAATGCATTACTTGTCAGTGCAGAATAGCTTTCTCTCAGAGTAAAATGGGACTATCAGAAAAGTTTATAAAAATGCAAGCTGATTTTACAAATAAAAACTATGTCACTTTCATGCAGATGCCACCAAAACCCATTTAATCAAGTCATAACCCACTTCTGATAGAGACGTAGAGGAGAGTGTCGCTGGAGAGATAGATATCGGACAGGGACAATGGTGACTGGCATATTGATCTCTCTGAGAGCGTGTTACATAAAGCATCTACCATATTGTCATGTGTTAGTGTGCAAACACTCACTATTTAATGCTAACCTTAATTAATAGTAGCAGAATATAAGAAGGGGGACTGAAAGTGTTGTGAGAAGAGGAAAGCTTTGATGTTTGAAGGAGATGAAGGTGAAACTCTTGGAAATACTGAGGTAGGACACTTAAAACTTGTAAAGCCATCACACTGATACACTCATTAGAGTACAATGGGCAATTCATTGCTATATTGCTATTGATGCAATTATCTCATTAGTTATCTCTGACTATACTACACCATTTGGTATCACACAGAGGAGGATATAGGGTTTCAGGGTTGAGGGTCAGAACTTGGGAACAGCAAGGACCTCAGTATGATAAATCCTTAATAGGTACTGTATATCCCCCATTTGTGGAAATTTCTCTTTAAGGGTGCAAATAATTCTGGATTTTAGTGTGCATATGATTTAAAAAATTTAGCTCACAGGAACAGAAATAGGAACCATATGAAGATGTACTTTAAACAAAAGTAATAGTAATTTATAAGTAATGGAGTACCTGGAGCACTTGGCTACTAGCGTGTCTTATTTAACACATAAAAAGCTGGATAGTGCACATTCACAAGAGATAAACTAGAGGCAACATGTTACCTTTTAATGTGAATAAGAGTTGCAAATTGCCCTGGTAATCAATATGCCATTCTCTCCTCCTGGCTCCCTCTTGCTCCTTCCTGGTTCCTGATGACCTCCTTTTGCTAGCAATCATTCTACGAAGCCCAGGGGTTTAAAGCTCATGTTACACTGAGTATATGATGAATGCCCCTTCTTTAACCAACAAAAGTAATCATCATTATCTCACAGCTTATTGGGGGAGCTAATGAGTGGGTGGCTTCCATTATTTCAATAATGGAAGGCAGAAACACTGATATCAACAACATAGAAGGTTTTATTAACTTTCCCTGTGCCAAATTTAACCCAAGACTTAATTCTTAGGCTCCTAGTCTTAGATGGGAGTGATGATGTGGTGTCAGACTGTGATCGCCAGGGTAAAGTACATACTACGAGCAGTAGATTTTCTTCCTGTTGGTCCAGTCTTTAGCCACTGCATCTGTCCTCTCCAGTCCCTCAGCCTACATTCCTAACAAATCCTGTCCTTCAGTAAGTGTTTGTCCCTAAACTTGTGTTTAATTTCAACCTAAAATGATTTCCTTTCTTATTCATGACAAAGCACTGTATCATCTTCCTAATTTCAGTGTCACCACGCAATTAGACATGATTCAGTTTTCTCATTCCTTTTGTTTATTCTATCATTTTTCAGATCAGTCTTTTTTTATGTAACTCACTTTCTGCCAACGAGAACCTGAAACAAACAGTGAGTGTGAGAAAGAAACAGAGGAAGAGAAAGGGGGACAGAGAAAAAAAGAAAGCTCCAGTCATCTTTACCACTCCAGACCACTGGAATTATGGGAGAGAAGGAGTGAAATGGATGGACGGGAAGGTGCCACAAACTGTATAAGTATATGATCACATAAATAGACATCTCCACTGCAGTACTGATAGATATAATAAGAGTCAAATTTAGAAGGAGAACTGACCTTGACCTTTGTCAGCTGTCAAACCATAGGCCATTACCTAATCTCCCCTTAATCTCTGGAATTCTAAAAAAAGGTTGTAGCTCAACAGCTGAGCTGATACTTGCATAGGAATCATATACATGAAAACTTTCAGTCGGTACTGAATGTGTACTGGTTAAAGTAGTAAATGACTTACTACTGGCCTCTGATCAGGGTCATGTCCTCTTGTTTGTATTACTTGGGTTTAGTGCTGCTTTTAATACCATAAATCATATTATTATGAATATTCATAGTCTATTCATAGTTTATATATGAAAAACAACAACAACAAAAATTGGCCTTAAGGGAATGGCTCAGATCTTATCTGTCCATTATCAGTTTGTAAATGTTAATGGTGACTTCTCTATCAGTACAAAAGAAAAATTTGGTGTTCCGCAAGGCTTTGTTGTAGGGCTACTTTTTTTTTTGTTGTTGTTGGTTTTTTTTGTATATGCTCTAGGTACTATTATTCAGAAACACGGTATTGGTTTCAATTGCTTTGGCTTCAGTTCATCTTTGAGAGATTTAAGAAAGGCGTGTAGATATTTCAGTGTTTGATGGCATTCATGTGAAGCCAAGAGAGAGTTGCAGTAGTCTACTTTTAAGATGACAAGGAAATGAACAAGTCCTGAGTGGCCTCCAGAGAAAAGGTGAGATTCCTCTCTGATGTTGTAAAGGAGTGAGCTACATGTCTAAGAATGGTTAGCAATAAGACAAGATCTTGACTTAGGGATGAATCTCCAAGGATATGTAACTCATTGTCTCAAATTGCAGTATCCTGACCCAAGAATATGAAAAGAACAGAGTGTTTCTCATCAGTTGAGAGCTGTCCTGTCTACTTTGAGCGCCATGAAAATGAGGCTTTTGCACTGTATGGGGACAATGTGTCCTAAAAGCCTTTGCAGTTTGTCTCTCGTGGGTCTTTGGAGACTGCTATCATTGTTGCTCGTGGCTGTGCACTTTTTAATGTTCTTATACGAGATGGTAGTAGCTAAAATGGATACACATTATATATATATGCGCATTTATTTTAAAATATATTTTATATTGCATTTAAAGCCAGAAAATATTCTATTTCTGAATGCCAAATATGGTACGCAGGTAGCAACTAAAACTATAAGAGCTGTAAGAGGTTTCCAGAAACAAAGGACAACCCATGCTGTAGAATTGGTTTGAACATTTGTTATTTGGATTTGTCATTTTACAGTTTGTACTGAATTCAGATAACATGAGATTGAGAAAATAATGAAAAGAAAAATAATATTGCACCACTGCAATTTTCCACTTTAAGATGTTCTGTGTTCTTGATGCTAGCCTTTATGTTGACTTTGTGGATTCACAGGCATTAGTCAGAGGGTGAATGTCACGCTAAAATAAAATTAAATTTAAATCTGACACAGAGAAAGTTTCTTGGTAGGAGAAAAATGTTATAATGGTTCTGGAAGCTGATTAAACACTATATTGATATAGTGTTTATACTATATATGATACAAAACACTTCACTGGTCCACCGATGAACCTATCAAATGTCTTCGAAGTATCAGGTGCACCTATACAGAGCTAACCTAACTTACTACACTCGCAGATAAAAATGTACTATATAGTACCACTGATGTTCAACCTGGAAAAGATAGATGTAGTGGACTGTTAAAACTTATTTAAGGTACATAATTATACCTTAAGACCATCGCTGGACCATAAATGAGTTTTAAATGCACACTACATTGACTTTTCCAGGTGAAAGCTACTTTGAAGATACAAAAGATATGCCTTTATGGGCAACCCAGTGAAAATCAATAGTACAGGTTAGTACCAGTTTTCTGAGAGCATATGTGCCATAAGCATAGGTATGTAAAAACTACATGCATATTATCAGTACACCAACCCACGCCAACAATATCATATCAAATGACACAAAGTTTAACATGCATCATTTTTTTCTTACCACACATTCACACATTTGCACACACATTAGCCATTATTATTGTACACATAAACAGAACAGCACTTCCTGAGAGCAGAGCTTGAAACTAGAGATGCTCAGGTACCAGTGAAGGGTTGGCTTTCAGCTCTCTCTCTCTCTCTCTCTCTTTCTCCTTTTTCTCCCTTCCTTGCTCCTCTTCATTCTTTGTGCTGACAGCGGCAGGGACCAGGTGTCAGGGCATACATTAATATACAAAAGTGATGCCTTTCTCAGGTCTTATGTAAACTGTAGGAGAAAAGCCAAATACTTATAGCCTCGGAGATGAAAGACCCTGTATCAGTGCAGCCGGACGCTGTTTTTTTCCCCCTCTTTCTCTTGCACGAGGTTCTTATGTGTAACTCCAACAGGTGGAAAACTGTCCTGTGAGCTACCAACTATCTGAAATCACAGGACAAAATCTACTGCCTTTTTGGTGGTAAAACTCATATTTTGTGGGGATTATATTATTTGTCTTGTGAGGGCAAGACAAAGCCTGCAATTATCTAAGGTATGTTTCTCATCTTAATGATCTTGTCATAGATATTGTAATTTTTTAGAAATTTTCTTTATGTTTTTGTAGGAAAGCAGGAAACAGCTTTTTAGATTCGCCAAAAATGGACATTCAGCAAACTACTGTGTGAGTTCTGATTAAAAACTTGGCTGATATGGAAGCTTAAATTTGGAAATGATGGAAAGTTTTGTGATCTATGGGAAACTTTTTTTTTTTTTGCATCAGCCATAGTATTCATACACTTTGTTAAATATATAAGACTTCCTATTTTAACTGCGTTTAACTGATAGTAAATTAAATCTTTGTTATAATGGATTGATGCTGGCAGATGCAAGGAAGTGGAAGGTATTTATAAATTCCAGCAAAATTCCAAAATCTTGACAGAGAAAAAGACAGAGATTAAGAGTAAGGGACAGACAAAGAATTGCTTTTTACCCAATAGTTTATTTGTGACTTGTTTTAATAGGCAATTTTTGTGTGCACCTGAGATCTTTCAGCTCAGAGTTGGGAAGAAGAGGAAAGGAAAGGGAGGGGAAGCATGAGCAACACAAAAGGCAACATTATTCCCCTGCGAATCCATGAATGGCGTATTGAAAAACATAACACTGGAGACTAGATTATTTTTCATGCTTCATAACTAGAGTGTTTGTCTGCTGGCTTAGAGTGCTCTATGAGAGCAGCGTTTAAAAAATACAGGGAAAATTAGTGCATGGCAGTGTTAAAAAATCAGCAGGCCCTAATTGCAGGGAAAAGAAGCCATGTGATTGGATTTTACAAGCAGCTTAAAATGTCCACAGCCAAGTAGCAATGCAGAGAAGTGAGATTCACCGGGAGGAAGTGAGTAGGGTTCAAAAAAGGAGAGGGACTTGGGTTTCGATGAGAGATGCATGCACCTTAAACCTAAAAGTACAGTACTATCATTTCCTGTTTCTGATCTTGTGGTCATCAGGATTTTGCACTTCTGTTGAACGCTTTGAAGGCACCTGATTCAGTTCATCACCTAATCACGTAGTGCCTGAGCTGGACACTCAGTAGCTAATGATAGTGACTTGAATGTTGAGTGTTCAAATCACAGAACTGTCAGAGAAACAAATGTAGCTAAGGAGAAGCATTGGTGAATTTAAACTTAAGTTGTGGGTTAAGTGGAATTAGTAGAATGCTATTTCCCAAAGCTGCATTTCCTGGTGAAATAATGTAATTTATACATAATGTATTTTATAACTCTGGTAGTGAACTATTATTTTTGTGCTGTGTTGGTTTTGGAATTGGTCAGCTTTTACTGCTGCAGAAATTCTTTTAATGATTCATTCATCTTTAGTAACTGCTTTATCCTCATCTGGGTAGTGGTGGATCTAGAACCTATTCCAGGGAAAACTGGGCATGAGGCAGGAATATACTCTGAAGAGCATGCCTGTCCTTTCACACACTCATTCACAAATAGGGACAATTTAGGGACACCAATATGCCTATATAAATTAATGTTTTTGGAAGGTGGAAGGAAACCAGACAACCCAGAGGAACCCAAGGGAGAACACACAAAACTCCACACAGATAGTACCCCAAGCTCAGAAACGAAGTGGGTACCCTGGAGCTACCTGCTGCACCACCATGCCACCAATTTCTTTTAATGTAGGATATAATGTAGGATGTAGGATGGTGAGTGAGTAGCAGATTTACTACCATGCTTTTTTTTTTTTGTTTTTTTTTTGCATGGATGATTTGATTAAAGTACTTTGGGGTTTAGATGTTATGCTTGTTGCATTGCAAAATAGCCTTTGTGTGCCTGGAACTCTGTCTAATAATTATTATAATTATTATATTTACTGTCCTGGAGCAGAAGTATAATGTACAAACCAGCTGTATAATATATGTACAAACCAGCTGTGGACCAGCATAAAAATGTATTCATAAATCAGCAATCAGTGTTAAGGTAATTACTGAAAACAACATTTTGAGGTGTAGTGAGTTCCAGTGAGCATGCATCTGCAGAGCACAGTATTTGTGTATTCGCCTACACAGACTCTTGTGCAGACTTTTCAGGTTTCTTTGAGCCACCACACCCCCCACCCTCATATTATTCCCCCTTGATTACCTCCATCACTGGACACAGGGAGACGAGAGGCGCCCGGCTGGTGTCATCAGCTGCCTAAGCATTCTGGAGAGCCCCAGTGAAAGATTCGCAGGAAGCAGCCCTTAGGTCCCAGAAACAGGCAGCAGAAACAGCTTTTTGTGCCCTCGGCCCCGGAATGTCCACTATCTGCCTGGGCCCAATATCAAATTCTCTGCTCGTCCTGGGATCCTGTGCCCCAGCTTGCAGCTTGCTCACATTCCAGTGGAAGGTCAGGAGGGATTTGGGAAAAACAAAACGGACAAATGAAAAGAAAAAAAAAGTCACATGGATTCATCTTCAGCACGACTGATAGACATGCACGAGCTGTGTAACTGCAGGGTTAGAGGATGTTCTTTGCAAGAGCTTTCAGTGTCAAGTTGCTTCAGAAATGTATGCTTTATATATCTATATATAAGATTTCCAGTATTTTGGGCAAGTATACAATAAACATTTGTGCACACTGTTGCCTGTGAGTACATGAGTTTTCAGGTTGCTAATAGATAAATCTAGAACCACTTAGAACCATCATTGCTCTTAATTAGGTATATGTATATGTATATGTATAGCATGTGAAGCTTAATTTCTCCAGTGCAGCACTTAGGTTTGAATAGCCCTAGATGTGGAGATGTGAATAATTCTTAAAAATGTAAATTCAGACAAAAACATTCACAATCTTTTCCTTGATTTTTCTGTTGAAAACAGAAACATGGGCTCTCAGCATTAAGTCTAATCAATCTTTTGAAATTCATTTATTCATTTATTTATCCAATATTTTATTGTTTATTTAGTTATTCATTGCAAAGCAAATACCCTCAGCCTTCCTCTGGCATGTATTTTTTTTTTTTAAGTTTGCTTAAATATAAGATGGCAGTATGGTGGTGCAGTGTGTAGTGTTGCCACCTCACCAGAGTCCCCGGTTTGATCCGGAGCTCAGGTTACTGTCCGTGTGGAGTTCTGCATGTCACTGAATGTGCATTGTTTGGTGTCGTCTGCAGCTGTTATTGCTAAAACAAAAATATATTTACTTCAAGCCACAGAGTACTATGGACATGATCACTGTACAGTCAAAGCAGAGAGAGCAGTACTGAGGGCCAGCAATATTCTAGACACTGGAGGAACACTGATGTCTTTTGAAAACTGACTGTATTTGAAAGAGAGTTCATAAAAAAACAACAACAAAAAAAAAAAAAACACAATGGTAATGTCCCAACAAGTGTGTGTCCATACGCACGTGTGTGTGTGTGTGTGTTTGTGTGCTTGTAGGTATCCTGGTGGCTCCTTCCTCAGACTGCCATGCGAGGCCAGCGTGTGTCCAATAGTGTGTGCAGGTGCTCGAAAGCCTTCACATGCGTCCTCATCTCTCTACTGGCCTCACTGCTGCTGCTGGCCTTTAACATGCGCCTACCACTCAGTGAATACACAAAACATGCAGGTGTGTGTGTGTGTGTGTGTGTGGGCATGTGTGGATTGCATATAAGCTGAGAAGCAAACTATGTCATCCTTAACAAAACAAAACTGAGAATGGACAGATCATTTCACCACAATTATGTCTTTAAAAAGAGAAAGGCAGAAAGAGGCTATGTGTTTAGCATTAATCCTATGTGAAGCAGACTGAAGATGGAGATTCTTGAAGAGTGGATATCTTTCACAGATCTGCAATTGCGGACCCTAAAGATCTTAAAGCTTTGTCTTCAGCTTCATTGTTAATGCTACTCCAAGTATGTCTCGCTGTAAACTACTGTGAAAGTAGCTTTAGTTAAAACAGTCAGTATCTGTACTTTATCATTTTCTTAAAATGAGATGGAACACAAACAATAGTGCTAGATACACGCAGAAACGAAAGTTGAGCAAATGGACCTCTCTAGACTTGTTACTCAATGATGGAGACATATGAACATATTGTGTGTGTGTGTGTGTGTGTGTGTGGGTGTGTGTATTCGAATATTGATCTTGAAAGTATATTTGAGTTTCTGCACTGAGTTTATGGGCTTTGCCTAATGGGTCTCAGTTTGTCTTGCATTTTTTTCTCTTGCAGATCACAAAGTGATGAGACGATCAGTTCTTAGTAAGTAATTCCCAAAACCATCTTATTACTATTCAATTCACATTAAGAGACTTATCTCATATTTCACATAGTCATTCTATATTGGATACTTCATTAATGAAAATGATTCTCATTCATAGTAACCTAGGTTTAATCTTTTTTTTCATTAATAAAAGTAGAACTGAACAATAAACTAACCTAAATGGACTAAGGCTCTGACAAAAAAGCTTTCTAATGGTGCTCTTGTATAGCACGGAAATTAAACACCAAGGACAGAGTGTCTGTATGGGGAGATGTGAATGTCTTGTCCTTGCATGACAGCATGAAAACAAGGTTTTAAATATAGCAAACCTGTGTTAACTGAAATTGGTCACATAGGAAGCTAAGACAAAGCCAGAGATCCTTATGATTGCAGAACAGAATATTGTATATAAACTAAACTAAACATTCCAATACTTCTTGCATTAGGTAAACATATCCCATTTAAGTTTTACTCCCACACAACCCAAAACAGTTACACTGAGTTTATAGATTTGAAATGTCTTCATATCATATAGACAGCACTTTTCCTAGTTTTACTAAAACTGCAGTTAGATTTTGATATTATTAATTATAAATATTATTATCATACTTAAATTACAGACTTTTGTTTTAAACCAATTCAATTTATGTGGCCCGATTTGGCTTATAATTTATAATGATTTATAATGATAATATCCTATAATAATAACTTTCATTTTTAATGTCCATCACTGTAATGTCAAAAAATTGTGGACTCCTTGGCATTGCTTCCTGCATACCTGGTGTAACACACGGCTTTGTAACACATACAGCAACAATTATAAAAAGGCTAATAGGCTGAACAGAGATTTGACTTTCAGTCATGTCAGCGCAAAGTAGTAACTAGGTACATGCTACATGCATATATCCGGTAAAATATTTAGAAAAAAAAAATCTGCACCAATTTCGATGTTTTGGTACATTTGCAGTTCTGTGGTCCTATAATGGTGTAAAGTGTTTTTATCTTAAATGTTGTACTTCACAGATGAATATTTTAATGTAATCATACTTTGCTGATGTCATGGTGTGCATTGCTATGTATATGTCTGCTCTGTACTGAGTCTAGCTACTAATACAGACTGAGATAAATTGGCTTCCTGTTTCATTGGGTCTAAAATTACAGGAAAATAGATATAGTAGATAGCGAGTACTGTAACTATGGAGGGCCAAGAACCTCCTTTCAACAAATAATTTGACTAAAATCTCTCTCTCTCTCTCTCTCTCTCTCTCTCTCTCAGGCAATAACAACAGGACAGTCTACACCCAGAGTCTATGTGAGCCTATTCTCACGCCTTAATTTCCTCTTCTCTAACACACTTCAGGCAAAGAATACATCTATTAAAAAACAAAGACACACACACATGAAACTGAAAGGGAGGCAGAGAAAGATAGAGAGGAAGGATCACATAAAGATCCAAGGCACAAAAAAAACAGGTCACTTCCCCTTGTTCTCAATTTACATAATCCCCTTTTCCATCACTGTGCCACCTCTCCCTCCCTCTCTCTCTCTCTCTCTCTTTCTCTCTCTCTCTCTCTCTCGCTTTCCCCCCTTCCATCTTATTCATTTCTGGGAGTCATATTTCATATTTAGCCTTATTTTGTGCCTTAAATCAATGAGGATTAGAAGCATTCTTGAGATGAGCTATGATTATATCAGATGCACATAGCTTCCCTCTTGGGTTATTAGTAGCAGACAGTAAGGCACTATAGCATTCATGCCTATAACATGTAGAGTTCATACACAGATGGAAGACACAACCAGGATTATATGATTGATGAGCAGTCTGAGCAGTTTATCTCAAGGTTACCCCAGGTTTTCAGTGAGAGGAATAGCTATAAGCAGGTCAAGACAGGCACTAGCTGGAGTTGGAGAGGAATATAACAATTTTTTGCAGCAGTTCTCCTAAATGACTGTTTATCTCATCTTTTGAAACTTAATAACCTCCTGGACTAACCTGTTGAAAGAGCCCATTTATTATCCAGTTATTCAGCTTAAAATGTGTTATTCAGTTAATACTATGACACAAAACACGACAGGTATGTAGTTACGTGTGTGACAAGTGTAGGTCTAGCCTTGACTGACGCTAAATTAATAACACAAAAAGTTCTGGTGCAACAAAAAAGCATTTGCCCTATCGTCTAGAAGAACTCAAGACTGTGAGTTCGGATCCCAACGATGCCACAGCTATCCATGGCTGTTGCGTTATAGTGGAGAGCTGGCTGGTGGGTGGGAATTGGCCATGATGAAAATTGGAGAAAATGGGAGTTTTTTGGGGGAAAGAAATTAGTACTAATATTTTCCCCCGGAAATTAATTTTATATAATTAGACCTACCAGTCTGATTAAACAGGTCCAGTAAGTAACTAAGTAATGAAACTAAGCATTTTTAGTGCAAATAAACACAAATGAGATGTGCCGTGATGAAACCAAAATGGACAAGTGGCTTACTAAAAAAAAAATAGACCATGGCATAATGGCAGTGAACATTTGTCAGGGGAAAGAAAAGTGTTAAGGAAAGCCCCATGCTTTTTGGGAAGGCCCCCAATTTTCCAGAATTGACTTTATTCTTGGAAAATACAACAAAAATTAAATTCCATGTACGTTATATTTCACTTTCATAATAAACCAAAACACACTAACAATGTTTCTGTCTCTAAAAGTGATTCTTTTCTAAAGAAAGCATTTTCTAAAAAAAAAAAAAAAGCATCTTCTTCTCAAATTTCATTCTCCCCATCCTCCTCAACGTTCAGTGCGGCTGGTGAACGGCAGGAGTCGGTGTGAAGGCCGTGTCGAGGTTCAGCACAATGGTACATGGGGCACGGTATGCGATGATGACTGGGACATGGTGGACGCCAACGTGGTGTGCCGACAGCTGGAGTGTGGTCTGGCTGTTGCAGTCGGAACAAGCTCCCGCTTTGGACAGGGCTCTGGGCCTATCCTGCTCGATAACGTTGACTGCAAAGGGGGAGAGACAGAATTGAGCCAGTGTGGCAATCAAGGCTGGGGCATCCACAACTGCTACCATTATGAGGATGTGGCTGTCACCTGCAAAGGTAAAGCCAAATCAATGGAACTGTTACTTTTCTACATTTCAAGTAGAAAAAAATAACAAAAAATACAATAGTATTTATAAAATAAAATAGTGAACTAGATCACCTAGCTAACAAAATATTTTCAACTGTTTCTTTTTGTTGGTCACATGATGCAGTGAAATGTGAAATGTGAAATGTGATAGGTGATCTATCTATCTATCTATCTATCTATCTATCACTACAGGTAACACTGTGTTAGGGCTTCAAGGACTTTCTGAGGAGCCCAGCACTCCAGCTCGTAGGAACTCTGGTTTATGTAAGTCACTGATAGTTAAAGGAAACTTCATGTTGTGGTGCTAAAGCTCCAGAAAGGATGAGAATGAACATTTTCTTGTGGTGGCACTGTACAGTCTAGTATCAAAAGCCAGACCAACTGCTGAGTCAATGCAATATACATAATTAGTCTTATATGCAACATTGCAACATTTACATGAAAAAAAAAATGGAAAAAGCTTTCATTTTTATATGACCAGTTTGCTACTTCAGAGATTTCTGTATTAAAAATGACTATCATGTTTATTCAGTGTATCCATTATCTGATCTAGGACCAGGTATTGAAGCCATTCCACCAGTCTTTAACATTATACTGTACATTTGCACATTGCCTTGAACTACTGCTATTTGACACTCAAGTTTTAGAAGTGAACCATTGGCTAACAAACTCTTTTTCACAGTCATAAAAACAACTTATATTCCTTCTGACAGCAGGGGATGGTTCAATCCGGTTGGTGGGTGGTTTGGACCGCTGCCAGGGCCGCGTAGAAATCTACTACCGGGGCAGCTGGGGAACAGTGTGTGACGATGACTGGGGCATGCGAGATGCGGCTGTGGTGTGCCAGCAGGTTGGATGTGGCCCTGTCGTCACCTACACCACCAACGCCTACTTTGGCTATGGCAAAGGTCTCATCCTCTTGGACAATGTACACTGCAGTGGCTCAGAGAGCCAACTGGCCACATGCTACAGCCTTGGATGGGGGATTCATAACTGCGGTCATCACGAGGATGCTGGAGTCATCTGCACAAGTAGGTTTAAGTATGCAGTCCACAAGGGCTGGACTAACTAAAATTCCCATACTTTAGACAGAAAGTAAATGTGATTGAATGATCACGGAAAGTGGCAAAGCTGGAGCCAAACATACTCAAAACCTTAAAGTTTGGGGATTTTTACAAGCTTATAGCAAAAGAATTATGCAAAAAATTGTAATAATGAAACACAAAAGACCATCTCTTGTAGCTTCAGCTGGTGACTTCAGAGCTTCTGCCACTTTGCCTATCTCCTTACTTTCTCCCTTTCTCTCTCTCTCTCTCTGCCTACAGGACTGACCACCACCACTGCTCCTCCTGTGAATACAGAGACCCTACACAATGCTTTCTTCCATACTGAGATCCCAGCAGGTATAAATGGCATTTATGTGTGATCTTTACCCACTGGCACATACAGTGGGGTCCAAAAGCCTGAGATCTGAAAATCTGGGAAGGTTTTAGGATTTTGGAAAATGGAGAAAAAAGAAAAGAAAAAGTAAGGAAATGTTCAATATAAATAATATAGAATATATATCTAGGTCTAGATACTATATCTAGGTCACTATTAATTTGTGATATTGATTTTCCTTCAGTCTTATCTCTTCCACTGATGCACATGTTCAGACAACACTCTGATGAATCTGATCTAACATAGATTGCAAGGTTTTACACAAATTTGTAGAGTCCATGCCACTGACATTAAAGCAAAATAGTGACATACCAAATTCTAAGAAATTCTGAAATTCATGTAACCATTCCTATAATATAATTTGTGATTAAAACTTTTGTATTAAATTAAAAGAGAATGCAAAATAGAAGCATTTTTAGTGATCTCAGACTTTTGGATTTCACTGTATATCAGTGTACAGAGAGCCAGGTTACTGTAGCAGCTTGCATTTTCAGTGGATTGAATTAAATATCCCATCTGTTAGCGTACACACATACAAATATGTACTATCATAAAGGCTCACAGACACACACACAGTGCATGCGCATTCACACACCAGCAAGAGTCAGCAAGAAAAGTACTCTTTTGCAGTACCTCTACTAGCTCACAAGTGGGCGATATTTTGCAGAATAGATATGAGACTGTGATCAATACACCACTTTGTGGCCTTTTTTTTCCTTTCTATCTTTGGAATATGTTTTCCATCTGTTTTCTTCAGAGACAGGAATGACTATTCCAGTTACAGAGACAACACCAGCTAATCCAACCACATCCTTTACCACAAAAGGTAACAAACTGCACTGTCACAATATCAAAAGCCTCTATATTTAATTTTAAGGTCCAGCCTGATCAAAATGGCCGTCTTCAGCAATGACTCAACATTGTTTCATGAAATCTGCAAACATTCGGAATTCGCTTCCATACTGAGGTTTTGCTGAGATGTATCACCAAAACATTACACATTTATTACTATAAAGATTACTTATTTTATATAGTAAAAGAACAGACAGAATTCTCTCTTGACATCTCTCCACACCTCCATCCAGAGCAGCCCACCGTCCGTGTAGTGAATGGGAACAGCAGCTGTCAGGGCCGTGTGGAGGTCTTCTACGAAAACATCTGGGGCACAGTGTGTGATGATGAGTGGGATATGGAGAACGCTCAGGTGGTGTGCAGGCAGCTGGGGTGTGGCCCGGCCATGGCGGCCATCTCCCTGGCATACTTTGGCTACGGCTCTGGTCCCATCCTGCTCGACAACGTGGACTGTGAGGGCAATGAGAGGCTGCTGGCTGACTGCTTCAACTTGGGTTGGGGACAGCACAACTGTGGACATCATGAAGATGCTGGAGTCATCTGCTCAAGTAAGTGAGAGACAAAATACAGGTGCAGCCTATAACTAATTGAACACAAAGATGTTGCATTTGAAATGTGAAAGGAAACAGTGACTGTGAGTGCAAAATTTTAACTTAAATTCAAGGGTTAACATAAATATTGAGTAATTGAGGCTACACTGAGCACAGGCTCACCAAAACTGGACAGTTGGAAGACAGCTGAAAAACATCCCCTAGTCTTTTTCCGCTTCAATGTTCAGCGTGTTGGGCATTCTGAGATGCTTTTCTGCTCAGCACAGTTGTAAAAAGTGGTTATTTGAGTTACTCGAAACAGTCTAGCCATTCTTGTCTGACCTCTGTCTTCAACAAGGTGTATCCAACTGCAGAACTGCTGCTCAGCAGAATACATATATATATATATATATATATATATATGTATTCTGCATATATATGTGTGTGTGTGTGTGTGTGTGTGTGTGTTTTGTTTGTTTTCACACCATTCTGTGTAAACTATAGAGAATCCCAGGAGAGCAGCAGTTTCTGAAATATTCAATCTGGCCTGTCTGGCACAAACAACCATGCCACGGTCAAAGTCACTGAGATCAAATTTTCTCTCCATTCTGTTTGATTTGAACATTAACTGACGCTGTTGACCTGTATCTGGAAGGATGTCATTCACTCACTATTCACTCACAGTGTATGCACACACACACACCCTTTTCTTTTACCATACAGTTTCAGTTTCATTTTCAGACTAATGCATAGTCACAGAATCCTACCCCCCACCTCCACTCCTGGACAGCCACTGCAGTCTCTGCTAATTTCATGATTCTTCCCTTCCACTCTTTTTCCTTTTCTCTTTTTAAAACAAAAACATGCCCATACCTTACAGGTTTACTCTTTTATACAGACTGATGCGTCAGAAACATGAGTCAAGAAGTAATGTGCCAAAGCATGCAAAATACAGGGGCCAGTCAGAGAACATCAGCATGAGCTGAGGCCCACAGCAGAAGAATCTCCAGCCGGTTTAGCCACCAATCATGTGCCTAATATACACACATTCAAGTCAACTTAACTGAATAAGGATGAGGAAGAAAAAAATGCATAGCAGAATAAGGTTTTAGGTTATTGTCACAGCCCATGTGGGAGTAGATGGAAAAATGAAACATTGAACTCATGTTATGAAGTTCTAGAGTCAGTTTTACAGTTCTATATTAAGCCTGAGATTATAAGTGATATATATATATATATATATGTTTTAGGTATCCATGGGATTTTATTTATTTTTATTCCAGTAGATTGAGGCTAGTTACTGGAGTCTCCTGGCTTAGAGACTTGGTAACCCTATTTGAATTTTAAATTTTAACTCACTTCCTCTTTATTTTATACAACCTCAGTCTACTTAGTGCTACCCACAGGCAGGTGGCAGGTGGCACAACATTAAAAATATATTTTTTAATTAAATATATTTAAAATATTTTCCTACTTTTTCTTTTTCCACTGATGGGAGTTTGATGGTGTACATATGGCAACACCTGCTAATGTAGTCTAATGCCATCTCTCAGTTCTAGAGATGGAAAATCAGATTTCATTTAGTGAATGCACTCTAAACATGCACTCAGACCAGACCAAACTCAAAGCACACAAGATGGTAGTATAACCTTTTCATTGTTTCTGTTCAGCTTCCCCAGCCTGGGCAGGAACATCAAGAAGCTTTGGAGTGACTGATAGGATCATCACCACTCCCCCACCAGTGGAGGGTAAGGATGGAAATGCATTATGCACATCAGGGCATTTATTCATCTTTGAGCATGTTATTCAGTAACTACCAGGAATTATTTAGTAACTCCAATGAAACCAGTAGGAAAGGTTACAGTGTGCAGTTACTCAGAAAGAGTGAAGGGCATAAATCTGAACCTGGAGTTTAAGATATGACTCAAAATTATATATTTTTTGTTTGTGTTCTAGTTCTATAACCAGTATTTATTTAGCTTTTATCTCTATTCTAATTATCTTCTCTCTTATTCATTCACTCATGTTATTCATATAAATTACATTTTGCTTTACATATTTTATTTGTAGTTCTACTGCCTTTAGATTTTGGTTTAAATTTCTTTCCCTCTCTCCTTTTACTATTACGTGAAGCACTTTAGTTTCCTCCCCTCTTTCTCTCTCAGTAATTTGAGGTTTTGATGTAGACCTTCATCCTGTTGCATTCTGGGGCTGGAGTCTCTTAAGCTAATCTTTAAATCTTCTACTCATTACCTCAGCATTAGTTTTTTTTTCTCCTTTTCTTCAGTAAAAACCCTTTCCAAATCCCTAATACCTCTTGAGTTCCCTAATGTACACTAATTTTTCCCCCTGTTTTTTTCCATTTTTGCATTAGGACAAATGCATTTAATGTACTTAGTGCTTATACCACAACCTCTCTCTCTGTAGGTGCTCTGAGGCTCTCAGGTGGTCCGCACCGCTGCGAGGGCCGAGTAGAGCTGTATCAAAGTGGCACATGGGGCACTGTGTGTGACGATGCCTGGGACCTCCCCGATGCCCAGGTGGTATGCAGGCTGCTGGGCTGCGGTGATGCCATAGCCGCACAGGTGGAGTCCTTCTTTGGACCAGGCGTTGGCAACATTCTCCTGGACAATGTGAAGTGCACAGGCACAGAGCTGTCCCTCCAGCAGTGCTCCCACATACCATGGGACGTGCACAACTGTGACCACTCAGAGGATGCCGGTGTGACGTGCTCACTCACATGACTTCGCCCATCCACAGAAGCCACTCCCCTTCTACCTGTGGTCTACAGAGCAGCGGGGAATGGAGTATGTAGACAACAGGACATGTACATTTTGTAAATATCCACTCACATTGATACGCTGAAGATATAAAAAGCTACTGGATGATCTGAAACCAAAAGAAATGACAAATTATGCTTATATACAGAAATTGGTCAATTTTATTTTATTTATGCACTTTATGAATGTATGAATACCAAATGCGTATAAACTGTATGTACAAATATGACACACCAGATTTTTCCACATTTCTTATGTAAAAGTAATTGATACACAATGGAAATACAAACTGTTATCCCCTATTTTTTTCCTATATACAATATTAAGATATTTAATATGCAAGTATGTTATGCTAGTCATGCTTGCCATTGCATTGTGGAGATGCTGGGACATACATTATTCACATCACTATAAAAGTTTTGGCTAAACCCTAAAATACTCAAAATACGAATAGATGGGTAATCAGAAAGTGTTTTTATATTCTATTAAATAAACAGCTATAAATATTACACCAAAGGTCATCTAGAAAAAGATAACCTGAAAACATATGTCTATAGATATCTAGAATATTTAGATTTAAAAAAAGATATTCTCAGGTTTAAAGATCTCTAATTACATTAAGTAAAAATGATGTAAACATCTCGCAAATTGAGAGCTTCTGTTATCACATGAACGTTCTTTATCCTTATCTAAAGCCACTCAAAGCTGCCCGAGTAGCCAGAGCTGACTGATCGGGGTTCTGGAAGCATAAATTGTTCTGTAAAGCATGTGTGGGCTTTTTTCTTTGTTTTTAGAAGTGATCACATTCATTGCAGGACGTAATGATTCCTAATTTAACATTTGACCGCTGTGACTGGACCATTTTTGAACAACATGGGAAATACGGTGTACGCAACTGGACTTTTTTGTTGCACAGATATTTACAAAATGTTGGGGAATAAAGTATCTCTTGTATTCTATCAGATGCTCTTTTTCAAGGGGAAAAAGCTTCGTGAATAAGACATCTCTAAAATACTTTTTGATAAAACCTACAATAAGACTTTAGATGTTTATTCTACAAACTTGGTGCTTAAAGATATTAAACGTTTCATCACATTTTCGGCACTAGCTTTATGTGTGTATGTTTCCTTTCCTTTCTTCCTTCCTTTCTTTAGGTTCATGGCATTAATGACTTTGTCAGGTTAAGAAGAGGGAGGTCCTGATTATCGACACTCATTATAGGTATCAGGGTGATATGAAAATGAAATTCTGTGCTGGTATTGGATTAGATTTGACATATTCTTTAATATGATTCACTGATGTAGGTGTACAAATTGTATGACGTTGCTTGACAAAGGTGCAGAGCGTCAGCTTGGGTACTAAGAGAATGTCAGTTGGCTCAATATTGGGTATTGGCCAAAACTCAGAGCTCTAATATTGGTATTATAACAAAAATGGAAAAAGTGGGATAAGTGAATTAAGACAAGGCTGGGGTTAGGAATTAAAATATTTGGAATTAATGAGTTGTATTTCATACGCAAATGCATAGCTACTTGCAAGGATAGCAAAACTGTGTGTGTGTGTGTGTGTGTGTGTGTGCTGATAACTACTGCTCTGGTGGTCAGTTCGATTCTTGGCCCAGGCCCTCTTCTTGCTAAGCATTAGGTAGCTGAGAATGGATTCTTCTGGTTTACTGAGATCCTGCAGCCATTTGGCACTTTCTTTCAATACAGCAAAAAATGAAGCACCTCATCCTCAAAACAGCTGCTCACTGGTGCATCATGGTGTGGTGAGATGGGACAAAGAGATGGAGTGGGAGTGACAGACAGATGGAGTGAGAGGCACGGTGAGACAGAGAGATGGGGGGAGCAGAGAGAGAGAGAGAGAGAGAGAGAGAGAGAGAGAAGGGTGTGGACTAGACAGAAAGAGGCAGGGAAGGAGACAGCAGAGAGACCAGATCTCCCAGCATTCCCACTGCAATGCAATAAACCAAAATGTACAGCAGGTTAGTCTGCTAGTGTATTGAACGTCACTTTCGTTCAGAAAAGAATATCTTGACATTTCCTTTATATACGCATGCATACAGCATCTATATATACATAACCACACCCTACGTGCTATATAGCGCACTAGTTAGGGAGTTTTGCCGTTTCATAAACCATGCTTGAACACATGGGGTGGAATAGTCTGTGCTGAAATCCCACAATGCTCTGCATTATGTGATGTCTAAGTGATGTAGCCTAGGGGATGAAAAGCTCCCATAATGTACTTTGCAGTTTGTAGGGAATAAGTGAATAGGACTCTGCACATTTACCATAAACTGTATCTTATACACTACAGTCTATAATGTTTAAACATTGCCTACAGTTAAGATTTTAGCGATTTTTAGGGTACGTATGTTTTAAAAGGACTGTCAAAAGGTTCATACTACATTTCCCTATACTCCCAGCTCCTAATTTTAAGCTTAACATCGATTCGCCGAATGCCCATACCGCGCACGCCCACTTGCCCATATAAGGATTGTTACCTCACCAAACAGGACCACGCCCCATTTGTTCTGTGATGACGCAATCGGGAGAAAGCGTAAGGAGGGGGAGGGGCGTCCTGTCGGCACGCGCAGAAAGCACGGAGCAGCTGCAGCGGCGAGAAGGAGCGCGGCGCTTTCCACACCGCATCATATTCACTCTTTAAAAAAATCACCCGTCAACTAACGTCTTCTAACCGAGACACTCATTTAAAGCCAAAATGGTGGACCGCGAGCAGCTGGTTCAGAAAGCCAGGTTGGCTGAACAGGCTGAGAGATATGACGATATGGCAGCTGCCATGAAATCGGTAAGTTGGAGAACCGAAATGCTTTGATCACTGACTGATACATGACTGAGAGCATTGCGTTTTACGCGCGGATCATGTTCCGCCTGTTCTTTATCGTTAATCACTGGCGAGTAACAGACGCCTGTGTGCCTGAACATGCAGCTGATTTCTCAAACTAATATCCAGAAATGTCACACTATTGACACATAATTGCATAAATTATTTTTAGAGCAGTTTTATTTTTGTGAGGGACGAAGCCCTTTGAATGGAGCCAGTTAAAATGACCGGTCCGAACATGACACACCGCATTCGCGTTTGCCTTTTACAAAACCAACTCCTGAATGTCTTCCACACTGAATTTATGCCTCGGGCTTGACATAAAATATCTATATTTTATCGCTATGGAATGGCTGGGGCGGTGTGTCTGTCGTGATCGAGTGCGGTGTGTTTGATTTTGGGGCGGTGCCTTTTGCCACATCCCTGTGCACAACGGACCATGGCCATAGAAGGACCGAGCTCCAAAAATCATATAGCACAAATTAAAGCCTGTTATAACCGTTCTGTAACATGCGTCGTTACAACGTGCCTCGGTTCTAATGTAGGACAAATCAAATGATGTAGCGCAAGAAGAAAACGACGAACAAAGAAACGTGCGAATTCGTTCACTTGTAGTGGTTTATTTCAGAAAAACGGCATTACGCGCGTGCCAAAATGGAAAGACAGTGATAGACTGGGGTGTGCTTGTTCTGATGTTGCTTTGTGACAGCAGGGAGAATCCGTTATAAGCCATATTATAAGCCAGATTCATCGTAGTGCAGGATGCGGCGTTGCCCCACGTCGCTTGGCTTTGTGTCTGTCTGAAGGCGCATAACGACACACTAACAGCGCGCGACGCGTTTTCATGGCTGATTGATAAATCACTATGGTGAATGTGGGTGTTCTGAATTGTACAATCATGTCGTTGTAACGGTTAAAACGATTATCGCGACCCCACAGCCCGATATGGCGACGGCAGCTCACCCCCCCCCCCCCCCTCCAATCCCCCCCCCAGGCGTGTGCAGGTTTTCTCCCACTAGGCGTGTCGCAGCGCGTGCCAAGGTGCAGAGTCCGTACTGCACCATTTCGTGTAATCCATCAACCCTCACCCGGAAACAGCTACAACTAATCAAAGCACAAATGTGTATTACGGCATATGTGTTATGGCATATTCATTAGAAGTCTTCGTAATGCCACCACGCCACACTGAGGCAATATCTTAACATGCATACGTTTTTACTATTTAATATTATTATAAATGATCAGACATTACAGTGAAGCATTGTATTTAAAACATGTAATATTTACGCATGTTGGAGGCTACACCCTTATAATGGCATCACCCACCCCATAAGATCTATGGCAGCTGGCCACATGAGTGGCACAAGGTGGAAGCTGTCACACTTGAGATAAAGGTTGCAGGACAGTCTGATCTCAGATCACGTCTCTGAGAGGTCAGTTACTCCTATGCTCCTGTGCAGACTTAATGAATCATATGTAGCTCATGTCGATTTAAATCATTATTATGGAGTTTTACTCTAATCAGGAAACCAGCAGTACAATAGTAGAAGAGCAGTAGTATGTGCCGTTATTATTTAGTGCAGTAATCTGTCAGTGGATCAGTTCGGATTATGTCGTCATTTATTTTTCACCAAGCAACAAATCAGATATTCTGCAAATGCATAATTAGGTGGTAACCATTAATGTGCTGTTGCGCCTGTTTTTTGCTGTCTCATCTCTAAAAACCTGAATATAAAGTTTCTAGAGCCGACCTTATATTTAACTATTACCCAGAGGCAAGAACTCATCGTGCTATATTTTATTATTATAATAATTTATCAATATAGCAATATATTTAGCAATATATTTATAATTTTGTCATTATAATGACATTCTAATGGGGAAAAATCTAACATTTAGCATAGTGAAGAACATTCTAGATTTAGATTTCAATTGTATCCATCGTATACACAAATCCCAAACCTTTTTTTTTAATCAAACTTTGATGTAGATCCTGATTATTGCAAGTATTGCTTTATGGGCTATATCAGAGAATGCTGAGGTCTTGCCCCAGGCTGATGAATCTCTCACTGCCGGCGCTCTTGAGCGGAAAGAGCATTGGTCCATTAGGGACCGAACAGGACGGGAAGCCATCCGCTGATGAAAAATGCTCTGTCATGGTTCGATTGTGTCTTTACTTAGGGGAGGGCAGGAGGCATTGCCCAGTGTGTCTTATCTTTGGGTTATGACTAAGGGAACTAAGGGAACATGACGAATCATGCTGCTCTCTGGGGCATCATCTGATCTGTTGGGCTGTGGTTAGATCATTTATATACAGATTAATGTCATCTACTTTAACCTTTTAAAGGTTTACAGATTGGTTGATTAATCATATAAGTATTAAGCTGTGTCTTTAGATATTCACCTGCTGTCAGTACCACCATTTTCAGAGCTGGTAGGAGTATATCAGGACATTTCCAAGACTCAAGATTCAAACACCCAATAAAAGCAAAATGGCTGTTTGAACAAAAGGGGATGTCTGATGTCCACTTGATATCGAGGTTTCAGTGAGAGTTTCAATCTTAGATCCATCAAAAGGGTTCATCAGCGACAGAGAGTCAGCAGGATTTGTCTGAAACCACACCCGCTTTTTAATCGAGAATCCCTCATTTCTCCCTGACCTAATAAACCATCATAATCCGCTCCCATGGTTACTCAGTAAAATGGCACAATCCTAATCTCGATGTAATAAATTAATCAGAGTGATGGAACAGGCTTTAAAAAATTACAAAGTAATGACCAAATTACTACTACTGTTACAGGTGACTGATGCTTCTGCATCAATTTCAGTGTGAATATTTTGAATATGAATCATTTATTTAACACATTGAAATTGGTGTTTAAAAAGGCAAGGACATTGCTTTCCATAAAATGGGTCAAATCAGGTTTTTATTCTTTTATTTATCTAGGGATCACGTATGCACCTTGTTGTGGTAGCAGACCAATTTAGTTTTGTGTACCAGAGGTCAATTATATTTATCCAGCAAATTAAAAATATTATCTCCCTCAAAAAATCAAGGCATTAATGATTACAGGAAATTGCAGTCCCCACCTCCCAGGCATGAAATGAATAGTGAATAATGAATCCAGAAAATTCCCGGGTGTCTTCAGATTGACAGATTTAATTGCCTGTCCCGAGCATAGGGACACAGTTTTGAACTGAAATTATAAATGCAATCAAATCTCAAGGCTTATTACATACGCAGTTTTTAGAATATTTGTTCTTTTAATGAAAAGCATACATGCTTTTATATTTCTTGTAAAGTACAAATAAATAAATTGTGCTGATCCAATCCATCAATCCATCTAAATCAACCTAAAGATGTGTAACATTCAGTCTCCCATCAACAAGGCAACTCATTGTCATGATGTCATGTTGCCCATAGCAACCCACCACCATGTATTGTTACTCAGTCGATTTGAGGAAAAAAATTATTCTACATTGCAATTAGCAAACTGTAAAATGTACTGCTGTGTGGGATTAAAGTGTGTACCAAATGTTTTCTTACCATCACTACTGCAGAATAGTGCAAATCTTGTCCACCTTTACGCATTGCTTTTTGGTGTAGCAGTCGCTTAATGGTTATATAACAATGAGCTACTTCATACAAGATTCATTTATTTCCCTATCCTTCTATTATCCATCCATTCTCTTGTCACGTATTTTTGTGCCCCATCCACTGTCGAAATGTGACAGCATATATACCACCCTAGAGAAAAGATGGCTGAATCCTTCAAGGAGAGAGAGAGAGATTAGAACACAAAGAGAAGGACCAAATATAGACATTGAGACAGATAAATCAATGTATAGACAGATAGTACCCATTTACAAATGCGTATTTAGGCGATCCGATCATAGTCAGATATAATTTGATCACATTTGGGGGAAAAATATGTGTACACACAGCATGCACTGTGATCAGAATGTGATAAAAACCCACTAGAACACATTTGGCGGTGTAAATGCAATTTGTACAGTGTAACTGCATCAGCCGAACAGTCCTTGTTTTTTAAAATACAATATCAAATCATTCAAAACAACCATAGCAAAACAATCGTGCAAAATTCACTTTTTCTGCAAAGTGTTGCATTCGAGCAGGTACCTGTTGAAGATGACCCCTTTCATCCTGCTCCTGTCATACTGACTTTACACACTCTACATTTCTAGCTAGCATATTTGTATAGTACCAGAAGAAATAAGATACAACCACAGTGCATAAAAAATACATACATATACAGGATATACACCGAATTGATGGTTATCCAGAGCTTAATATCCAGATACAGAATGCATGTTAATGCAAGGTGTAATTGCAGGGAATCACAAATATGCTTGATAGCGAAAGAACACCACACGTATAAATTTTCACCTATTTCTATGTTGAGTTGAGAGAGATAGGAAAGGAATTAAGTGTCCATTCTGTCTTCCAACACATACAACTACCACTATACCAACTATCCTATTCATTTTCACTCTATGGCAAAATGACTTTCTTGTGAATATTTCCACAGTCTTAATCTAAGGAAAAATCTAATGAGACTCCATACGTACTACCGTTACTGTCAGAGATAAAGCTTTACGAACAAAGCTTTATTGATTCTGTTATCGCTAGTTTCAGCAAACACAGATCAAAAAGAGCACAATACTGCCTTATTGCTTTATTCAGTAGTTATTGCCCTGACACTCCTTGATTCACTTTTTAAATGAAGATATATTATAGACAGTGGATGGTAGGTAAGGGTTAATTAATGGTGATTAATGCTACTCAGTGATGAATGAAGCTTATATTGCCCTGTTTGGGTGGTATTATGGATACTTGCTGTAGCTGATATTAAAAAGCCAGTTTAAACGGCCTGTGGGATTGCACTTTCTTTTTCTTATTGACTTTCTTTTTTTCTTGCTCATGGGCTTCCAGTGAAGATAGAATTTGCAAGAATTTGTAATCTTCCAAATCATCTATCATACCATGATTGCCTGAAGTGTTTAAAATGTCTCTGGATACACATACCAAGACGACTTAATGTGATCTGTAGCAGCAATAATTTTCTAACACAAAGGACATTATATGCTTATAAAATCACAGTAAGCTCCCTGGACAGGATTAAACTAATCAGCCCATCCTTGAGTTCTTGGGAAAAGGTGGAAATTTTCTAAGAGGTTGAGGGAGAAAGCACAGACAAAAAGTCAACTGATGAGGGTGCCACCTAAACAATCTACACTGGTCCCTTTTTTTTTTTTTTTTTTTACATAGAATTCTTTATTCTTCTTTCTTCCCTTATCTACAGCTATTTCCTTCTTTCTCACCTTTTTGCTTTAACAACCTCTCAGTCTGGCAAAACACACAATCAACGTCCAAAGTCCAATGCTTGCTCATTTAATGAGCAAAAGATTAGGCGTAAAAAAATCTTAGAATGACTTTAAAGAGTTCATAGACAGTGCACTGCTTTATCCATGCAGTATGTCGCAACACTGGTTGTGAAACGCTTCTGACTATGTGAGTCTGTGCCTCCAGTTTCTGTTCAAATTCGACATTTATGCCTTTCTTTAAAGGAGTGCACTTGCAGCCATTTTATGGCTTACATTGGAAACGGTCACATGATGCCCAAAGCATGTTAGGCTAAATTACATTTTTCTTCAACAAGTTTACAGTTTGCAGTTGTAGCTAAAATACTGAAATAGCAATATCCAGGTTCTTTACTTGTTATTAAAGTCCTTTACTCAACATATTGCTTAATATGTTAAATTAAGCTCTTGAAATAACAGATGGGCCGGTTGAACTAGGTTAAAATTTCAGGTATACTTGTTCTCTTATCTTAAAAACACAGTGAAGCAAAAAGACATGCCATGGCTCCTTCTTTTCAAAGCAATGAACTTAACTGGTAAGAAGCAGAAACGTTTAGTGATAAAATCAAGTAACATGATGTAGTCAAGCAGATTTGACATGTTTGGTGACTGATGCTAGCTTCTTAGTGTTGCACCGGCTGTGAGGCTGAGTATCTAACGAGAAATGTAGTCTTTCTTAGCCAAAAGTAGTCTTTCTTACACAAAAACGTCCGTAGATAACAGCATCCATTCTTTACTTGCCACGCAGACCTGCCAATTTGGTTAAGGACACAGTAAGACTTACTGTAATATATCAGAATAAACAGTCAAGTGCTGTCACATGATAGGGCGGCCTGTTTTTTAACATGTGGGCAAATAGTCCTGGGGATGAAATGCCCCACTTGTCCTACCATGATGGCAAGCCTGGGAGCAAGTATATAAATTTTTGGTATGTATTTTGGGTAAGATAGACCTCCATTCCTTGGGGGAGATTAGATACGTTATGCTCATAGCTCCGGTGCAAACACTTCACATCAAACATGTTGTGGCTGCTGGACTACATATGACGTAGCTAAGCGAAAAAGCTAATTTACACAATCTTTGGTTAATTATTCCTTTAAAATATAGGAAAAGCTGAGGAAGAGCAAATGTCATGCAGCTATAGCTGGTGCAAACTGGTTGATGGAGTAAAGGATAATCTTTTCCAACATGCACAGCTGCTGCTATGAGCAAGCAGGCTAGCTGCAGCCTCGGCTTCGTGCCCAGCCCCCACACTGCACACCCACACACTCACTACTGCACTTGTGCCCTGTGCTCTCATACACGCACGCGCACAAAATCACATATGCAAAAGCACTTGCCGTATCTCACTTACCCACACATATAATTGGTGCTTTTACTCTTTCTGCACTGTATGGACATACACATTTCACTACTGTTACACATGCATATACCATCACCCACTCACACACACTGTGCATCGCTGCAAATGCACTGTCAGTGTATCCAGGGCTGCAGCAGAGAGAGTCCTCTGCAGCCAAACAAAGACAATCGCCTTGTTTCTATGGAAACTGAAGATTATGTGTGATATAGTGCTCTATGCTTACATTTGCAGTCTGAATAAGAAAGGAGACATATGTGAGTCTAAGAAATAGGCAAAGGGTGATGTGGTGTGCCTGCTGTTTTGCTAAGACACCTTGTTGATGATTGGTAATTGTGGTAAATTGTATTTTAAATTTTAGACTAACGACCTTCAGCATGTCACTGTGAGCCTTTGTCCTTAGGTCATGTAAATTTGTAGAAAATATAACAGGTTTGTTCTGTTAGAGAATTTGTTGTTACCTGCTAATTTTCTTGCTCTGTTGTATTATAGATCCATTTTTATCCATCTTCGTTAATGGAACACGATTTAGGCATTTTTTTTTTCGCCATTGGTAGGTCACACAATCAGTATGTCATACTCAGAAGTGTGAAATACTGCAGGTGTGCAGTGAACTCCAGAATTACTGGCACCCTTAAAAAGGGCAGAATGATTGCAGAAACATTGTACACAATGAATCAAATTTTCATTTCAAACAATTTTGAGAAAACTTATTTTCCTTTAACTAAAAAAATGCATTTTAATTAACAGAATTTTCTCTATAAACACATGCATATAGTTTTAATAACACCCCTAAAGATTATTTTACATGCAAACAATCTTTAAGTCTCTAGGTCTTCTTGTTGCCTTTTATTTGTTCCTGAGGTATAAAAATGAGGTTGCACACATGTAAAATCCCTTTATCATAACACCATGGGCAAAACTAAAGACCTTTCAACTCAAAAGAAGGTATGGTTATGAAACTGGATATCAAAAAATTCAAGTGGTGCTATAGTTACTAATAAGCACAATTAATAAAAACGTTTAAAAAAAATTCTGGAAGAGTTTAAAATTTGACAAGAACTGGAAACATGCATTGGGGCTTCATTGCATTGCCTGGATTACTGGTCTAACCTTGTTACAAGTGACCTCCATATGTTGAAGCTCAAAATATCATTAATTGTGCATTTTTTAAAAAATCATATTTTATATATTACGTGTTGCTTATTTTCATGAAGTGTGAATAATTCTGGAGTTGCCTTTACTTTATCGGCTCTGGTAAAAGCAAAATAGTGATTAGGGATTAGTGTGTTCTGACTGACTTCTTTATGATGTAGTCTGTGCAACATAAACGAAAGTTTCAAGGCCGTAACACTGGACTGAAAGTGTTATTCTCTTGCTGTTGATAATCGTCGAGAGAAAGATAAAACAGTGAGAAGGCAAAGAGCAGCAAGTCATTTGCCTCTTTTTGGTGATGAGAGCTTATCACATGCCATTCTGCATATTAGTTTCAGAAATAACTAATATATCAAGCTGTCAAGCTTTTCCTAAATGCAGCACAGGAGATGGCTATCGTCACAGCGACCGATCCTCCTGCTTGAAATACAGCACAAGAAATCACTAACACAGTAGTGGTAGTTAATCATGACTGACCGATACACAAGCATCACTTTTGGGTCTTTCCCAATCCTTCGTCTTAAATTAAATGTTGTGTTCACGTGTACATAGTTCCACATCCTTGCTGATTCACACATTGAAACAATGGTCATGAGGTGACTCATATGGCAACAACTTCATTTCAGAAACCAGCCAGAACAAACCATAATACGGGCCCCGAGACTAAATAAGCACTGCTAGATCAGCTGCTAACAAATCACCAGGCATTGAACAAAATATCTGGGCTAAAATAAATGGATTGATTATATTTGGCTCAAATAACAAGAAGAAACTTTAGGCATAAGAAGTAGGAAAATATAAGATGATAATTAGATTTATTTGGATTAATAAGATATTAAGATTAATAAGAAGAGGCATAATCATTAAGCTCACACCTTATCGTTGTATCTATCATTGCAAATGTGGCATTATTTTTAACAATATTTTTTAAGTTGCTCAGCCTGGCTTCAGCCTGGCTTCTGGAAACAACTAGATAGAAACTACTGTCAAATATTGTCAAAATATAGTTTTTAATATTTCCAATTTTATGTATCAAATATATATTTAAGCTACAATATCAAAATACAGAATACTATTCACGTTATTTGGAAAGTATAGTATCAGATGTGACCTAACCATGGAACAAGTCTCCAGCAGTATACACAATACAAAGCCATTGTGTCTATAAATATCCACTTCACAAATCCTTGCAGCAAAAGTTATTAGTAGCATTCATCCATAAATACTGCCCAGGCTCTATGCAAAAAAAAAAAAAAAAAAACAGCTTCATTCACAATGACTCAGTTTATCCCTTCATTCCCCTCTCTTCCTTCATGTGATTTTAATCTGATCCAGGAACAGTGTGTACTATGTTTAATTCTTATACTTTGCATTAAACAAGTAAGGACAAAATTGCTCTCAGGTCAGTGTATAAGGTCAGACAATTGTTGTCTCCATTTTTTCATAAGTTGTCAGAGCAGAGGCACAGGAGATTACACAGGAGACGACCCTAATGCTTTAGCATTGCCTGCACAGCTCAGACACTGCATCATGGGGTGAAGTGAGGTTAGTGTTTCTTTGGGATTTGTCCCAAACTCAGGGTAACTTTAAAGATAAGAATTCTCTACACAAAAATTATTTCTCTCAGCAAAAAATAGTGAGTTGGAGGAAGAACACATGCAATGTGCTCTTTTTTGCAAATAATATCACTTGAAAGAAATAATTAATGCTAAAGTTGCAAATAATAAATGCAGTCTAGGAATGGTTAACCTAATGGTTTACTGAAGACTAACTCAAAGGAGGGTTAAAAAAAAAATTCTGAAAGCAAAACATCATATAATCTTCATATAATATATACTGTAATTGTGCATGTATTTGTATAGTCATGCAAATTTTTATTAACTCAAGTTCTTTGCCAGTGGTGATTAAAACTAACATATGAAGTCTGTTCTCTGGAACATTCTAACATTACCATCCAGTAGTAATGCAAGAACTATTGGCTATAATTAGCTATTACCTGATTTTTGAATAGCAGTAAGGAATGAAAACTGTTCTAATTAAAATCATTGGAGAAAACCAGATGGGTAAAATACATAAAGTATGTATAACATATGTTTTAGGACGATCTAAAGCCTATCTGAAACACCGTCTCTCGTTTTTTTGTTCTACAGGTGACAGAGCTGAATGAGGCACTGTCCAATGAAGAGCGCAACCTGCTCTCGGTGGCCTACAAGAACGTGGTAGGTGCACGGCGCTCATCATGGCGTGTTGTCTCCAGCATTGAGCAGAAGACTTCAGCCGATGGCAATGAGAAGAAGATTGAGATGGTGCGTGCCTATCGTGAGAAGATCGAGAAGGAACTGGAGGCCGTTTGTCAAGATGTGCTCAACCTGCTTGACAACTTCTTGATCAAGAACTGCAGCGAGGCACAGCATGAGAGTAAGGTCTTCTACCTGAAGATGAAGGGTGACTACTACCGCTACCTGGCTGAAGTAGCTACCGGTGAGAAGCGTGCTGCAGTAGTTGAGTCGTCTGAGAAGGCATACAGCGAGGCACATGAGATCAGCAAGGAGCACATGCAGCCCACGCACCCCATCCGTCTCGGCCTGGCACTCAACTACTCCGTGTTCTACTACGAGATCCAGAACGCACCTGAGCAGGCATGCCATCTGGCCAAGACGGCTTTCGACGACGCCATCGCCGAGCTGGACACGCTCAACGAGGACTCCTACAAAGACTCAACCCTCATCATGCAGCTGCTGCGAGACAACTTGACACTCTGGACAAGCGACCAGCAGGACGACGAAGGCGGCGAGGGCAACAATTAAAAACAAAGAGAGAAGGAGAGAGAGATGGAGAGGCAGAAGAGGAGAAGACCCTCAAGAATTACCCGTTTCCTAGCCGTAACACACAAGAAAACACGCGTGCTCACAAAATAAAAGAAAAATAAAAATAAAAATAAAAGCATAAGTGAAAACATTTTACGAAAAGGGGGGCCTGGTGGAATGCTGGCAGCCATGTTCACTGATGGTACAACCGCAACTGCAGTTCTCTTTGATTTTCTGAAAATTAAATGGATAAATATAATATTGACAAAAAATCTGAATAGAAGTTTAACAAGAGGTATGCCTCCAATTAAAAATGTGGTTTAAATTAAAATCATCATAATAAAGGCAAAAATCCCCTCTTCTTCAGTTGCCTCTGCAACATTTGCCAAAACAATACTTTGAGGAAGTAAAGCTTGTCAGTAAGTCAGTAAGAACAAGATGACTAGGGTTGAAATACACCCCAAACACTGGCGTAGGGACTGTTCTTGTAGTGAAACGTGATGTCAAGCTGCTTATTATAAGTATGGAGTAAGGGTTTAGGAACTGTCAGGGGAAGACATGTTAAAGCTTGAGCAAGAAAAAAAAAAAAAAAGACAAAAAATAGTACATGGAGTAAAAAACTTGAATGTCATAGCCTCGCAAAAGTAAGAGTTTGCAAACAGGCTCCAGAGAGTGTGAAAGGATGTTTTTTTTTGTCTGTATTAAACATATTTGTGGATACTGATGTGCGCTCAACAGTCAGTCAGCCATTTCTTTACAGCCGACATGGCGATTCAAAACGCTCCACAATAATCGAAACATCACTGTGGTTACAGGCTGCAGGTCTATGATCAAGGAACAGTAGTTTAGGTATACAGTAACCAAGTCCAGTTTTCCCACCCATTAAATACAATGCTATTTCCATTGATAGCTAAGACAAATTGTTGTCCTTTCAGTGAAAACTGTTCTTATTATCATTATTATTATTATTGATATAGTTTGGACATTTAGGGTGTCAAGGGTGACCCACACTATAAAAACATAGGTTTTATTCAAAATCATTACAATATAGTACCATAAACCACAACATACTCTATATAAAACCTAACTTGTAATGATATTTCCCTAAAAACGCATTACCCTAATCTGTCTTAGCAAAGTAATATAGGAAAAAAAAAAATCCCTGCGCTTTAATCCTGAAAATTTTAATTCTCTAAAGCAATCCTTAATCACTTGGATCCATGTCGCGATACACTGAATGGAATCAACTGGAACCATTGGCTGTTTTTTCTTTGTCCATGGACTGAAAGTACAATTAGAGACAGAGCACTGGCAATGTCAAAACGGGAGATGATCTTAAAGCAGCTTTGAGGTTTGTGGTATTCTTTTCTTCATTTTTTTTGTTTACTTTTTTAATTTTCAAAAAAATGCACTTGCCTATTATACTGTTTCTCAGTGTAAGATGATTACTGCTCCAATATTCTCGATAATACAATATTGTGCATGCTGGTGATGTATTTATATACCGTAGCTTGACTTTATTAACTTAAAAAAAACTGTAGATGTTATGTATTCATAGGAACAAGAAATGACTAGAATTCAATCTGATTATTATTTTCTATTTATTACTTTATATTGGATTGTTTAAATTTATTATGATTTTTTTTTTCATCTATATTTGTTTTTTCCTTGCTGAAGTATGCGACTCCAAAATGGTGAACCATAAACTGATGCTATAGTGACATGCAATTCTTGTGTTTGGGTTTTATTAAACAATGAAGTGGAAAGACAAAAAGGACAGAAACACCACTGTTAGCTTAACACTCGCTGTCCGGTGTTTTGTCGTGGCAAAAATCAAAGATCACATTGTAAATCTGTTTGTTGTTCTTACAATGGCCTTTCCTTTTGTGCTTTTTCTGTCACATTATACAGTGAGATGTTTAAAAAAAAAAAAAACAGTGTTTATCAGTTCTTCAGAAAACTGCATTTCTGTAAGGCATTCACTCACGGACCATAATTTCCTCTTTCTGTCTTTTTTTTACTTTTAGCTGTCTCTCCTGATATCGTAAATGTGAGTCATGTAGCGGATGCACACGAGAAAAATAACAATAATAATAATGATGATAATAAAAATGAATTAAAACATCACAACATCCTTCTAACCACATTTCAGTGCCGCTGCAGTTGTTGTATTGTAGATGAGTCACATTAATGGAAACATGTCTATGAATGTGTTGCTGCTTTGTGAAAATTATAACTGTTTCAGGTTGACATAAAAAAAGAACTATCTACAAAATGGTGGTGAAATGTTAAAAGTTGTTTTGATCTAATAAAATAAAAATGCACAATGAATGTATAGTATAGTGTAGTATAGTATAGTGTAGTATAGATGGAATGAAAGCCACTAATGAACAGAAAACATGAGACGTGTACAGGCTGGCCAGCTGTAATTAATGACTTGGATAGAGGCACACTGTTCGATTCCCAGTGTCTCATTCTGTGCCATCCTGTGCCATCTTCCAGGCTGCTAAGAACCTCGTTTGCTGAAGCTGAATGTAATGCTACCATCTGGCTCTTAGTTTCTGCCAATAGTTTTGGTTTGTGGTTTGCTTTGGAGAGCACTTGATGCTTTTGCAGAAAATAGTATATTAGATAAACATTTTAAAAATCTTTAAATAGAAAAAAAGAGAGAAACAAAGTCAATGATCATAGTTAAGGGCCGTCCTGGTCTAGCAACAAAACCTCCTGTTAGATATTTATACATACACACACATGTATGTTACTTTCCAAACTACAGCACAGATGCCCAATTTCCAATGATTACAAGTGTCATAACTGACATTATGTCTCTTCAGTGCATGTATACTGACTTATTTCACATCTTTCATATGCTGTCTCCACTGTATGGCTAAATGTTTGTGGACACCTGACCATCACACCCATATGTGATTTTTTGAACATCCCATTCCAGATTTAGTCCCCCCCCTTTACTGCTATAACAACCTCCACACTTCTGGGAAGGCTTTCCACTAGATTTTGGAGCATTGCTGTGAGGATCTGTGCTCATTCAGCCACAGCATTAGTGAGGTCAGGCACCGATGTCAGACGAGGAGGCCTGGGGCGCAGTCGGCATTCCAGTTCATCACAAGGGTGTTTAGTAGGGTTGAGGTCAGGGCTCTGTGTAGGACACTCGAGTTCTTCCACTCTGATCCTGATAAACCATGTCTTCATGGAGCTCACTTTGGACACAGAGATATTTTCATGCTGGAACATGTTTGGCCCTCTTAGTTCCAGTGAAGGGAAACTGTGATGTTACAAAGACATTCTTTACAATTGTGTGCTTCCAACTTTGTGGCAGTTTGAGGAAGGTGCACATACGGGTGTGATGGTCAGGTGCCCACAAACTTTTGGCCATACAGTGTACTATCTGTTATCATTTTATCTGCGTATATAAGGAGTAAAACCCTTTTGGTATGGTATCATAGGAAAAATAATCAATGATGGGGCAGTGTGACGTGTCCCAGCATGAAGTTATCACCCCAAACTTGACTATTTTCATATAACAGCACATCCGAAAGTCTTTTATTCCTCTTATACACAACAGCAATTTGCCAACAATTCAAATTTATATGAACTTTTTAACCATTTATAGTTATGGTACATTTAATGTGTGGAACTTCCACACGATAAGTTAGTTCCTTTTATAACACAGCGCTGTAGAATTCTCACATCTGAATTGCAAATCTAATTTTCTGTAACAGCAGCTCTCACTGTAGTTCCATCTGTACTTCAAATGAGGTTTATATTAACACATTCACAGGGACTTGGATAGCACTAATAATTGGGCTAGGCTAAAAATAAATGGATAGTAATGTTCTTTAACAAAGAAAAATGAAAAATAATTGCTATGGTGAAGCTTCCTGTGAGGAGATGTTTGTTTATTTACTGTTTATACATTTATGGAAGGAGTCTCCAGTGTCAGAGCTTTAAAAGATTTTCCACCACAGGAAAGTCTTAAGACTGCAGGTTTTTTTTTTTTTTTTTATTAAGAAAAATGCTGCATTTTGAATGCTGCATTTTGAACCAGAATGTGGTTCTCTTCAGTCCTGAAGATTTTCCCATGGCTAAAAACTTTCTGACTGTTACAAAGCAATAACTCAGCACGGATTATACAATTATACAAAAAAAAAATTTGTTTATTATTAGGCTACTTAGATTATGTTGATTGTCTGCCATACATGTCCCTGTGAATGAACTATTACTATAAAAATGATAACTTATAACTTATTAGAATGAGTTTGTAAAAGTCTAAAGGCATTCTGAATATGGTTGTAATAATTTCCTCATAGGTACTTAATACCTCACCACTTAAAAATACTCATACAATGCTAGCAATGTTTGTTGCTTTTTAGCTTCAGGGGTCAGGCTTCCCGTTTGCCATCATGTTTACGAAGAAGTCATGTAGTGTTCTTATTAAAAAAACTAAATATTACTAAATATACTTTAGGTATGTAACTCATTAAACCTTCACTTCAAGGTGTTGAACAAGAAATAGTTTTCATCTACACATAGTGAAGCTTCAGTGAGATGTATTTCATTTTTATGTTCACAGTTGCTTAGCTGATATGAAATAACTTTGGTGAGAGATCGCAAATATTTTGCAGTTCATATCTTTGATAGCAGCACCGAATGTTTATCTTGTAGGTGTGACAGAGGAAAGCATCAATCAAACAGCTGACCATTTCATTGTCAGTCTTGATTGATGAGATGTGATTAGTTTCTATAGTACATCAACAAACAAGCACCAACAATATTTAGACTTCACTTGCTGCAATGGGTGGTGTTATCTGTAGGTTCATTTAAAGAAAAAGAAAACTGATATTACTTCTAAGTGTCAAAAACCATGCCATTGTGCTGATTCAGAGGCTGGAGTGCTCCCTTGGGCTTGCAAAATGGCAGAATCGTCCAGTACACAGCCATCTGAAGTCAAGCATGCAATTTCCCTGAGAGGAAGAGAGTCAGTAGGGCAGGTGTAAGCAAATTAGGTTTTTCTAGCAGCAGAAGTAGATTTTGACTCAGTCAAGGAGATGTGTGTATTAAAAAATCTTTGATTAAGCATAAGATGAACAAAGGAACCAGTGCACCCAATGATAGACTAGATTCATTATAAAGCTATTTTAGACAGCCTAACCCCCCAAGTTATGTTTCTTACAAGCAACTAAATTCGAAGATTACATTTATAATCAGGTTGGGTGATAATCAAAATTTTAACAATGCAACCATTTTATTTGTTTTATTAAGTGTATTTCTGAAAAAAAAAGGTGTCACAGTGGTGCAATGAGTTGCGATGACTTGTCACAGCTCCAGATTCCTCAGTTCAAGCCTGATCTCAGGTTACTGTCTGTATAGAGCTTCTTTGCCTGTTCTCCCTGTGTCCTCATTGGTTTTCTCTGGTTTCCTCCCACCGCCCAAAAACATGCCAGTAGGTGGACTGGCTAAAACCTAGGAGTGAATGTCTGTGGATGGTACCCTGTGTTTCACTTGCATCCTTTCCAGGGTTAATTCCTGCCATGCAACTAGTGTACCCGGGATAGGGTCAGGATCCACTACAGCCCTGACCAGGATAAAGTGGTTACTGAAGATGAATGAATGAATGAATGAATTTCTGTGGGGGGGACAGTATTGTTGATAGTTGCGGCTACATTGCTATTGTTCAACCTTCTTGGAAATCAGATCAAGTCAAGGGGACAAAAAACAATAAGATTTGGTTAAGCCTGGCAACCAGTGAAAACAGAAAACATAATGTGAGCCTGGATTGGCACAGTTTTTGCCAAATAACTTAAACTGTTTGCTCAGTAAGGCTACAGTATTTTGCATTTACACAGGCTAATAATGAGTCTGGTATATAATTAGTTTAGTTAAACCTTTAATTGTATATGGGAGTCACATTTATTAGCCACAACTGAGTTTTGTTGATAACAAATGATAATGTTCTAAAAAAAAAAAAGTTATAGCAGTACTGTATTATTATACCATGAATTAATATAAAATATATTTCTTAAATAACATTATCACACAAATTAAATTGTGTTTTTCCAAAACGCTAGGGAGAATAATTTACCTGCCACAACTCAAACTTCCATTCCTCAAGGTTAGCTCTCTCTCTCTCTCCCTCTTTCTCTCTCTGTGTGTGTGTGTGTGTGTGTGTGTGTGTGTGTGCGCGCGCGCAGTATCGTACTCTAACGTGAACAGAAAATCTGTTTCAGGCCGCGTGCCACAGCAATCTGTTTGTAAGTCCATCCGGTTCGCTTCTGTCTGATCGCGATGACCAATAAGAACAGCGCACGTGCGGCTGCGCCATCCAATACAATCTCTGTATCTAGGGCTGCGGGGAAGATTTAATGTGCTCAATATCTTATCATTACTCAGTGGGCTTGTGCTCAGGTAGATGCAGGAGACATATGTACATGTAGAGAGGAAGAAAGCCAGACGAATCTTTGCATAACGAGTCTGCTGGAGTAATGTACTGTATATCAGACTGCTTCTCACGAAGAAGAACAACAACTAGAAAACCATTTTTTAAAATCATGGAGACAATGAAAATAAAATAAAATAAAAAACAAGGAAGGTTAAATGGAATATTTTTTACAATATGAATTGTAAAAATGTATGCGGGTGCAATGACCTGGCTAGTCAGGATTCCCCGTGACCCTGACCATGATAAAGCGGTTACTGAAGATGAATGGATGAATGAATTAATGAATTAATTAATATCTTGTCATATTAAGAAGATTATATTTCTTCGTAAATAAACAATAACTCAATGATAAAAAAGTGATACTGCTGGGCTGAGAAAGATTTATGACATTTGACCAACACCCTTATCCAGAGCAACTTCCATTTATCTTATTTATACAACTCAGAAGCTGAGGGTTAAGGGCCTTGATCAAGGGCCCAGCAGTGACATGCTGGGATTTGAACTCACAACCTTCTGATAGGTAGTCCAACAACCCCAATGGCAGCCCTTGCTGAGAATGGTCCACCATCTAAATAATATCTGATTTATGGTGGCGCTTGCTTGTCCCTTTCCACTGATGGATGAGAGGCTGGAATGTGCTCAGCAACACATGGACATCTATCTCTAAACGTATACCAACAAAGTGCTGGTATACCTGATAAAATTTTCACTGAGCTAGATACATGAAAGGTATACCTAATAAACTGACAGCTGAGTGTATGTACAGTGTGTCATGCTTTGTGTACACACATGCATCTGTGAGTGCATGAATTGAAAATGTTCAATGGAGAGATGCAGAAGCTGTTCAGTGGGCCAGACTGAATGTGTGCACACACAAACACAAACACACACACACACACACACACACACACACACACACATTGACTGCCAGCACCAGTGACCAGATGCTCTACATATGCCACAGCTCAAGCTCAAAGGCTGACTGGTTGGATTCTCTCACTGCTCACTGCTTAATTCATGTGCAAGTACCTATTCAGTTCTTATATACAACAATATGGTAACAAGGATGGATTATTTTTGTAAACTGCAATATGATCACAATATTGATTCTTTTTTCATTGCTTTAAACAAGACACTGAAAATATAAGTGCTTCTGATGCAAGTACTAATCAGAAATTAGACAGAGCTCCCCCTATTATCTAAGTCTTCTTATACTGCAGTGTTTCTGAATTTTGAATCTGATTGGTCAGTTTACTTAAAGTGTTTTTTAATTTTCCGTAACAGTAGCCCTGAAAATAGTATCAGCTATGACTTATATTACAGATTTAGGGTTAATGATGTTATCTTTTCTATAGGAGCAACTCATTCGCTGGGACTTGTATGGCGGACACTCTACATGATCTAATTAAAACAATAAATGGATTTTAAAAACTGTAGTTATGTAACAAAGATACCTAATTGTTAAAGCTTTCTCTAAGGAGATGTTTATTTAATATTTATGGAAGGAGTCTCCAATGTCAGTAAGCATTCTTCCATGAATGCTTTCAGGCCAGAGAACTTCCTATGCTTTAACATGACGTCTGTTTTTTTTTTTTTTTTTTTTTTTTTTTTTTTGTCTGTTTTTTTTTTTTTTTTTTGGTCTTATTACCTGGAGAATATGGAGGCTGGCTAATGTAAGTGATAATAGGAACAAGAATGTTCTACAACATTAAATGTAATTATAATTATAATTAAAAATATGACTTATTATTCTTTAATAAATTAATTGTGATGGTTGGAAAATTGCTGTGGTATAAGAAGAATAAAAAATTCAGGATGTTAATCATATTTGGGGTGGCAACAGTAAGTTGGGCTGCACCACACAAACATGTCATTGATTATGTTCCTATAATAGCACGTCATGTCATGTTTTATTCCTAACCAAAAGTACCTGGAACATACCCACAATGTTTCCCAGTTCCAGAATGATGATGAATTGTCATGGCCATATGACGGATGAAGTTTCTAAAAGTAATCTCATGAATTATAATGTCATGATCAAGATCACCAGTCTTTTTGTACAGAGGCATAGCTTCAGGACAGATAAGGCCTGCCCACATCACCCTCCAAATTCTAATCACATAGTCCTGTAAATATTAAACTCAAAATGTAGGAACTTTCTGAAACTTCCAATGGGCAGTGTACAGCAAAAGGAGTTACTTTTCAGGAAGTCAAGAGAGAAAGAGGAAATGAGAAACGGAGGAAAGGAAGAAGCAGAACAGACATGGTGGTGATAAATTAAATAAAGGATGATTGTGGAAACTGTAAACCAGAAAGTAATGTAATGTATGCTTGACTTTTTTTCTTTTACTTGATTTGAAGTACTGATATAATTTAACGTTCCAGCAGTTGGCCAATTTTTATGCAGCATTTTAGAGTACAGCATGCAAAAACATTAGCTAAGGCGCTGTATTACTCCTTTTCTGCCATAGTTTGTCCTAAATGTGTAGTTAGCTTGTCATTTTGGAGCCTAATAATCTACAAGCCTATGGCAAGGATTAGGGAAATTAATTGCTATTAATTAGAGTATATGTACATGTGTACTGGAATCACCTCTACTGCTGTACGTCTAGTGAGCTGTCTATCATTGAGTCTATCATATCATCAACAAGTCTTCATGCAGTCGTGGAATCCCTATTTCCGAGTCCTACACATTTTGCCAATCCTTGATGCTGAATACTGGAGATGGAGAGAGAGAGAAATAAGGAACCATAGTTCACTTCTTACATGCAACTGAGAGCCTTCTGAGAGCTGCCCTACTTTGTGTCTGACAGCTGGGTGAGTGTGTTTATGGCTCAGCACTGGTCAGCTGGTGAAAAAGGGAAAGACTCAATGGACTGACGGGTGAAAGAAGGAGTGAGCAGATGACTAATTTAAATAAGCATTAGAAGAGGGAAAATGTGAATGGTGACTCATGGATTTCTGGCCCTGGAGGACTTGGAGTGCTGAGACTGCGCTACCTCTTTCTTGCAGATAATGAAACTGAACAGGAAGTTATGCAACAAAAATAATAATGCTAAAACTCAAAATACTTGTAGAATTTTAAATCACATGTAATAGGGGGCATTTGGGTTTCATGAATTGGCAAGTTTATTCCAAACTTGACATCGTATAAAAAAAAAATAATTCTTAACTGTCTATATTTAATTTGGAAATGTGGTTCTTAAAATTTAAGCCACTTTATGATATCCGCCATATTAAACAATGCTATTCTACTAAACCTACATTTGCCATCCAGACTGGTGTGATTATATGCTGTAAAAGCTATTTTGTTTTTTTTTTCTTTTTTCTTTTCTTTTTTTTTTTAAAGCATTAAAACATTCACTGCTTCTGCAAAATAGTATTTTCACTATCTGCATTGGGCTGGACAACATTCCTGGTTTGATCCTCAGCTCAGGTTACTGTCTGTTTGGGTTTTCTCCAGGTTCTCCGGTTTCCTCCCACCTCTGAAAAACATGCCAGTTGGTTGATTTGGCTACTTTAAATTGTTCCTAGTCATGAATACATGGGTTTATTGCCGTGCGATGGTGATCCATCCCGTGTGTATTCCCACCTTGCACCCAGTGCTCCCAGTATAGGCTCTAGATTCACCATGACCAGTCACTGAAATTGAAGCGGTCACTGAAAATAAATGAATGATCGTGCCTGGGTTTAGTTCCCAGTGGTTACTACAGAAAACAATCAACTCAAAGTGACCTTTTAACCTTGATGCAAAATCAGTGCGGTGGTTTATATGGCAAAATAAACTTGTGTGTGTAAGTGTACCTGAAAGGATCAAAGAATATCAAATTAGTGAAGGGTATAATATGACGTAGCCTTTAAAAAATGTAATTATATGTGCACGTCATACATTGTTCTGTGCAGGCCTGAAAAAAATGATAAAATACTTCAACCGTTACCTGCCCAACACTGCCTAATAATACTAAATCAAACAAAGGGCTTGATACAACACATTTATGATTCCAGCATCAATAAAATTCAGATTTCAATGGAATATTACTTTGTCCTGCTGTAACACACACACACACGCACATACGCATACACGCACGAGTACATACACATGCACACACACACACACACACACACACACATACACACACAGTGCTCATCAGATTTCCACTACTGCCATGGAACATGCCGGAAATGCAGGACATCGTATCCCTTTCTATAAATAGCAGGCTTATGCAGCCAGAGAGAGATAGAGAATGAGTGTACATTTGTGCTGGGGTTGTAGCTGAGTGAGTAAAAACACACAAACACACACACACACACACACACACACAGAAATATGAACACACATATGCACACAGATGCTGCAGTTGCCTTCAATGTGCCCCAGGCATAAAACACAGCTAATGGATGTAGTGTCTAAAAAGGAGCATGTCCACCATAACATGTTCTAACAGAAGCCTTGTTTTCTTTTGTGTATTACATTTATACATTTATGCATCTGATTATAAGCTTAAGAATAGAACTACATGACACAGCTGCTTCATCCAAGCTTGCAACTGAACAATGTTTGACCTGCTTCTTCATCGAAACAATCATGGAGAATACCTGCCGTGCATATTTTAGTGGTTTGTCTGTGTTTTAATACAGCCATGTCAACTGAGGAAGGGCTTGTTAGATAGCTGATTAATTAGATCAGGTGGGTTAGAGGAGGGAAAATGGGAAAATGTGCAGTGCCTAAAGACATGAGGATCAAGATTGTGTCCCACTGTGGTAAATTAATAGAGATAGGGTGTGATTGTTATCTCAATGTGTGCTGTCTTTTAATAAAAATACAATAATAATAGATAAAACAGTGTAAAAGAATTATTCAGAACTGTTGCGCGTGTGTGTGTGTATATATATGTATTTGTATGTGTGTGTTTGCATAGGAAGAGCTTTGCTAAGACTTTCCCACATTTCTGCCTCTCTTCATATGATCTTTATTGCTTTAGTATAACTGCTTGTTCCTTCATTCATCTTTAGTAAGCAATTTATCTTGGTCAGGGTGGCTCCAGTGTCTGAGTGTGGGACAGGAATACACCCTGGATGTGATGCCAGTCATTTACACACGTCACGCCCTAGAGTAGCCAATCCACACACTGGTGTGTTTTTGGAAGGTGTAAGTAATCTGTAGTACCCTGAAAACCCACTTGGACATGGCGAGAACCTGTAAAACTGTTCAGATAGTAAGCCAAGCTCAGGATCACACCACAGACCCTGTAATGCTGTATTAGTAGAGTTGCCTTATTGTCATAGCAACTCTGAACACTACCCCTCCCTGCCAGCAGAGGTTGCAGTCTCCTGAGTACTAGTCTAGCTCTTCCAATTACTTCTGTTTTATTTCCTAATTTATGTTTATATAAACTCATGTTTTCTACTCAGCAGTTGCGAAGTCTTGCCAATCCTCCTGTATGAGCATTATTATTCCTAACTGCCTTGTTAATTATATGCTTCTTGCTTTGTTTCTTGACATTGCCTTTCGATTGCCCTTTTACCTGTGTTTGCTGTTGACTGTGTGTGTACCGAATACAGCCTGCCTGATTTTGTTTGAGTATTCTTTCAATAAACCTCACACACATGAATCCTAACTCTCTCAGCCTCTATTGTTACAATAATATTGTTGCATATTTTAAACATATCTTGACAGAATTCGAGCACTACCCTTATATTTCCTTTGCACGTGTGACTTCAAATAACCATTTTCCATTCTTTTCTCAGTATAAGAAAATCAGGATCCTATCTAGGGAACACTGGGTGTGAGCAGGAATGCGAACTGGATGGGACAAAAGAAACTCTTGTTTATGGTAATTCCCTTTTGGTCACAAAATAGTGGATAGAGCTGAAGTTGAAAAAACCCTAAAGCATTCTTTAAACACAGCCTGAAATCTGAAAGACTGACTTTTTTTTTTCTTGTTAGGTCATGTCCCTGATTATATTCATGATTCACTGTCAATCATTTAAAAGAAGAAATCTTTGTTTTTTTCTCTTCCATCAAAATGCAATGGCTTTTGCCCATAAATGGTAATAAATGGTTTAAACCATGTCATGTTGTACCACTCCCCTTCCCCAACCCCAGCTATTATCAGGCAAAAATTTCAAGATCCTGTTTCACTTAAAATGACTTCATGTTGCAAGAGAAAATGCGTTGTGATTTCTGTTTTATGTTGTCTCTAATGTCATACATGTGAAAATGTGCTGTGTGTGGGTTACCCCATTCACACCTTGCTTCAGTTGACAACATGTTCATATGACAGATGATATTGGGATAATTTTAAATGTAACATGCAACAACGTAATGTATTGTGTGAAATATTACTACAACTCAGAACATACCGAAATTTGAAGTCTGAAGTTTAAAAGTTTATTGAAAAGTTCATAGCATTGTGTTCTGCTAAATTATCTTCCAAATTTCTCCCCTCAACTCATTATAAGAACATTACACAGCCTTAACACCCCACGGAGCTTTTTCATACTGTTTGTTCTCTTGTACCAGAGGGAGGGAAATAACTGCTCTGTTGGGGGTCAGAGGTGTGTGAATGGTGTCAAGACTGTCTCTCTGTGTGTAGTGCTACTTGTGTGTTTATGTGTCAAAGAAACCAACACCCCTCTATTAGCAAGTGTGCAAACTGCTTTCAGTTCTCGCCAGCAAACGGTATGTGTGTGTGTGTTTGTGTGAGTGTCCATTACTCAAAGGAAGTGCGTAATTACAGGAGAACTAACATATGGTTGCAGTACACATGGTAATGGTGACACACAAAAAGAAAGACAAAGTGAAAAACAAGAAATGTATCAATCCCATGTCATATTCTAAAGTGTGCACTGAATAGAGCATGCAGTATGTAAAACAGTGTCTTGTCTATCTCAAATGTCATGCTCGGAAACATTTCTTCTCTTCTTCATCACTTTGTGGCATCTTGCTTTTGCACAACGCTGCTGGCCGTGTTTACAGGGATGGTGATCTCCGAGGACTGGATGGCGGGTTTGGGGAGTGGCGTCTCCACAGTTAGAACGCCCTCGGGGGAGAGTGAGGAGGTGATTTTCTCTGCATCGGCACCAGGGGGCAGTCTGGAGAAAACAAGAAGACAAACAGCCCACATGCATAAGTGGCATTATATTAAAGTCAGGTTCTACAGGACAAGAAGTCAGTGTAAAGGAATGGTGTTGCTTTGTGTACTTTGTGAGCTGAATCAGGAACTAGTGAACCATGACCACAGGATTTTCCCTATATGTTGTTAAAATAAGGTGTGGTGGCATGTGAAGCATTAGTGGTTCAGGAGTTAGTGGAAGTAGTTAATCAGCAAACACTAAGGCCCTGATTTACTAAAGGTTTAATGTGTAGATAAAAATGTGAAAACTTGATAACGCCTACAAAAACAGTGCACTGCAAAAAAGACATCTTAACAAGTGAAAATATCTTGACTATAGTCCAATTTATTCAGTATTTCCAGTTATAAAATTATGACAAGACAAATATAAGATTATGAAACCTCTTTCTAGACATTTTTACCAATTTCAAACTTGAAATAGTCTTGTTCTATTGACATAATTTTTCTAGTTTTAAGCATTTTTTTTTTTTTTTTAAAAAGCAACATAATCTGCCAATAGAATAAGACAATCTAATGCCTGAAATTAGTAAAAATGTAGAAATAGGGTTAATAAATTTATATTTGTCTTGCTATAAACTTATAACAGGAAACAGTAGATAAATTGGACTATTTATATTGAAGCTATTTTCACCTGCTAAGATGTCATTGCAGTGTGTCTACGAAGGATTGAGTTTTTCAAATAAGCCATACAGGAAGTGTTTTTGCTGTAATGAATTTGATTTCACTTTGCAACCTTTCAGGGTGAATAAATTTTGTGAGTGAAAGTTACAGCACAAATAATACAAAATGGGATTTTATATAATTCTTCCTGAACTGTCTACAAATTATTTGCCAAAAAAGAGCCTACATAGTGTAGAGTCAAACGGGAGGCTAGATTAGATGGTAGAACTATCATTACAGTACAACACTACTGAATTATCAATTCTGGTCAGAAGGTGTTTAATTTTCTAGTCCTGACTGAAAGTCAAACAACAGGTCTATCTATAACCTTTTCTGTGGTACTTACACAGGGACAGAGGTGTTGTTTTGTTTTTGTTTTTGTTTTTTTTTTTATAAAGAATCTGTGTAATTGTGGATATAGCGAAGTTTTCTATGATAAGATATTTGTTTAGCAAATTTGAAAGGAGTCTCCAGTGTCAGCACTTTGTAACAGTCAGAGGTAAAGTTGCTCATTTAAGGAAAATTTTCAGGATGGAAGGCTTTGCATCATTGCTGTTTGTCTTCCTAACAGCAAGACATTAAAATATGACAGGACAGTGAGGGAGCAACTGTTCATAGCTGTTATAACACGAGTGATATAACAGGAACTAATTTTCATGGACATTGCACAACATTAAATGTAACTATAAAATGTATGATGTCATTCTTTAATAATTAAGAAATTGTTACTGTTATTGTTAATAAAATTGCTGTAGCTTAAGAGAAAGAACATACTTCAGGGTGGTAATGGTTGACTTGTCGTAGCAGGCCCCAGTCATTTTTCTTTTCTTTGCCCCAGTTTTATTTCTTACGTGTGTTTTATGCTTTTTTTTTTCTTATTGTTTATGGTTTGCAAGTTAGCTAGTTTGCTAGACACCAATGCTGGACAGTTCGGTAAGCAAGTTAGATTGACAACAAACGTCTAGTGCACAAAACATATACATAGAGCTTTCCTGGGTCATGGTCAAATACCAACTAAAATTTCTAGTCTTATTGCATTATTAGTGAAATAGCAGCTAGTGAAGCACTAAGTGCCTCTCCAAGACTGAAGGATGCTGGATGTGGAAATAATGTGCTCAAGCAGATAAGATCAATCTCTTTTGCCTTATGCTGGTTTCTAATGGTATTTCAATACTGCTAGAGTCTCATTATACTTAAAATGGTAGAAATGGCTTTGTGCAATCACTGTAGATGACTTAAAATAATAATGACCACTATGTCCTTATCTAATACTACTGATGTCTTTTGTTGCATCCATTTCAACGAATCAGTGCAGTGACAATTCTTTGAAAAAGAGGCAGACAGAGGCTTCCTCTTGGTGGCGACAAAGGTGCGTACTGTGTGTGTGTGTGTGTGTGTGTGTGTGTGAGCGAGAGAGAGAGAGAGAGAGAGAGAGAGAGAGAAGGGTGGGAGAGAATGAGAGAAAGACAAAGACCCAGAGCATGAGACAAAGAGAGTAGCTGAGGCAGAGAATGACTATAATCAGGAAGCGGGAGACGCTACTATATATGTTATAGAGTCTATAGACTTGTCTTGCTTTGCTGTGAGCTGCTCTGTTTACCCGTTTCATGAGATCTACTGGGCTGAGACTGAGAAAAGGGAAAACAGAGCTGTGGTATGTACTGGAGAGCAGATTGGGAAGCTTCTGGAATGTTCTGTACTGAATAAAGGCTTAGTGGCCAGATTTAGTCACAGACTAGGGAAACAACACACATCAAATAAAAGAATGAAGATAAGACAGAGAAATAGTGCTATGTGTTATGTGCTATGTGAATACTAACTTAACACTAACCGAAAATGATAAGTCAAAAGAGCCTGGAGAAATGTGCAATTTATCCCCAAGGAAAAAATTTGACGTAATCAGTGGATAAGTAAGGAATAAATCATAATAGGGCGTGCTATTATAGGAAAATAATCAGCAACAGGGTGGTGTAATGTGGCCTGATGCTAAGCAGAGTTATTTTCCAATAACAGCCTGTCACAAAGTGTTTTATTCCTCTTATATTCCTCTTATATTCCTCTTATACCTCAACATATCGATGTTATCAAGAAACCGGAAAGTCCTCTGACTCGAAAGCTTTCCCATGGCAGAAAACTTATTGACATTTACAAAGCTGTCAGTAATATAAATTCACCACATTACAACTTTTGGCACCCTCGAAGTTGAGTATTTTGCTCCCATTTTTCCTTATATGCTGCATCATTCATGCCAAACTCATTTCAGGACTAAGTATGAATAGTAATATTCAAGCTAATAATAATATTAAATGTTCAAATGAATATTATAGTAACTGGCCTTATCTAAAAGTTGTTAAAGCATATGCTAGTCTCTGATATTCATTTATATTATCCACTCCTTGTTTTCACACTCATTATGTTGTATACAAGGACAGTAATAAGTTCCTATACTCACGTGTACTTCCTAGTGAAGGATCTAGATATGAAGCCATGCTCGTCCCTCCTTTCCTCGTGTTTGCCTGTAAAGATAAAGCACAAACATGTTTCATTTTTGGCCAAATCTTCACGTTTTCACTTTGCTTTTGGATGCGAGCACACTGCTACAAGCAGTATGTCTTTCTTGGATCATACCATTTCAGTGTGTTTGCATTCCAAAAAAGGTTTTACCTAACACCTACTGGGTGTTGACAACTAGCATCTCCATCTTCTTAATTTATGTTCTTTGTGAAGCAGGACATACATAAAAGGTCTCAGCTTTTTACATGTCTACTAGTCTTCTAGGACTTTCGTCAAGCCTAGCTGGTGCTCCTGTGCTGTGGCAACGTGTTTGCCTGTTTTGACAACGACTCCAATAATAGAAGGAAGGCATACAGCCCACCATGGTCCTGAGAGGCCCTAGAGGCTACAAGAGCTTTAGTAAAATAGCTGGCATTAGTAACGACTGTCATGAATATATCAAAGTTTTTATGATGTTTAATCATAAAGTCTTGTTACAAAGGCCATGAATTAATCAACATCTGTACTTAAATACCATAAATTCCCATAATTGTGTATTAGTTACTGGAATGTGGCAACATCACTATAACTACTTAAAATGGGTAAAATAGTTACACTAATGCAGACATATGAGGAACCTTAATAAACCTTAATAAATATTGCAAGAATGCAAGAATAAATGGCTCTCAGATCACCACCCTTACGAAAGTTTGATTGAGACTGATAGTAAAAAACAGAGATATAGAGTTAACTCCCAGTTATGTCTTAAAATAATGAGAATTGAGAATTTCTTCACTACTTCCTTTCTCTTGAAATCTATCATAACTGCTACAGGCTTCTTATCAAGTTTTGAAGAAAAATATTAAACATCTTAGTTTATGACCTTGTGTTTTACAAGTAAGGCATGCCGTAAACAATGAGCAATGAGGAGAATGTCACAGCACGTTCATGACCTCAGAGTGTTTGAGCTCAGACTGTCCTACAGTGGTGTGAGTCCTACTCTAGGCTGTTTTCCAAACAGCTTTCCCAAAGGTTAGGTTTGGGCGGTTCACTTCCTGAAGTCTATTGTGAACTCTAACTGTTAACTGCTCTCTAGCTCGTCCTATAATGAAGGACACAGAGAGTGGTCAGTGAGAAATGTCTACTTTCTCTCCTATTTTTTCACATCCAGTATAAAATATGAATCCTTAGGTCCCAGTAAATTTAGTTATTGCACAGATTTATGACTTTATTATCTTTCCATCTTTCCCAGATTGATCTATACCAAATCCAGTTTATTTCCCAAAGGCTGCAAATGATATGCTGATTGATTTCTGGGTTATTTCAGCAATAACACTATACATGAGCTATATAAATGCAAATTGGCAAAATTGAAAAACACTTCATCTCTGACTGACACTGGGCTCTGTGTTTTTTTTTTCTCTAAATATTTTTCAGCCTGTTATAGAGTCCTTCTCTTGTCTGATTGTTTCAATCAGGAAGTAAATCACCAGCTGGCCATCATCAACAAGGGCTATCTTTTAATTCATTTTGAATTCAAGAAAGAGTCGTATGGGTCTTTTATTAATTTACACTTTGGGTTTTAACTCCTTATTCATATAAACTATCCTTTGTATGTGTCTCTAAACATGCTTCATCTGCTGGTGGACCACAAAACGCTTGCAGCAAAATGGAAAAACAACTCATCAGCCAAAATCTAATAGTATGTTTGGATGACAGCTTAACAAAGTGTTACATGATCCAGCAGAAATGCTGAACTGCAATCAACAGGTGGAAAACATTTTGATTATGCTAACATGGAGAAATCGAATCTTAAACATCTCACCAGTGTTCTCATCTAAATGGAAAACAGTAATCTTTCAGTGCAATCCAAATGCAATTTTTCATGTTTGTTTGACAGATAAAATGACATTCAAACTTACCAGTGATCTCCACTACACCATCCTTGGTCTTCACCGTGAGTTCCTCAGGAGCAAAATGGTTGACGTCCAAGCTCACCTTCCAGGCATCCTGTGTCTGCTTGATCTCAGACACCCCGGTGCTGAGCTGGCGTGACAAGGCGCGGGCATAGGTTGATGGATGAGGCACTAGGGGTGCGGGCATCTGAGCGCTGTGCATCAGGGGGGCCATCTCAGCACCAATGGAAGGGCGCATATAGCCAGGCCAGTGGCTGCTGGGAAAGACGTGCATCTCCTCTGGTAATATTGGCATCCCAAATGCCTGGTCAAAGATCCTGCTGCCCTGGTACCAGTCACGGAACGGTTCCCAGGATGGAGTACGGAGAAAAGTGAAAGGGATGCGCCTCTCAGCCATGGCTGAAGAAATAAGTACTTCTCTCGTTGGATGCTTGAAGCTGTTTATCAGAAGCTTTTCCAGAATGTGCTGCCTGTTTGGAGGCTGCAGGCTTTTATAATAAGCTGGTTACTGCCCACCCTCATCGGCACACCCCCGTTTCTTTCTCACACTCTCTCAAACTTTCTAGCACCAGTCATGTCCTCTCCCCCCTCCCCCCCCCCCCCCCCCCCCCCCCCCCCGACCCAAATATTTATAGAACTGACTAGAAAGTCTATTCATGGCAGACGTAGCAGAAGAATGCAATCCGACGCAAAGCCTGTCCGCAGTACAGCTGACTAGGGGTCTGTTTAACCTCTTCACGGGTGTAATGACATACACTCACACATGCACATAATCCCTCCTCCCCTGCATTACAGAATTGCACAGGAATCTATGAAAAGAACACGGGAGGCTTGCCATAAGGCTTTTCTCTAGAAAGTGTAGTACTCAGTAGACAATGACAGATAGATAGACAGGTGGATGGACAGACAGCTAAAGAAAATACACATACAACAAAGTCTAAACCGTAGTAGATTTATAAACTGTGGCAGTAATTTGATTAAGGTTATAGTGATCAGGAATGTGGGTCAGAGAGAACATGGGAACTAAACTTGGTCATCTAAATAGGGAATATTTGGTATCAATCTAATCCATATTTCATGGTGAACAATGTGGTGGCATCATAAATATCATGCGGGTTTAAGAAATAACATTTACAGTATATGAATTTATATTTTGCAATGTGTGTGTCTTCTCCTCACACGCAAACACACGCACGCACACACACACACCTGCACACACACATATACATACTGGGACTACCTAGTCTACACAGGAAACCTATTCCTATTGTTCCAAAGACTCATTCTAATGAACATATAACACCCTAGGCTGTGCCTACCCAACTGGGGTCCAAGCTACTATAAAATACATTGTGCCTACCCCATTTGGTACGCTGGTCATTTTACATTTCAAAAAGCCGTGAAGATGATCGAATCCTCTTAGAATAGATTACGAATAATGCAGACCCACAGTTTGTACAGAAGCTTCAGACAGACATTATCTTCAATGTCTGTCTGAAAATATTTCATTTCTGACTAACATTAATGCACACCCTTTTATACATCCTTAGCATACTTTTCCAGATTTAATAAGTTATTAGAGATTGTTGTCAAAGATCATGTTACCATATAGGACCAAATGGTTACATTGCTTAAAGGTAAAGAAATATTCAATACATTGTTTTCATGAAAAATGAAACTATGCCATGTGTATGCTGTCAGTCCGAGTTTACAGTTGCAGGGAGGGATTTGTAGTAGATTTATAAACACACACACACACACATACTGGGACCACCTGGTCTACATGGGAGACCTTTTCCTATTGTTCTAAAGACTCATTCTCGGGAAACTAATTAACATATAACACCCTAGGGTGAACCTACCCAACTGGGGTCCAAGCTACTATAAAATACATTGTGCCTACCCCATTTGGTACACACATTTCAAAGAGGCTCAGGTAGATAAAAAGGTATGCATTATACAGTGGAGGAGGTGCATTTATAATCAAGCATCCTATACCTGACTATGCATGGCTCTGTCCACTGACTCTATAAATTCTCTTTGTTTTCAATTTCTGTATATTCTATATTTGTCTTTTGTACAATAAACCCATTTATTACTTTCACTAACTGAAAGATTATTCTTTGGAATCGGTTACATTATTATATACAGTTATTATAAACTGGATAAGATAATTGATTAAATGTCATCAGAAGTCACATTATTACCATTTGCTTACAGAAATTTAGACTTTAACCAGTGAGAGTATTTGCTACTCTTCAGCCAACTTCAGTTATGTTTACATTTCACTTTATCAGCATGTTTCTATCTCTGCTAGCTAATTGTATCACATAAGAAAAAAAAGCTTAAATAAATTTAAGTAAGTTTTAATTAGACGTTTACACTAGGAAGTACCCTATATTACCTCAGGTTTGTCTTTCGTGGGTGTGTCCTGGCCTTATTTGTTGTTGCTTGTAGGCGTGGCTTGTTTTGATTGTGATTTAAAAAAAACAATAATAGCAGCTGGATTGTATGGCCTATTTTTATTATCATTTGTACATATCGCTGTTACTTTATTTGCTTCTGTGAACACAGTGTAGGAGTCACCTGAAAGTCTAAATCCTAGGACAATTCAAATTTAGGGAAATTTAGGATTAAGATCTTTCATTTGTATAACTAATTTATTTAAAATTACAGCCAAAGTGGTTAAATTTTTTAAGAGCTCACAGACACCTTAGAGTCAGCACAATGTTTGAATGTGTGACTAAATTTGGAAAACTGTTTTTTCTATCTATGTGTTTTAATTATATGAGTGTTTACAGCATATGTGTTTAGAGCTATATGTAGGTAAGTGTTAGATACTGTAGCTAAGAGTACAGTGGTTCTGAAGCTTTACGACTCGGCACTTTGTGTGTGTGTGTGTGTGTGTCAAAAGAACGTAAATTTCTCTGACTGTCATTTGCGCCTTTGTGTCATTTGCACAATTAATACTGATGTGAGAGCTGAACACTAGTTACCTTCAGAAGTAACCAGAGAGATCAGGAATGTGAAAAACAAACAAACAAACAAAAAACATTAATTCAGTAGAACTGAAGAACACATGTAATGTGTTTCTAAATTTAAGAAGCAAATTTGAACATAACCTACAATATATATGCTGTCAGGTTGAAAGTAGAAATCATAGAAGACTACTTTTAAATGACCATGTGTGTGTCTCAGTCGAATGTTCTGGAAACTTCTCACATCATACCCGAGAGAAACAAAAATAGCACTCACAAAATAGCACTCACAGGCACCCCCTGTGGTTTAATGTGAAAACTGCACTATGATGGACTTCCAGCTTTAATTTGATCCCAAGTGTTCCCATTTAGTCACTGCACACCCCCATGACACTACCTCTTCTAAAAGAAAATCTGGTGGAAAAATTTCTGGTAGGAAAATTGGGACTAGTGGGAAACTACAGGCTCAAAATTTGCCTTAGTTGAACAACTGCACATTTAAAATCTATGTTTAGTTTCATTTACTTTATATACGAACATGTATTTGTGAATATATAAGCAATAAAACATGATCATGACGTGAAACGGCATTACTGTTACCATCCCACAAGCTGATTATTTTCCTATAACAGCATATCCTGAAATGTTTTCTTCATCTTATACCACAGCAATTTGCCAATGCTAACAATTTCATTAAAGATTGACAGGTCATACTTGTATCCATTTACAGGTACCTTTAATGTGAACATACATCAAACAAGACACTTAAATGCAGCTACAAACAGTTGTTCCCTAAGCAGCATCTCTTTCTTTCTTTTAAAGCTAATGAGACAGCTCGTCATGTTATTGGGAAACCATAAAGCCCTCTGTACTGAAGACTCTCCCGTGCTGGAAAACCTAAAGGAACAGCTTTACCTCTGACGCTGGGGAAAATGCTAAATAATGCTTCAAAATATGCTAAATAAACATCTCCTTACAGAAAACTCAACTATAGCAAAAATAAGCAAATAGTTATAATAGTATAGCAAAAATAAATAAAAGTTGTTGCTATATGAACAATAGCACATTTAAAACAGAAACCTGTGATCTGACTTGTGGCCAGAACTACTGTCAGATCTGCTGTTATAGAAAATTAGTAAACAATTTTTGATCAGATTTTTTTTTTTTTTTTTTGTGAAGATCAGATCTTTTTAAAATGCTGCTCAGAACACACTCAGAGGAATGTGTTGCGCTATCTGCCCTCTTCCACACACATGAGCTCACAGGCAATAGTCTCCGGACAATAGAGCAAACGCTTTTCTGTTGCACCACAGATTTGCATATTCAGCAGCACTGTAGTATAAAGAAAGATCAAATTGCATTCATCTTGACTGACAAAGTCACACACTGGAGACATTAAACTATACTCAATAAAACAACTTGAACTTAGAGTTATGTAGGTATTTACAATAAGTGTAATTCCAACTGACGTTATCAACCAACCCATTAACAGACCATTTAAAGATTGTATTGTACGAAATCTGTTAGTTGTATGAGTACTATAAGGCTTTACTTACTTTATTCAATAGTCTGATGCTTGTTCTATGGCGCAAACAGGAAGTAAATAGTCATGAAGCTATTTATAACCCCTAGGAAATGGCTCCTATGAAATGAAGACAACCTATAGCAACTCATCTAGAGCTTTATATACTTACAACGAGATATCAGTTACAATTGTAAGAGAAAACTCAGACCACGTTTCAGGTTTCCACTGGAATATACTTTATTTTCTGTAGAATAATAACTAGTACACTACATCTACTGACTTCTATACAGTCCCATGATAAGCGCTGTATAATCTTGTTACTGAAGAGGGTATTGATCCACAATGAATGAAGGATGACTCCAAGAACACTGACAAAGGTGTGAGCAAGAGAGGAGAGGAAGACTGTGAGCATGTTTCCCTGATTGCATCATCAACTCATTTGTCAATTTCAGTAAAAGTCATACAGGGATAGAAATATGACCATATTGGATTTATAGGGAATCTGAATTGAGACTTAATCAAAGGTATGAGAGGCAGAAACTGTTCTTAGCCAATAACAGTAATAACTGTTTGATAAAGATTCCTGAATTAAGGTATGTGCAAAATAGTTAAAAAAAAATTAAATAAATAGCGATCTCTTCATTAGTCAAGAACTACAATAAGTTTGTACCACTAATGCTTAGGGTTAAAACAGGAAAATCATATTTCAATTTAAATCAATTTTCAGTTAGTGAAATAAATGTTAGCTAGAAGCAATTTCTTGCTGAAATTTAAAAAATCCAATCCAATAATTTCTTTCTTATTTAATTTTTAGATGCAGGAAGCAAGAGGAATTCTTCATTAATGTTTCAGCATGAATAAATAAGCACTGAATAAATACATAATAAATATCAAATAAATAATGAATAAATAAGAACAATTAGGTAAATAAATAATACATAGTTAAATACATACAGTATGATCAAAAAGACGTGTGTGCATGTGGGTTTTTGCAGCCTGGTTTCAAGGACAGGTACTGACAACAGCGATGATTATTATAATAACTGTACAGAACTAATGCACTAAATTAGTCAAAGCTCTAAATAGCGATACAACCATGTATGCAATACCCACAACCAAAGAAAGTGGGATAGTGACCAAAATCATACATTTCTAAAAGGTCTCTGCATACAGGTGTATCCGATATGAAATGGTCAACAAGACCCGAGAATAAAGGAGGAGTAGAAGAGAAATTTACATCCACATCTGTGTGTGTGTGTGTGTGTGTGTGTGTGTGTGTGTGGTGTTGGCCGGGTGCTCGTATATGAAAGTCTCCTCTGCTGCATCATGCTAACGTTTCCACATACAAAGCCTTATTTCGTATATGGTTTGGATATACAGTGCATAGTTTACAGCCAGAGCTCGCAGTTTACACCTTCACACGTCAACATCCCGGTGTATGTACTGTATAATACATCTTTTAGAAAAGCACACAGTTCTGTTTTCCACTAGCAAAACATGAGATAAATATCATTAATATCATTAATATCATTAATACAGTCTGTGTTTGTTCTCAAGTTTGTTTGTTCGTGTGTGTCAGTCTTTGGAAAGGGGTGGGGAAGAATATTACAGAATGTGTTCACTGTCCATCGAGTCTCCTTCGACCCCTGTTAGATTACATTCATCCCAGCTGGGTGCTTCTTCTCACGTCTACTGACCCTTGATTTGGTTATTTTTGCAACTTGGAAGAATTTCAGGCCATAAAAGTGCTTTACTTCATTTTGTTCTCCTGGCTTTTGGTGTCCGTATACGATCCTGTTTTGTTTGTAACATCACTTCGTATACAGATTGTGAGAATTTCTCATGAATGTTTGATAGATTCCTTTGCTCTTCTTTTTTGGGTGATTTTTGCAAACGTCTGCATGTTTAATTTTCCTCAGTTTATTTTGGATTTCGTGTATTCCCTGTATCTGTGTGATATCATCATCATCTGATCTGATGTGCTGCAACAATTTCTGGTGTTTAATAATGTTTAGATTTTTGTCATCGTCTTATGGAAGATAAGAAATCTTCCATACTGTCTTGACAGCCATCTTGGCTATGGTAATACCTTTTTCGTTATAATAATTACTTATTTATGACAGATACAAGGAAGGGTAGTCTGAAGTGTTTGGATTGTTCATTTCTTTCATTTTCCATCCATCCTGTAATCTATCTGTTCCTGTAGCCATCACTTATCAGAAGCCAGGGCTCTCGTAGCTGCTGTGACTGTAGTAGCTGTGTGCCTGACTGGGGCTTCGTGACTGACTGCTGCTCCTGCTCCTGCCCCTGCTCCTGCTCCGACTTTTACTCCTGCTTTTACTCCGATTCCTGCTCCTGCTCCGGCTGTAGCTGCTGTAGCTGTCATAGCTCCGACTCCGGCTTCGGCTTCGGCTGGAGCTACTGTAGCTGCTCAGAGAGCTGGAGGAAGACGGACTAGGCCTGTAGTATGGTATCGGCCTCTTGCGTGCACTACAGAGAGAGAGAAACATTAGTATATATTAGTATATATATATATATATATATATATATATATATATATATATATATATATATATATATATATGAATATATATGAATTGGTAGTCCCACATTATAGTAAGTGTCTTTAATACCATAGGCATGAACTATATATGCAACTATAATGTAACTAATGCAGATTTTATAGATGGACTTCAGAAGTAGATTAAATGTATGTATTATGAAGGTTAATGAAAGGTAAGGTAAAAGTTTGCCTCCTCCATGGTTTCTGGTGTCAAATAAACAGAATTCTAGAAAGTGAAAATGAAATGTGTGATTTTCACAGAAAAGCAGGTTAGAGGATATGAAAAAGGTTGTGAGCCAGTGATAAAGGCAATGCATGGGTGCAACAGTTAATTTACTATTAATATTGTAATGTATAATATTTGGCCATTTTCATTACTTGGTTGTGATAAAGTCATATCTATGAAACCGAACACATTAAATGTTTTGTTGGTATGAAATAAACATCTTCATTTTGTGCTAAGGGTGTGCAAAATTTGCACTCTCAACTGTACATATTGGAATAAACTGGTTAAAAAAATGTAATTATCTAAATTATTAAGGTACTACTGATATTATTGGGTTCACATGTTACAGAAATGTGGTACAGTAATTATATACACCTCTGTATATTTTTGAGAACAGCTGAAAAGATAATCAGAGTCTCTCTACCCAGCATTGACACCTCATACAACAACCACTGCATCCGCAAAGCCAACAGTATTGTGAATAACCCCTTTTACCCCTCACATGGACTCTTCACTCTCCTGCCATCTGGCAGAAGGTACAGGAGCATCCATGCCACCACCAGCAGACTCCACAACAGTTTCTTCCCTGAGTCAGATTACTCAACACCCCTGCTGCCTCCTAACACTCACCTGGGCTAGTCAAACACCTAACTCAGTATGGCTCAAAAACATTGCACACCTGCACCTCACAAAGCTGCATCAGACACTTTTATTGTGGACCTCATTTTTGACTACAAAATAGATTACAGTTTACAGCCCATGTTCCGTATATTTACTGTCCTGTGTATCTATTGTTCTGTTCTGTGTATTTATTGCCTGCACTCGTCTCACACTGTTGTGCAGTGCACTTTATGTAGTCTTGCCTACTGTTCTGTGTGGCACAATGGTCCTGGAGAAATGACATTTCGTTCTGATGTATACTAATTATAAAGAAGAATGACAGTAAAAACCGTTTGACTTGTCTCTGACTGTTACAAAGCACTGACATTGGAGACTCTTTCCAAAAATGGTAAATAAATGCTTTCATACTAATGCAATCCATCTGTAAAAGGCATACAGCCACAATAATTACATTATAGTTGCATGTATAGTTTATGTGTAACTACACAATCATTGGAGACACTTAAAATAAAATTTCATCTATACTTTATTTGTGACAGAAGCAGAGATAATGGTTTCAGATGATGCTGTCAGAGGGAGCCATAATGCTGTGATTAGAATAAAAAGATTGAGTGGCTGCGAGTGTTAATCAGGGTTAATGCGTTTGCCCCCTAGATGGCACTAGTTATTTAAAGAGACAGACAGAGATGCATAATTTGTTAATACCGTACATTCACACACACAACCATAACCACACACACACATACATGACCACACGTAGGTCAGCTCGAAGCACCCATACCGCTTGTGTTGCTGCCAAGCAAAGAGCTGTTAACTGGTACACATACAGATATATTAAACCCTTAATAGAAGTGAGTGAGAAACAGACTCAGGGTTTATCAAGAGGTTTCTACAGAATGGTAATCCTTCAAGATTATCATACATATACCAATTGAAATTTAAAAAACATTTCTACAGACTGTTTTTTGATTTAGAGTTACTTTATATTTTGGTCAATTTTAGTCTGAACGTGTAGATTTAAATTTCAAAACTCAAAACCTCTTGACTTCACCTTGATGAGTTAAGCATTTTGTAACATTAGTATTCATCAGATGTCAGTAACCACTGTAGTAATTTAGATTAGAGAGAGAAAGACAGGGTTAGGATGTTGATTTTGGTACTGTAATGACATTGTCTGTGTGCCGCTGCTTCACCAAACAGGTTCACAAGGAGACGAGGCCTAGGAGAGTCCTGCTGCTCGGCAACAGTTACCACGGTAACCCTGCCTCCACGTTCCGATGCCCGAGGTCTTCTGAACACCTTCATACAGGAGTGAAAGTGTGAGCTCGCCTGATTCAGCTGTGCTGATCCAGGAACACAGGCAAGAAATCTCAGAGTGAACATACAGCAGGTGTGTAGGTGCTGTTTTACCTGGGACAGTTCGTACACCTTGATGAAAGACTGAACAAAAAGCATTTGAATTATTTGAATTTGGGTAAATTAATTTCAACACACTTTAGACACCACACCAGGGCAATGTTTTGTATTGTTTTGTTATGTGTTATATACTCTATATGTGATATTTACTGTATGATTGGAAAGCAGGCAGTAAACAGAATGGCCACTAGATGTCACTGTAGGTGCACATGATAATACATTCACAAGGTTTTCATTAGGAAACTCATACCAGTGACTGCTGTCTTAACATTTTGTTGTCTGTGGAAAAGAACATGGATTACAGAAACCCCTTTGTATGCCACCCTTTTGGAGGAAATTTTTCTGTCTTTGAACAATTCAAATCCAGATTTACAATTATCCAGATTTTTTTCAACAATCCTGGGCTGAAGAAAACAAAACTATTTATGCTGAATAATAGTTTGTTTAGAAATTATTTACACCAAGATCTATTTACATAATAGTCAGCTGCTAGTAAACTAGCTCGTACTTGTCAAAGGTTGGCACAAGTAGGATCTCAGTATTAAAGTCTTGATATGTATTGTCATATTCTTGCAATATATATCAAACAAAACTATTTAATTGCTTTTGTTAATCAACAACATAAGTTAAATTAGCTACCTCGCTAGGTTAGCATGCAGGTTCTGCAGCTAAAAGTTTGACAGTACTAAGAAGGTCTGAGAAACTGAGAAATTCATGATTAAAATAGGGATTTATGTTTTGTCTTAGGACTGCTATTCTGACAAAACATGAGTGAAATGTAATAATCAGCCCTATTTCAGTTCAGACTGAATATATACGGTAAGCTAGCTAGTTAGCAACTCACAAGCACTACCTAGTCAGGGAGATAGCTTAGTTGGCTAGCTAGCAATGTTTGCATTGTTTAAATGGTCCAATTTACTGAATAATTTTAATCATTTCAATATAATTATTATTTAACGATTTGATAGTTGACAGTTGCCAGCTGCTTTTAGTTGCTGCTGGCAGCTAAGTCAGCTGTTATTACCTGAGAGAATCAAAGAAAAAGGACTTCATCACCTTAAAACCATGTGTATGGAAGCAAAACAGAATTTACACAGAAATTCAATCTCTTTCAACCAGTCAGTTAAATGAGATAAACTGAAGGTTTCATTATAATAGGTAAAACCTTTTCACTTAGGGTCAAATCACCAAAATAAATAGAAATTACATTCCTGAAATCATCTCAGAAACAGGAAGGTGTTGTGACTCCTGTAGTTTGCTGGAATACAATTGCTGTAGAGTGAGCAGGAACGGGATGTACCTGGTGATTCTGCGAGCCTCCATAAAGCTGGGAGAGTCTCTCCTCCTCTTACGAATGGGAGAATAACTGCGGGAGCGTCTCCGAGTTCTCTCGGCATCAGAGTAGTGAGGACTGTCCCTCTCCCTATATGAGAACACCGAAGAGGTGATGATTAAAGTGTGTCCACATTCTCTTGACATGGGTCTATCTCCACATGAAAAAAAGATATTTTGAAGACTATTTCTGTTCCTTTTCAATACACAAATGCTTGTGCAGTATAGAGCAGTATGGCTCTTTAAATTTGAATCCTGAACTATACATACACCTGAAAGTAGGAGGATTGCTTTTGAGGTTGGTTGGTCATAGGCACTCTTTTTATGTCACTGATTAGCACAGCACCACTTGAAATTCAAGAGTTGAGTTTCTATGTATTTTATACTTGTGAATTTGTGAGATGTGATTTGTGTAAGTATAGACTTTAAGTTACACAAATACACTGTTTAGAAATGACTGTGAGTAAGGAGGCATGTACCTAGAGTTGTTCTGTCGAGTATGTGGGGACTTAGTCTTGCTTTGCACGTGCTCTCTTGATTTGGAGCGTGAAGAAGAGCGAACACTGCTCCATGAGCTGCTTCGTTGCTGTAGGCTTGATTTGCTCTTTTTGCGCCCGGACGTGCGCCGGTGTGGAGTTGGTGACGCTGACACACTGCGCTGTCGGTTCACGGCCCTACCATGATGGTGCCTCTTAGATGAATGAGACCCTTTTGCTCTGCAAAGAAATACGATGGAAAAAATGTTGGTCCAGCTATCTTGATTACAAAATGACCTGGGTAAGAGTATATTATACACCAAAAGTCACATATTGATCTATTTGGAAATGGATAGATGATGGCCAAAGCATCAATGACTAGGTCTCACTTCTTCATGTGTGTGCCCTTGGCTTTAGACTGGAGATCGAGTTGGGAGTCACTGCTATGGGCAGGAGAGTGGCAGCTCCGTCCTGCCCGTTTTCCTGATGACTCAGAGGACAGCTTGCCACCCCTCTGCTGCCTCTCTTCTCCCTTTCCTGCCTCTCCCATCTGGGCATGTGTCTGCTGTCGTCCAGGGCTCCTACAGAGGGCACTGTGGCTCTTTACTTCCCTTACATTAGGTGATGTCTGCCTCTGCTCTTCACTTGGTGAGGATGAAGCCAATGACCGTAGCTTCTGTGGATGTATAATAACCAAAAAAAAGAAAAAAAGAAAAAAAAGAAAAAAAAATGACACAAATACACAGAAATTAGAATCTTTTTCACTTGGATGAGTGCAATGGTGTACTTGCCAAAAAAGGGCAAATATCTAAAAGAAAAGAGCTAGGAGTTTTCTTGATATGGCTTATAGACAGTCCTCTATGGTGCAGCGCATGCAATACTTGGCATGCAAAACCATAATGAGCTGGAAATTATAATCCCGAAAGAAAAGAAGAGGAAAGAAGGGAAAATATGTGAAAACTGTGAAACAAATCAAGATCAGGAGAACAGAGAGTGAAAAGAGAGAGCGAAAGAGACCAAAGAGCTGAGTGGAAAAGGAGGACTTTGTCAATTTTTTAGAAATGGCTACAAACGGAAAAAAAGTGGAAAATAAAAACTAGAACAAAAAAAAATCAGACAACTTGACAGAACATCACAGAAATGGAAGGAACAAAATTAAAGATTCACAATTATAGAGTCACTCGAATTAGAAAACAATTGGTCTTCTATTCAATAGTAAATTTCTGCTTGTGGATTGCTTTTCCTGCAGACAATTGCTGAGATGTGAACAGCGACCCATTTCCTTTTTTTTTTTTTTTTAATTGCTACTCTGTTTTAACTCCCTTTTGGTTAACATCCACTTACCAATAAAGTGGTATTCCCTCCTTTAGTAGGTAAGGTATGAAGAGAAGGGAAAAGTGGGGCAACATAAGTGCATCATTAGATTCACAAAATGCAAGAGAAAAAGACACAACACCCTTCCCTGGTAGTGAGCATGAGACAATACATGAAATCAAACTCAAAAAGACACACCAAATGAAATAGAAATAAATAAATAAATAAATAAATAAATAAATACTCATTTAGGCCTTAAGGACAGAAATTACAGTATGGGCTTGGATACTCAGAACCACTCGCTTGCAAAGTAGCAAATGATTCTGATGATCTGATATATGCATAGGCACTAAGAGTAAAATGAATCTATCAAATGGAAAAAAGGTATCTATCAGCTGATATTCAGTTGATTTTAGCGAGCATGCAAGTTTCAAAATAACATACATTCTAAATAACCACTTAACACTTTCATATTATTTTTGGCTATATCATCATAACTGGCCTCTTTCATAGTTTCTTTTTTTATAAAGTTGTAAGGACTTGTCCTTTTCCTGGATGCCCACAAAATTTAGGAACTTGACCATAAAAACCTGACACTTCTGACCTACGACCCTTGAGCCAGAGCTCATAGCAGTTTCTCTATTTCGATATTTTTATTTGCAAGAATACAGCTCCATTAATAAAAAGTATACCTAAAATGCTATTTTTGACCACCATTACTCTGCACTCACACCAATGGCAAGGAGACAAAGTAGCCCAAAGTTATTACTTTGCAATGAAAAGTGCTGAACTATACATAATAGGTAGAATGACTATTAGTGACATAAAGTAGGTGGGTAGAATGAGGTGAAGTGGGCAGAGAAAAAAAGTTGAAGTTATGTGTTTTGGCAACTATGAATAGGAGGAATATTTTCCTCTCTTGTAAAACATTATCCATGTGTTTTGTTTCTACATATTTGTTCCTACTTGAAGCACAGTGGGGATTCTTGCTGTGCTGTTATGGGCTCGATGTGTCGCCGTTTGATTTGCGCACATCGAACACTTTAAGTCCGTAAAATAGGTGTTAGAAATTGTTAACAGCAAAACATTTGTAGACAGTGGTGAACTACATGGATGCATGTTATACACAAGCTCTTCCCTGCAGAATTTTTATTTCTAAGCTGGAAGGCGTTTGTTTGTGGTCACATGACCACAGTGGTTTTGTTTACATTCTGTAGCTAGCTTATGTGAATGTCGCACCAGTAAAACCCTGGCAGAAAAGATAAGAATGCGACCAAAGCAGAGCAAGGTGGAAAATCGCTGCCGGTGTGAGCGCAGCGAGACCCTTTATTTGGTGGTAGTGGGGGTGGGAGTGAATGATGACCAAAAAAAAATTCAATTCCGCAGTTTTTGTTTAACTACAAATCACGCAAGTTACAATATCTAAATCTTTTAAGACTAAATAACAGAATAATCAACATTAACACACAACTATATGATTAACTTCTGTCTTATGAAGCAAAGGTTTCTGTTTTGTAGCTTGAAAAATAAAATAAAATGAAATAAAAAAGGAACATAAATGTGTCAAACAATCATAAGACGAATGTACCATATCACCAAGAGACAAAAGGGATGCGGCACAGACATGAATGCATTCTAGTCAAACGAAAGAAGAACAGAGAGACGAGAAATGGACTTGAGGGGAGGGCAGTGTACTGACGACTTCAGCAATAGAGCAAAGCTAAATTTTAATGTTGGTAAACAAGGTTGAAAAAAAACTATAAATAATATAGAACATATTACTAAGAAAGAAAAACAAAAAGGAAAAAAACAGTGAAAAGTAATCCGCCAAAGTTTTTTTTTTTTTCATCATAGATAAAATGAGAAGAAAGAGAGAGAAACAGTCAAGCTAGGGTGCTTGTCACATTCTCATCTGCATAGAGACCACGTGCGTAGGCAGAGCATTACCTACCTTCCATTTCAATCAGAGACACGTATGCAATATTGACAGAACGAGAAAGGAAGAAAAAAGGAGGAGGGGGAAGGAGAAAGGAAAATTCTCCGCAGCGAAATGGGAAAAAGACAATGAGTTCTTTTTAGTATCCCGGCTAATTACTTGGTCCCCAAACTCAAAAAGGAGACCAACCCAAACAAAATGTCAGCCAAAATCAAATTTGACAAATAATTGAGAACAAAATTGAACCAACCCCCCTCCCCCCCAACACCCTGAAAAAAAAAAAAAGAAAGAAAGAAACAGAAATCTACATGAATATCTGTCTTATTCGCTTGGACACATGTACAGCCACGTTAAGGTTAAGAGGATTAGGGCATCTAAATTACAGTCAAAATGTCAAAGTAAGAGACAAAAATCAAACCCATCGTACAAATTGATCCTGCGAGAAGGAATGGAGAAGGGAATGAACATGCACACTGTGGTCGATGGGGCAGAAAGCATGTCAGGACGACAGAGAAGAGAGCCACACACACCACGGATGGATAGGAGGAGGTGGAGGGGTGTCGAGTGCTAGGATGGAGAACTAAAGTCAGCACACTGAAAAGGGACCCCAGTCACATTTTAGGGATTTGTTTTAAATACTGTGTAGAAGTACACCAGGGAAGTTGGTCAGGTAGAACTCGTAGAACTTTGCTCTCGGCAATTGCACACTTTTTCTTATTTTTAGCATTTGTAGTGAACATTTAGGATGTAAAACCAGTGTGTGTGTATACGATTGTAAATGGCTTGGGTCCCTTTAGTGAAACACCTTCACTAAAATGCTGTCCTATTTAGTTCCAAGTTTTCCATTTACTCCTAGACAGACTAAGATTTAGAAAACATCAGAATAAAAACCCCAGTACATTTCCAAAGTTACTGAAATGTAAAATCAAGTAGTGAAGCAGGAAATTCAGTATTAAGGATGGGTAATGAGTCTGCAAACAATGATTTTTAGCTTGTAATATGAAACCTCTCATGAGTAACGATAAGTGTCGAATTTGCTGCTATTTAAGGAAAACTCCAGAGTTTTCCAACCGAGTAGCTATCTACTGCATCTGTACTGTACATTACCAGAGATGATTTTGACATGTTTCCCTGTACTGAGAAAAGAACATACCCATTTAAAATAGATTTATATAGGAACTCTAAGGGAAGTACTTCTGGCAATAAATTCTTTAGTGAAATATATTTTTCAAATTCTGTTCCAAATCTGCAGAATTCACCCTTTAAACATTCTTATACAAAGAAATTTGCCAAATGCCATAAATGTGAATGTAAATTTACATATACGCTTGTGCAATATTGTTTTTTACCTGCATGTGATTTATCATTAAAAAACTGAGATAAATGATTTAATTGTCCAGAATTGATAGCCTAAAAGAAGACAGGAAAACAAGCATGTCCACCATTTCAGGTTTAAGAAGAGTACAAAAGGATGTAATGATATTACCAGCTGTGCGGTCAGGAACTGCTTGCTGGCAGTGGCAATCACGAAAAATCAGCAGGATGGTGGATTTTTAGGTAATTCTATAGTAATGTATAGTAAACCGTAACAAAAACAACAGTTCATTTACCATATAATGCTTTTACAAATCGTCTAATGTCCACATGGGCAACATTGTCACTGTTGATGCCGCTCGAAGTGTTTGAGCATGTCTTGGCGCTGACCGGTGCAGGAGAGCCAAAAACAGCATGTTTACTCACTTTCTAAGTATCTGTTAATATTATGTATAAACTGTTAGATTTGGCATTTTATAGTAGGCCTATTTAATCATTTGAGCCAGGAAAGTGCCATATTTGACAATTTTTGTGCAAAATTTTTTGGTACATTCCTAATAAATATAGTTAACTGATGTTAGATATATAATTGTCTAATGTCAGCTACATCAAACAAATCTACAATGATAGATTTTACTTCACAGTATTGAACTGAAAACATTATCAATTTACCATGATAGAAGGCAAGAATGCACTGTAAGTCCCGAGGACCCAGAGAGCTTGTGAGATTGGGGGAGGAGGGCGGGGCTTCCAGGCAGTGCCAGTTTATACTGGAGAGTGCAAACCACCTGTGCAAATCAATCCAGATTCATATGTTGATTAGCTCATCTCCTGTTTTATCTGGGGGAAAAAAGCCTGCTATTTATTTTATTTGGAGTGATAATTCGTATTAGGGAACTTCAATGATAAATTGCGGAGCGCCTGTGCAAAATAGATCAAATTAATCACAGTAAATGTCACTGGTTATTGTGACAGTGTAATGTCATGTAGAAATGATTATACACTGTTATATCGCACGGGCCTTTTTACGAATGTAGTCAGCTTCTGCCGCATCACACATGGATACCACAACAAAAGCATAAGAAACACTCAGACTTGAGACTTTCTCTCATGTTTGTCTCATCCTAATTCCTTTATTCTTAAAGTGTATTGATTGTAGTCTTGTGAGATACACTTGCATGTTTTAAATGTTTATTGACACAATTCCACATTATTCTATTAAAAATGAGTTTGTAGTAAACAGGTTTTCTGTTCTTTTCTCAGTACAGGGAAACATGTCAAATTTCTGGTTCATGTTAATAAGACATACAGTACAGATAAAGTTTAGGTTGAAAAACGCTGGAATATTCCTTCAACAATTACATCACTCTCAACCAATCAGCTGGACACCACATATTACGATGTACAGCCAGTTGGCTAAAAGTTTATAAAGGGTAGAGTAAATAATCACAAGCTTGTGACACTTCCCTTTGATATACATATAGTTTTTTTTGTCATCTAAAGCAGAGAAGAAACAGTTTAACAGAGGTGACGCTGCCACCCAGAAGGTAACATGCAGGTCAGAGTGATAGTCCACAAGAAGCAAGTAAAAGAAGCTCGTTTTGAAACACCAGCTGTCAGGTTTGTGATCAGTCTGGAGGAAAAGGGGTCTGCTGTGTTACTCAGAACATGAGCGTTCAAACTGTGTTGACAAGAAGAAACTAATACACGTACCCTGTTAACCTACTTGGTCCCGATCCAAAGCATATGCGTGCTTTTTACACAAACAAGACAGAAAAGTTTGGGCATTTATTTTTTTGTGGGAAGATACCACCTAAATTAAATAGAGGCAGAAATGAAAAGAGGAATGAAGCAAGCAAGTGAAAAGAGAAAGAGACAGCATATAAGACCTTCTCAAAAGATTGCATGCAGATCACTATGAGGAAATCTGACTAGTATTTTAGGTATCATTAAATAAAAACTGTGGACGTTTAGATACACTGACCGTTTTCAAACTTGTACCCATAGGATACTTGCTTGCTTTTGATTTCAGGTTGAGAGAACAATGAAATATAGGAAATCAGTGCCAAGCTGGTAATCTGAAAACATTAAAACCTGAGTGGATAAAACCTGAGTGGGTTAAAACAACTATAGATATAATAAATGCACGGTCCACTGTTTTTTCGCTTATAGAACTTTTTTCATCAAAGCTCATCCAAATGAAGTTTAGGAATCACAATCCATGGCCTAGCTGACAGTTTTTAAACGTTTTCTATTAAAGGCATTGAATCTATCATTGCTAAGCCACTCAATTGTGTCTGAAATGTTAATGTAGTAGATTTAATCTACTGCGCATGATGGCATGTTGGGGTAAATCTGATAGAGATCAATAACTTGTGTCACATGCTCCAATTTTTGTGCCACACCTGCTTTTGGCTAACTAGTTTTTGCTATATCGTTGAACAACAGTGCAAAACTGATTAAAAGTTTAGTTTCCTGGACTAAATTTTACAATAATACACAATAATCCATGTATAATACTATAGTAGTTATTGCATTTAAGCTGAGGTATGGTAAAATTATTCTTTAATTTTAGTACTTGAGTGAATTAATTCATGTTCCTTGGAAAACCTAAATACTGACCGAGTCAACTGTGATCATTTTCTTCTTTGGTTCATTTGCAGCCTGTGATGCTTGAATATTAAAAAAATCAAGTGTGTTATCAACAGAAACTGATTAACTGCTTTTCGAGAAAACCTTACCCAACTAGCACAAAATCCAGCTGGGAATGCAAATAGTCACAAAAAAACGGAGCCAGAGAGGCAAAAGCGAGATACAAAAATAAACAACTAACCAAAAATTAAAAGGAAAAAAAAAATTGAGAGTGAGAACGAACAGTCAGGTCAGTAATGAGGGCAGTGAGAGACAGAGCAAGAGAAACCATTTTGGGTGAGGGAACTCGAGTGAATGGTGCAGGCGGAGGGCACAGAGGCAAAATAGAGGAGAATACATACATCGCTGCTTTTCTCGCCCTCTAGCTGGCTGAGTCCGGAGTGTTTGCCGTTGCGAACTCGCTCGCTGTGGTGGCCGTTCTCCAGCCCGGGAGACGGAGATGCACTGGGACTAGACCTCTTCTGTCTCTCCGTCCTGTACTTCAGGTTGGACCTGTGTAAACAATATGAAATCTTGTCATTAACTAGATGCAGAAAATACCCGAAAATCAGTAGGACAATAATCTCTGTATCCTTTACAAACCTTTTGACTGGAATGAAATTAGTCCCTAAGGTCACATGACCGCCACTGTGTAATCAGGAGGATTCCCAAACATTAATTTATTCCTCTTATACCACAGGAATTTGCCAAGGATAACAATGTTTTAATCTACTTTGTTCACATCAGTGGTAATTTAAAAAAAAATCAATTAGAAAGATTTAATTCACTGTATCAAAATTCCAGTGGGTCGAAAATTCACATACACCAAGTTGACTGTCTCTTCAAACAGTCTGGAAGATTCTAGAAATTGGCGTAATGATTTTATACGTTTCTGCCATAATTAAGAGGTAATTTTGAGTGCGCCGGCGGCTGTATTTAATGGCCTACCTTTAGAGTCAGTGTCTTTTCGCCCTTGATACAATGGCAGATCCAAGCAACACCGTCAAGGCCTTAGAAAAAGAATTGTGGACCTCCACAAATTTTCTCTTTAAGAACAATTTCCTGAAGGTACCATGAGCATCTGAACAAACAATTGTATGCAAATATAAAATGTTGGGACCACCACAGACATTGCACCATTCAGGGGGGGGGTCCTGGAAAAGTAACTGGTGCACTTCAGAAAATAGATTGTATCAGAAGGAGAAGGAGAAATACCTAGAAATACTGAAGCAACACCTCAAGACATCAGCCAGAAACTTAAAACTTGGTCACAACTGGGTCTTACAGCAGGACAATGATCATAAAGTAAAGACCTTTAAAGTTGTAATAAAATGCCAAAGATAACAACAAACAAGTGGCCATCATAAAGCCCTGACCTGAAACACACAGAAAATCTGTGAAATGTTTCTGTAAGGACTGTAAGGAAGCATTTGATTCAAGTTCAAGTAATTAGAAGGCAATGCCACCAAATACTAACAAAGCGTGTGCAAACTTTTGACCCACTGAAAATTTGATATAGTAAATAAAAGCACTACAGTCAGAGCTGCTGATATAGAAATTAACATCTTCTGACCAATCAGATTAGAGGTTTTAAATGTGTTGTAGTATAATGTGTAATGAGTAAGGTGCTACCTAGTAGTTAGGTGGATTACAGGTTTTACTTGAATTTGTGTTTTGAGTTATTTAAGGTTTATTTAAGGTTTCTGGCTCATCTATTCATGAAGAAACAACCCTGACATAGTGAAGGATAAATATTCCCCTGCTCAGGACCTGTGTTGTGAAGGTGAGACTAGAAGCAGATGGACGATGTTAACAGGAGTGTGTGGAGTGGTCAGGAGGATGTGTGTGCTTGGCATCACCTGCTGGGGGATCTGGAGATGGTGGCTGTGGATGAGACAGAGGCACTGCGCGAGCTGCAGCAGCTTCCTCTGCGCTGGGGCCTCCTGCTGGTACACTCTGCTGGAGATCTGTAACACACACACACACACACACACACAACACACATACAACACACATACAACCAAACCAAAGGTGTGCACAAGCATGAACACAAACACACATGCACACAGGAACAAACATACACAAAGATTCACACAAATGTGCAAACACACACTTACACCAAAACTGCAATTTCTGAACCCAAATACGTGTCTTTGGTGTCTCCTTGGCCAATTTTAATTTTCATCTCCTTATTCATCTTTAATTTTCTCTTCTATTGATTGGAATAATTTCAGAAACAAAAAAGGCCAACAAGATAAGAAGGCTGTCTGTCTTACAAGACACCTACAAAAAAACCTGCACTAAACATTTCATTCATGTGGAACTTGGAAGAAAAACCCAAACTCACTTCTTTCTCAGTTTGCTCTTGTCTTTGTGTTTGTTCTTTGGAGTGCCTGATCTGAAAACAAAAGTGGAAATGACAGCAGCTTGAACATGACAAGTGTTGAGCTCAGAGACAGTAAATCTAAAAATCCAAAAAATATCTTTTTTTTTTTTTTTCAAATTAACTAGTGATGTCTGGAAAGATGGGTGTATGCACATATGTACCTGTGTCTCCTCTTCCTCCTGGACCCAGATGTGGACCTAGGAGAGAGAGAGAGAGAGACAGACAGAGATGGAGGAGAGCTTTTTTTAGGTTGACATATAGACATAAATGAGAAAGTAAGAGTCAGCTATGATTTATTTTAGCTTTAAAATGTGCCTTCTAACTAATAAGTCTAATTAAACATTAAAACATAATAGCAACATTAGTACTACTATCATTACATGTATCTTTATGGTCAGATATTATTCACATCAGGTCTGGTGACTATTTAATTTTTTATAAGATTTTGTCCCCCAACAAACTGGTTTAAACAAATTCTAATTAGAGATACTTTTCCTGGTTTTACATAGAAACCATAGGGGGTGCAAACCTTTGCACTCATTTGTATGTCTATGCCACTGATTCTCTCCTGCCATCATTTATGCATGATAGTAAGCATTCAGATTCAGAGCATTGTGTGTGTGTGTGTGTGTGTGTGTGTTTTATGAAGCTGTAGCAGCAGATCCAAAGCAAAAAGCCCAAGCAGGTCACAGTCATTCTATGTGTTTATGAGGCACAAGAAAGTGAAAGAGAAACCTAGATGAAACTGTCAAAGTGACACAGGGTGTGAGAAAGAATTGCTGAAATGCTCCTGCTGTGTGCTTTGTTTCTCAGAGTGAGAGGTTGAGAGAGAGAAAGAGAGGGAGAGAGAGATGGTGTCTGGGAATTTAACTCCTACTCGCTATACATCCTTCTCTCTCTCTCTCTCTCTCTCTCTCTCTCCAGCCTTTGTTATGGCAGAGAAAAATATTCTACTGTTGTACTGTTGTAAACAGACAAAATTCACCAACACAAAAATACAAAACTCACAAACACATGAATCACTGCAGGAGGGAAATTTTGTCTTGCTTGGTGGCATATCTTGGATGTGATGTACCAAAAATGTACATAACATTTTCTTACTCCATGTAGTAGTCAATCAGCAAAGACATGCTTGGTGTCAAAATTTATAAAGATGGTTTTTATTTCAGAGTTATAAGTCAGTATTTGAAAAAATAAAACAGAAATTCAATGAAAACTAAAGTCCATCAGCATCTGATTCACTGTAAAGGTACCATTCTGCCTTCAAATTCTGGTCTGCTGTGTCCGGCCATCAAGTTCTCAGGGTTTCATCACCAGTGTAACAAAATTAAAAGCATCTCACCCAACCAAGGGTAAGTTTCAAACTTTTAATGTAAGGCGTGATTTGGCAGAAGTGGCAATGATTGGGGATTAGTCAGGGGGTAATGCTGATTTGACACACCTGAAGTTTGCTTCCTTTGCATATGTTTTTTTCTCTCTTTTTGCAAAACAAATAAACCTTAAACTTGTTAACATTAGTCTATATATAGCACTTCAGTAACATACACAATACAATATTGTAACGTCAGTAATCTCGCCCATATATTTATACATTACTCCTTGTAATTGTTGATACGGCCACAAAAAATTCAGCAATGCAAATCAGCAGAATTGAAAATCGATCCCTCAATTCTCCAGGAAATGCCAATGTCCAGTAATTCACTGTAAATGACTATCACAGAATTCATAAAAATATTACTGTAACTTATTGTAAGTTTGTGATGCAGGACCATTTGTTCTACAATTTTGACAGTGTTTACAATCACAGCGGCTCTTAATAATGAATTTAATATTGGATGAAATTTTTTATAAAAGATAAAATAGTCTAAGCACACATTACCGGTCTGAATTAAGTTTTTAATATGTGAAGCAGATGATGTGTGAACAGGATATTCAAACATCATTTTTTTTTCAAGGATTTCTCAAACCTCTAATAGCATACATTTGTCTCAGAATAAAAGCTTGTATTTTAATTATTTTTTGAAATAAATGATTAAATAAAAGCAGTCCTTGGTTGTGGACTTGGACTTGACTAAAAGGTTGGCATTTTACACAGACACCCCTCCCTCTATTTTCTCCACTCCAGGAAGCTATCTGACCCCAGGGACTCATCTCCCTCTTCTCTCCTCTTTTTTCCTTTCTTTCTCAATCCATAATTGATTGGGGGATTTTCAGCGAGACGAGACCATTGGGCCAGTGTAAATTCAGTGCAACATGAGAGGCAGAGACAGACTAGAAGCGGGGGAGGAGTGCGACAGGGAACGAAGGGATGGCTAAAGAAAGGATGGAGACACCAAGGACTGTGGGTAATTTGCTGAAAGGCTCATTTTTCTTTGACACTTTGAAGGTCACATGTTGTCATATTTCATGACCCAGTTCAGAGAAAAAGAGAGAGGGAGAGAGAGAGAGAGAGAGAGAGAGAAACCACTTCTCTCTTTCAAGGCTGCTAATTAATGTTTAAGATGATTATGGAAAAAAAACTTTGTGGAATGTAATGTAAGGGCAAAACCTGTAGTTCAGGAAGATTTCTAACCTCATTAATATTTCATGAAGCCAGAAAAATAGCTTATGCCTAGCAAATGTTATTGTCTGCTATTTTGTCAACTGTCAGTCTATCTGTGAAATATCTCTTGTTAGCAAGGTAGAAATAAAAAAAGACCACATACTAAGTAAAAAGACCACAAAATCACAGCCCGTACAAACTGTACCCTCAGATTCCTGTTCTTGGCTGCCAGATGTAGAGCCTGATCTGAGCTGGTGTTCTGCTCCATCTGCCTCAAGGTTTGCCTGGTTGTGCATTCTGAGATGCTTTTCTGCTCACCCCGGTTGTAAAGAGTGATTATTTGAGTTAACATAGCCTTCCTGTCAGCTCAAACCTGTCTGGCCATTCTATTCTGATCTCTCTCATTAACAAGGTGTATCCACTTGCAGAACTGCTGCTCACTGAATGTTTTTTACTTTTCACACCATTCTCTGTAAAATCTAGATATTGTTTCGTGTGAAAAGCCCACGAGATCAGCAGATTCTGAAAGACTCAATCTGGCCATGCATCACATTTTTTCCCCATTCTGAAATTTGATGTGAACATTAACTGAAGCTTTTTTAACTTGATGCTTTTATGTATTGCACTGCTGATTGACTGGATAATTACATGAATATGCAGATATACAGGTGTTCCTAATAAAGTGGTTGGTGAGTGTATATGTACATTTTCCCTACTAATCTGCTCTTAAATGTCTTTTTTATTGTAATATATCTAACTGTGCTTTTAATATGTCACTTTTAGCATGTCTGTCAGCATTAAACATTGTCAATGTTAGTTGATTGCTGAGTTCTATGAATCTGATATACTGCTGTTTGTTTGTATTATATGTCAGAGTCAACTAAAATAATTCATAATCATAGACGCTGCAGGTACTGTACAAATGAAATCCCCTAGCGGCCACAAAATACCCATAATGCACTGTGTTGTTTGGTTTGATTTGAGCACACCTTCACTAAGGAATACAGTGAGCTAATATAGCAGTGCCCCTTTAGAAATCTCCTGAGACTTGTTACAATTGTAAGGAGCAGATTAATAATTTTGTGAAGTCATATAGTTTATGTAGTTTATATAGTTACACATGTTCAGTTTATAGTCAGCTTGGTTACTTTATCATACTCTGGTTTGTTACCTAAGAAATTAAACACAATAAAGTATACTGTTATAAGAGAATAATCGATAGGGTGTAGTGGGATATGGCCTGATGGGAAATTTATTAAAGAATGACACTTTTTATCCATTTACAGTTACATTTAATGTTGTGGAATGTCTGTTAGTTCCTGTTTCCACTTACGTTTACCAGCTATAAACAGTTGTTCTCTCAGCAGCCTCTCTTTGTTTCTTTCTCTTGAATTTAATTTCGTCCTGAAGCCTTTCCCATGTCAGAAAACTTTAAAGCTACAGCTTTACCTGTGACTATTATAAAGTGCTGCCGGAAGACTTCTTCCAAAAATACTACATAAACATCTCCTCAGAGAAACCATCGCCATATCAGTAATGTTTTTTAATTAATTCTTAATAATTTTAAATAATTTTAAATATTTTTTAAGTGCATTAATATAAACTACTGTCAGAGCTGCTGTTATAGGAAATTAATCAACATTATGACCAATCAGAATCAAGAATTCAACAGCACAGTGGTATAAAGAAAAATAATTGAGGTTAGCTAACGTCATGTGTGTTCATGTGAGAGAATGTGACCTCTGTTGCAAAGTATATAGTATATAGTAAATAATGTGTCATTTGAAATAAAGAGTTTCTACTAGTGGAGTGGTATGACCATACACACACACACACACACACACACCTATCTCTCTTGTGCTTCTTGCCACTCTTCTTCCTCTTTCCTCGCCGTGTAGGAGACGAGCTGTCAACTCTGTGCATCATATTAGGACAGACAGGAAACAGAGGCATGAGACACAAAGACAGATCAAATGCACCACCACTTTCACAACACATTTGCATATATATATACTTTGTAAATCTCTTTTAAATTGCCTGGAGTTGTTGCTTCTGCGCTGTGTAATCTTACAAAATATGTTTTGACTCTCTTACTCTCTCACTTGTCACTTGTACCTTTGGTGGCACTTCTGCTCGTTCTCTTACTCTTACTGCAATGCTTTTGACAGACAGAGTACACAATTCTCTCTCCTTCTCTCTCACCTTCATATATTGCTGTTATTTTCCTGGTTGCTTATTTTGCTTCCTTGAAAAAAGAACTCAACATCAGGCATATAACTCATCATTCTGTCACTCACAAGACTGACTGCATTATAAATACAACACTACCTTGCTCATTCGTCTGTCTAACACAGCTTCATCTCTAGACTATAGGTTAACCGCAATGTTTGAGATGTAACTGATCAAATATGTAGTCAACACCACAATTATTGGCACCCTTCATGAAAACATATACAAAAAGAATAAAACAAGTGCTAATTAAACATATCTTGGGATGCTGTGAAGTTTTATATTCAACATGAAAGATTTCTTAAGTAATGCAATTACTAGTTTTAAAATTATCGGCACCCCTACAACTAACACATGGTGAAGCCTCCTCAGGAGAGTTCCTGTAATGTCTAACAAAGTTGGAGACACTTGCAGAGGGGTTTTGGACAACCTGTTTTCCCAACAGTAACAATTTGTTTGTATTAAATTTCAATATTGTTTAGGATGCCAATAAATTTGACATATGATTTTTGTTATAGGAGATATAAGAACTTTCTCTGATGCTTGAGAGCAATATTTAAATAATTCTGTTAATCTAATACCATAATTTCTGCCTATCCTCTTGAAAGGTGCTAATAAATCTGGATTTAAAGGATGTAAAGAAAACAGCATTTCTTGCAAGGAGACTGACCGACTGTGTCTTCTTCCCTTCTTCTTCTTTCTTTTCTTAGGTGGAGGAGAAGGTGAGCTGCTGGACTTCCTCTTGGCTCTGAGAGTAAATATACATGAAGAAATAAGAAATAATTCATGTATCGCAAGAAGCCATGTTGTTGCAGTCATGATTTAATGTGCCTGTCAGTATACAGCCCTATCCTAACTTCTGAAAAAATTCGAACATGCAAATCATTTTGTTTCCATCAGCTACTTGTTAAATATTCTGATTTGGTGCAACAAGACGATGTAATCAAAATAAGCGACAGATAAACGGAAACACAATCATGGAGAGACGGGGACCAACACCTCCTGCATCGATTATGTTTCCATCAAACTTAATCACACCTTCTGATTACTGAGTTACTTAAATTCCATGACCATGCCCATGCCTCCACTTTTCTCCAACTACAACGGCTCAAGATATGTATACACTTTACTTCTCTAACTTCATTAGTCTTGTTTGTGCTAGTTTACCTCTCATTAAAAAGTCTGTCTTTTCACATTTACATGTATGATTTTTTGCTTGTAGTTTTTGCTCTCAGGTTTGCCTCTTCTGACACTTTCTTCTTTTCTTTTTTTACTTTGCCTTCACCTTACATTTTTCTGCTGTTTTTCTCGTGCCTTTTTTGCTAATAAGCTGCAGTGTTTATATGAACCTGCAGTCGTCTCTGCTAGTGTTGTCAAAGCCTGACAATTTGCAAATTCAAAATCTGCATAAACACAGCTGGATGAAATCCCTACTTCTGAGGAAGCAAACACTTGAGGTTGTTAAATAAGTCAGTGATTTTGTCAGTGTGTGTATCTGTGAACATGCTTCATTTTCAAATACGGTTCTCAAGGCTCAGCAATTTCTTCATCAGGTCGTTCTCGTTTTCTGTTTATTTTGGGGAGGATCAATGGATCAAACCAGGCACTCAAAAATATAGACAAATTTTAGTTGAATACCTGTGCTCTGCATGTTTCTTGTCATGGATGTCCTACTTGAGTCCTGGACCAGGACTGAAGTCTTACGGGGTCTAGTTATGTGTTAAAATACACTAACACAACAAAGATTCTCAACTACTGTAAAAATAGGCCACTGCTTGTAGGTGCATCAATACTATACTATACTATACTACAATACACTATACCATACCATACTGTACTATACTATACTATACTATACTATACTATACCTTACTGTACTATACTATACTATACTATACTACAATACACTATACCATACCATACTGTACTATACTATACCATACCATACTATACTACAATACACTATACTATACTATACTACACTACTCTATACCATACCATACTATACTACACTATACTATACTATACCATACTATACTACACTATACTATACCATACCATACTATACTACACTATACTATACCATACTATACTACACTACACTATACCATACCATATTATACTATACTACACTACTCTATACCATACCATACCATACTGTACTACACTATACTACACTACACTACAATACTCTATACCATACCATACCATACTGTACTATACTATACTACACTACACTACAATATTCTATACCATACCATACCATACTATACTATACTATAAAAAGGGTGTAATGCAATGCCATTATCTCTATTTGCATCTGTATCTGTTAATTCTCAAAATGCTTGGATCTGTTTTCTATTCAGATTAAAACTGGGAGTGGGTGTGGACCATACCAGAAGGTTGGTTTTTTTTGGTTAACTGTAAAACTATGCCCTGGAACCACTGGAAAACACTGAAAAAACAGGGCTGTTGGAAAAATTCACAAATTATAACTATCACTTACTATCTTCTATCTAACGTGACTCAGTAAGCAAGCTAGCTATGTGAGGCTACACCTCACAACAAAAGCCATCATCAAGTGGCTTGGTTTCTTTCCAGAAAGATCAGAAAAGTTAGCTGGACATGCTATTAGAATCTACTATAAATCTGGGACTAGATTTACATATTTACATATTTTGGCCTGTGCACAGCACAGGGTCTGTGTGAGCTATAAGGAGCAACAGCTCAGATATTTTCAAGCATCTTTTGTTTGCACAGAAATATGGAAGAGATATTGTTTTATTTTGGAGCTCAGTAAGGCAATGTTTAGATCAGGCAAAAACCAAACAGCAATATTCACTAGGATTATCATGAACATCTATATCCCGTGAGCAGGGTTGCCCAGTTCAGCGTATTGCAGGTAGATTGTGCAAATCAGAAATGTTAACTTGTTTCCCACAAAAAGGCTGAGAAAAAGAAGAAAAATACATCTACCTTTTCCTCTACCTGAACATTTTTGACTAGGTTCAAGTCTGTTTGTGTGGTTTTTGAGATGTTTTGGTGGGAATTTTGCTGAAAACTGGCACCCCTGCCCTCAGCTGTTCACTTTCTGTCTGTATCCATATTCATATTTGGTTAGGACGCATTAGTTGTTCAATCGAAATAATGTAATAATTCATATTCGGATACACCCCTGTATTACACTATATGGTTTGCTTAAATAGTACAGCATTATACAGTAGGTTACACTAATTCTCATTGTTAGTGTACAATTCTGACACACTGTACAATGTAGATTTGAATATAACCATGGCAAACCTTTCAATGCCTTTTCTATTTCTATCTTTATTCTTTTGATCAACATATTTTTCCATTTCAGCAAAGCATAAAACCCTTTTAGGCATTTTTTATTATTTCTGCAGTTTCCATTCAGGTTTTGTTATGCAAATGTCATATTCCCATGAGCCGCATTGGGAATAATTTTCCTGCATATCGGGTCTTGATAATTCAGCAACACTGAGATGAATGCTCCCTGATTCTCCCTCAATAGAAAGTTGTGAATAGAATAGAAACTGCCTCCCTCCCTCCTTCTCCCTCTCTGTCTGTCTGTCTCTCGCTTTTTCTCTTTCTCTCTTTCTGTCTCTCAGAACCATAAGGATATGTACTCCCAGTGTATATTTCGCGTTACCTATAGTCATCGTGGGTGACGGAATCCCGATCATAGTAGTCTCCATGCCAGTCGTAGTCGTCCTCATAGCCATCAGCAAACCCACTGCCCTCTGCATCCTCTTCAACACCATGGGGTAAAACTGTCACCCTGGGAATTGATAGATTAGATATTAAAGGTCGGCTGCAGAAATATTTGAGGCCCCATTTTTGTAATCAGAACATTGGTTTTGGTTAGAAAGTTAGAATGCATATTTATCAGATGGTGACATGATACCCAGTCAGCTACTCTTTATAATGACATAGCAATAACTATATGTAAATATAGTTATAACTGATTCAACTTCACTACTAGATTCTACTGTATGTTGATGTTTTAGTGGTAGAAATAATCAGCTGGTTAACAGAAATTACAGCAATTGTTTTCGTGAGTGTTCACTCTTTCTGCACCCACTTTTTTGTGTGTGAAGACTGAACTAAGTACAGTATGGCCAATAAATGTTAGAAATAAACTAGCTTTACTGGCTTTAGCGACTCTAGGTTTCCAAACATGAACCAGCACAGCTTCTTTGATCGTGACCAATCAAATGCATGTATGTAAATTATTTAGCTAAAGGCAGCTAACCGGACCAGAGACTAGCTACAGGGCTAGAGCATTTTGACAGACTTTCATACATTTTTCATTTAATTTACCATCTCTGGTCTGAATAGCGAATTGACAATGGTTTATTTAAAGAAAATGACAAGATGTCTATTAAAAAATAGAAATATGAAAGAAACACTCATATATTCTCTCTGAAGCAAACTCAAAACAGATGTCTCATCTATTCGGAGTCGATAATGCTATGAAACAAACATAACCACCTCAAACTGTCTCATTATAGCCATTAAAAGGTAAATGTTATCACCATTCAGTCATGTTAGTTGCTTATTTGGATCTTCTAAGCAAATAATTTTAAATAAATGGATGCCTGATCTAGGACATCATATTAGCAAAAGACTCATCTCTATGATTGTTAGATATGTTGTTGATTCTGTTAGTAATATGAAATGTAATTACAAGATGTTTTGTGCAGAAATACTCTGAAATAAAATAATTTGTTCAGTTGTATTTAGTATTTATGTGAAGTGACATATTTTGTGTTTGTGCGAAGACAGGGCACATACAGTACAACCCTTCCATGTAGTGATTATTCAATTATTGAATTATGTAAATGGAATAGTAATTGGATTATGTTTAGAAAAGTAATCTGTTATCATATGAGGATGTGTGGAAATTATTTCACACTTTTTTCTGGCCACAAAATGTTTCAGAAAATGTGTTGTTCTATCTAAGTGCCATTCTATGAATTGAGATGGTGTGTGAATGCAGGATAACTGAAATGTCTGCACATTTACAGGCGAAACTGGATTAGGAATGAAATCTTAACATTGGTTAACATTTAAAATCAGAACAAATGCTATAATTAGTAATGTCCAAACCTAAAACACCACCTTGCTGTTCCACCTCTCTAATCACACTCTATATCACTCTGGCTTTGCTTCATTTGCAATTTGTAATTGTTGTTTGTCCTTTCTTATAATCAGTTATTGTCAGTTTTGTTTCCCCATATGCTTGGTTTTCCTTGTATGACAAGTGAGAGAGAGTGATGGTTATCAAACTGCATCCATTTTACACACACACACACATACTCACTTGTGCATGAAGAGGATTAGAGACAACCCTACCATCTGCATATACATCCGGCTTGTGAGTGTGTGTGTGTGTGTGTTCTGTCAGGACACATTAAGCATTTTGAATGTTAACATTGCACTTTGCCCCACTTGCTCTCCAGCGTCTATTCCCTTGGCCATACTGGAGACATTTTGCAGTGTTAGTATTGCAATTACACACTTGCTAGTCTTCATAGTGCAATTGCTATGAGCTTGATTTCTTTTGATGCTAAAACCAGCAAGCCTGAAGGGACACTCAAGGACTTAACTTGAGGCTTCACTTCTTTAGGAAGCGTAACCTTTTTGTCTTCTCCATCTTTTCTTTGCTTCACTTCCACTCCATTGGGATTTGGCTGAAAAATCATTCTTAGTATGGCAAACACATCATAACTAAATACTTTATACTATTATTTTCAAAGTAACTGATTATTTTATAGCAGTCAGTGAATAAACAGCTTTAAGATGCATACTTGAATAATAAGCATGAACTTCAGCATACTATTTTAGTGTATTTATATTCAGTTTTGAATACCGCCAAGGTCTTCCTGTCTTTGTGCTTCATTTGCAATGACCTTTGCCTCTTTAAAAAATCAACAACATGTATATCCTCTGGTTATGTGGCAAAATTTATCCAGTCACACTAGAGCACGAAGAGTTCATTTTTATAGCAGGTCACCCTCTGGCTGAATGACTTCATATTCATCTCTGTCTGCTTTTGATGCCCAGAGCATTTAAAGCAATGAATAACAGGGCCACCTCAGTTAGCATGAAGCTCTGTGCTTTACTGCAACACAGAGAAATAGTCTCAGTGTGCCTCTCTTTCTGTGGATTTCAATATAATGCAATAACGCTAGTCAAAAGTGGCTTCAATACTGAGTTTAATACTGAGATCTGTCACATGGGTAACTTTAGACTTTCATATATTACAAATTAGGGTGTTGTTATCCATGAAATAGCTTCTTCTAGATTTCAATGTGGATGAAAAATGGCAGAGCTAGGACTGAGAATATAGAACATTAGAATTATATCCAGCATAAGCATTTTAAAAATAAATCGTTAAACTTAAATGTATTTAAGGATGTGTTCATACATTCAACACCAGAATTATTGGAATGCCTTGAGAAAATATTAACACAATAATACAAACTTTCATTACAAATTTGAAGAAAGTACTTGTATTTGTTCTTCTAAATAACCCCATATAATACTTTTATACTTAACAGATGGGCAGATTACCAGGCCTACTGCGCACTAGGGAGTCCTCGATGAGCATAGATTTAAAGTGAATGATTATGCCATTATAACTGGTTTTAAATGGATCAATATAAGCAGCAAAAATACACAGATATCCGTAAACCTATGCTAAGTTTGTCATTGAAAAGAAAACTTAATTTTCCACAATGGGTCAGATTAAAATTGAACTCCAAAATGGGCCAAAATGGGCCAAAGCAGACTCAACATGCAGTCACTGCTGGCCATTGAGCACTGATCTCAACCCCAGTGAACACCTTTGGGATGAATTAGAACACCAACTGCATGCCAGGCTTCCTCCAATGACAACAGTGCCCAACCTCGCTAATGCTCTTGTGCCTGAATGGGCACAACCCAACAGCCATGTTCCAAAATCTAGTGGACTGCCTTCCCAGAAAAGTGGACGCTGTTATATCAGCAAAGAAGGGACCAAGTCCCATGACTAATGCCCATGATTTTGGAATGGGATATTCAGAAAACACACAGAGTGTGATGATTAGGCTTCCACATACTATTGGCCATATAGTATATATACAGTATGTTTCTATTATGCTATAGTTGCATTTAACCATGTCCTGTTTCCCCGGAATATAGATATAACACATGCACACATGTAAAATCCATTTGTCGTACCTCATCATGGGGAAAACCAAAGTGTTTTCAACACAAAAGAGCTAAATGATTGTTGGATGCCACTCCATAAGAACAAGCTGAAAGGGTTGCATGAAAGAAGAACCCTCCTGACAGCAACCCACAAAATGCAATGTCTAAAATTGAAAAACAGTGGCATGTTTGGACATAAAACAAGACTGCAAACTATTGTGAAGATTGGTGGCATCATGAATTTGATTCAAATCAATACAAAAAAAAAGGCTGGAGATCAAAAACCCAATCACAAAACCATTGCTCTGCAATGACCATCTCATGTCTGCATATTCGATCCTTATAAAAACCTATGGTCTAAAAGGAAAAGGGCATGCATATGCATAAATCTAAGATTTTAATGGAGCTTGAATTATTCTTCATGGAGGAGGGCCTGCACAAGTGTCTCCAAACTTGTTAGATATTAGAACGTAAACATGTTCGAGGCTCAGGAAAGGCTGCACCAATTAGTAATTGAAGGGGTGCCAATAATGTAAACTAATGCTTTGTAGAAATATTGCATTACCTGAAAAAACATTTTGGAAGAGAAACATTGAAGACTATACTGTGTCCCTGTATGTTAAGCTCAAAATACCACTCACTGAATATGTATCTCATTTTATATAATTTATATAATTTATTTTCATTTCCAATAATTTTGAAGCTGATTGCATGCAATATGGAGACTGTGGCATTAGATAAAGAGAGCATGGGGTAAGAGAAGGAGAGGATGCGTTTGGGTGGGTGAGCGATGTGATTTTATTAAGTTGCTGTCCAGTGGTCACTTCTGTGATGTATGGTTGCCGTGGTATCGGCGAGGCCACACTACGGCATTAACGGAGGGTCATTTTTCACCCACAAAACTGCAAAGTCAACAGTGTGAGGAGCTCAGGTTCCGAGACAGCAAATGAGGAGAAGAGGAGGATTTATAAGAGTGGGATAATTGTGTGTGTGTGTGCATGTGCGTGCGTGTGTGTGTGTGTATGTATACGAAAATCTAAGATAACAAACGAAAAGCTTTTTGATTGATTGACACTTTGCATACAACACAATACAGAATTACACATTACCCTATGTAAACATTTGCATCCTAGAAGAAAATAATTAACAACAGTGCAAAGCAAAGCACAGTTGCCAATTTTCCCATAATTGTTTTTTACTCTTATACCACGGTAATTTGTCAGTGCTAACTATTGTTCATTTATTAAAGAAGATGTTGTACTTTTATCCATTTATAGTTACAGTTAGTGTTGTGGATCATCCGCAAAACAAGTTAGTTCCTGTTATCACTTACGTTATAGCTTTCTTCTTTCTTTCCTGTGTAGGAAAAGGTAAAATTATAGCTTCAGCTCTTGACTGTTACAAACCTCTGACACTGGAGACTCCTTCCAAAAATGTTAAATATACAGTATGTCTCCTCACAGAAAACTTCACCATATTATATTAACCCTGCAGCTGGCACTACTGTCAGCAAATTAATTCTGTTCTAGAAAATTAATCGACACCTTCTGACCAATCAGAATTGAGAATTTAACAGTGCTGTGGTACAAAAATAATGTGTTACAATCTCAATCCTGATAAAATTATAGTAATGTAATGGATGGCAGGTGTCTGAGACTGGCTCAGGCCTCTCAGTATTAGTCAGCAGCCTCATTAGTTATACAGAGGGTCTGAGGTAGGTGTGTGTGTGTGTGTGTGTGTGTGTGCGTGTGTGTTGCTATTGTGGTTATGTGATCCTGTGAGAGTAGCACTACAGTGCTAACCACAGCACCAAGCTAAAGATCTGCAGGAACCACAATTCAATAAGGTCTGAAAGTGACTGATGGTCAAATCGTTGCGTTGTGTGTGTGTGTGTGTGTGTGTGAGAGAGAGAGAGAGAGAGAGAGAGAAGAGAGAGACTCACGGTGGTCTGGGATTAGATCCCTCTCTGGTTATGACTCCCTCTTTCTCCATCAGCATCTGCCGAAACGTCCCGACCTTCTGCCTGATCTCCTCTTCTGAATATCTGCAGGTAGAACACATCCACTGAGTGAAACATGACAAACAAATGTGCACGTATATATTCAGGTTTCATAAAGAAATAGGAAAGAGTCACACCGACAGCACAAGGCCAGTCACCTCTTTCCTCACTTTCTTACTTTCTCTCTTTCTCTCTTTGTCTAGCTCACACACACACTGTATATACACCCCAAACTCCACGCTTGCTATCATGTCCCCATCCTTCTACTACAGAATAATAACTTGCATGGTGTGCGTCGGAACCAGTGACAGGAGTCAAATAACATGACAAGACACAAGGCCATGACATTCATGTAGCGTGTCAAGCGCTGTAATAGAGATGTCATACACACAAAAGAAAGAGGTCACAGGATCAGTGTGTGTCAGTCATAGATCATGAAGGAGCTATACTGTATGTCAGGAGCCTTTCAGTTCTACATCAATCAATAACATCAGCTTAGTAATTAGGAGTAACATAGCAACCATTTATTACTTAAGAATGTCTTCATTTCTTGTGATGCTGGAATGGTTCAACTGTGTGTATATGTGTGTGTTAACAGCAATATAAAATATTTGCTCTATAATAACCCAATTGATAAATTGGTAATTTACAGCACCATTATGGAACAAATTATCAAATTAATCTCTTACGCCATCAGTCAATTTCTTGACTCAACATATTTATTGGCATCTCTTAAAGCCATCTTTAGGCTTTAAGGCACGTTTCGTGATGTGCATTCGTTTTCGTTTTGGTTCTGTCCCTGCCCTTGTCTTAACATTGGTCTGTTCCCTAATGTGGGCACCTTTTCTTAGTTTAGCCTTTGATTACTTCCTGTTTTTATACCCTCCTGTTCCTTTGTCTTGTCGCAAAATCTTGTATAATGTACACAAATGTTTCTGAGCCACTTATTCCTTAGTTCAGTGTAAATCCAGTTTCTCTACTCATACCTGCTCTCAATGTTGATTATGGATTGTCTTGTTTTGGAGTTGCCTTTGAGTTGTTTATTGACCTACGCTATGTTTTATCATGATGATTTTTGGTGTTAATTTAATTCAACCATATATTACTGGCGATTGAGAGGTGCTGTGGTTTTTTCACCAAGCTGCCACTGCTGGGCCCCTGAGCAAGGCCCTTAACCCTCAAGTGCTCAGTTGTATAAATGAGATATTTGTAAGTCGCTCTGGATAAGCGTAAATGTAAGAAGCATTGTGACCAGAAAGCACTGTAACACATATAACCATATAACCAGACATCACATTTCTCCACAAACAACAAACATTATTATTAAGCAAAGGCACAGAGACGTTATACAAAAACGCAGCAAACCTACAGTGATTGGCCACTGCCACATTAATCGTTACAAAGAGAAGGAAACAAGTCCATCCAAAGATCAAAGTTAGCTGTGCTCTCTTCTTGAACTCCTAATCACAGATGGTAGTGGAACTGTTGGCATTCAAAGTCACACTCACTCACAGTTGCGCAGCTCAGAGCCAAATAAACCACATATGAAGGGTGAATGAAGGGTATCTTTATTCCTTCCAATATGCTGGAACACATTCTTTGTAGCGTATGCGTTAAACCTGGGTGTGAATACCCACTGTGCTTTCACTGTGTCTATTTTTACATTCACTAATCATCCAGGAAGGCCAAACTCATTAAGCTTGCTTTCAAAGTAAGGAGAACAAATGTCTTACAAGACAGGGATTATCACCAACTCATTAGGAAAACAGGAGGCATGACAGAAGAATGTCCGAGTTTTTCTGGATTCTCTGACCAGGTGACAGGCAGTTGCTGTAATAAAGCCAAGCCCTGGACTTTATGAAAAATTCTTTTCCTTTCTTTCCTTTTAAAAATAGGTAAATTGTGCTTGTTTTATTAAAGAGCACTCACTGGGTGTACAGATTTAGTATAATAATTTGAGCTTAGTATTTTTATACAGTGGATTGGATTTTCCTAATCCAAGACCAGCCTTATTTATCATTCACAAAGGTTGATTAAACAACACTTGTACATACTGTATATAGTAGTGTCCAAATCCAAGTATACCACTGATTATTTCCATGGGCCATGTATATGTATTTTACATGTATACATGTAAAATGTATATTATTTATTTCAGCTTTAAAATGATAAATATAACACCTACAGAAGGTCTACTGTCTCCACCATACATAATCATCCTGCCAGCAGATAGCAGATTAATCTGGGCCTTTCTCCAACAAAATACGAATCTCCATCCAAAATAAATCCCATGTGAGCAGGACATCTGTGTAGTTTAATCTCTAACTAAGGAGGCGATTGTAAGGACAAAGTCAAAGTCATCCATGTAAACATGCAGCTCACGTGCCTCATGTGCTCATGTGCCCGGAATCAGCTGTCAGCCACGACAGAAGGAGAAAGCAGAGCAGGTCAAGCCATTGTCTGATCCGAGATCAGATCACGACCTTGCCACATGGACAGCGCATCCTGAGATCTGATGTGTCAGGTACAGAGTGAGAATTTCTAATGCGTTCACTGCTTTCAGATGGCTTCTCTTTTAAAATATAAATAAGCTTTTTTTTTTTTTTTTTTAAATTTATCTCCTACATGGCAGCAATATGTAGAACACTGATATAGTGAACAGAATCAATTATTCACAGACAACATGGTTTGGCCATTTTTTTGTTATGGAAGACACATATACAGCATCTCAGACAGCTTACCCTGAGTCCACTGTGGATCTGTGTGAAACCACACGCTATTTGTGTTGGCAGTGGTAGCTCAGTGGTTAAGCTGTTGGCCTACTGATTGGAAGGTCATGAGTTCAAACCCCAGCACTACCAAGCTGCTACTGCTGGGCCCTTGAGCAAGGCCCTTAACCCTCAACTGCTCAGTTGTATAAATGAAAGTTGCCCTTGATAAGGGCATCTTCCAAATGCCATAAATGTACATTTATTCACTTTGCTAATGCTGTTATGCAACCTGACTTACAGTTGAAACAGGGTCAACAGTGGAAGACTTGCAGTGCTGAGATTTGAACTTTCTGACCATTAGTCCAAAGCCTTATCCACTGAGCCAGCACTGCCTTTCAATTCACAATATAGACTATTCCCTTGCCACAATATATTAGAGGCATTCTTAAACTACAAAGAATAGCTTGTTAATTAACCCTTTGTGTAAGAAAACATATTTAAACATTCTCAACCATTAAGAATTAGACCTAAATGACAAAAAACATTTAGTTATTTTCTAAAAATACAATGTATACTACCTCTTTCCATCAAATATACTGCAGCACAGCACAACAGAACTGGTGTCATCACACAAACAACTGGGTTTGGTATTAAACAATGATCTTTCTTTTAATCTTCATATTTAACAAATAATTAAAACTGCAACAAGAAACTCATTTTTTCTTGTTTGTACCTGTTAGAAAAAAAAAACTGATTGAAGTGACTTTTACCTAACCTACAACAAATCAAAGTCAGTATCCCACAGCAGAATTCTAGCTTTTGCTAGATAGTCTGATACATTTCATCTTTAAACATGGCCAAGACCTGCCTACTTTCACATTAAGAGTCCACTTGACTGACGTTTAAAATGACCAACCACAGACCTTCTCCATAGACTGCTGGAAAACATGCAACGGTATCTCGTTTTCAAGCAAAGCCCTTGAATGACTTTGAAAGAATGGATTGTGTGATTTTTTTTTTTTTCAATCTTTTTTATCATGCTCCTTCAAGCTGATTGTGTCATAAAGTTTGAATTCCTTTGTAAAGCCAAGAGACACTCAGGTTGCAACCAAGATCTTGAACCTTGGGCCAGAAAAGTGTCCAAATATTATGAAACCGATTCCACTTCCACAGAAAAACTTTAGACTTGGCAACCCTGGTTGTTTGGACACAGCATGAGCATTATGGTGCTTCAAGAATGCACTTGATATTCTCCCATGATACTGTATAGTGCAATACATAGTAAACAGAAAGTGGTTTCAATATGGTGCAATCTGTAATAAAGTTTTGCAACAACTGGTATATAACACTGTATACATCAGTCTCACTCACTATTAAATTAAATCTTTTTAAAAGCCATGAAAAATAAAGAAGTAGCATATGATGTTCATATAATTAATGATATTATAAGTCCTGGTTTCCTCTGTCAAGAATCAAATGACCAATGCAATGTCTTTCTTTGTAGTCTACATGAATAGTGAGAGTGGGGATGTATGGAGAATAAGAGAAAGGGAGAGGTACGGAGATTGATATGTTATATGAATCGTTATTTAATTATGCTCTTCATCTGGGGAAAGAATAGAGCACTCTCCTGCACCAGCGAAAAGAGATCGGTTCATTAAGAGCATGTCATGTCCCTCATACCTTCAGCTACTGCAGCCTGAAAATGATGCTGACAGAGACTGTGTGTGTGTGTGTGTGTGTGTGTATGTGTGAAACTCAAATCAAGAAACCTTCAGCAGAAAAGAGATACTCTCTCAGTCAAGAAAACCCATACTGATGCGCATGCCTTTTCACAGCGTGATATTATTAGATCAGATATTGATCTTCTCTTCTGGATAATGCATTTTAAATGTACGGTAGTCTGGTATGATATGTGCTGACATTAAGAGAGAGGGGAATGCAGATTCAATACCTCTGGCTCATAACTAATGCAGTGAATTGCCAAAATTAATGACAGCGTTGAGTTATATACAGCATGTGCTTTCAATGCCCATATCAGTTTCTCTAGAATGCTGTAATGGTAGTGGCTGGCTGCTTTATATTTGTGGGGACACAGTAATAATCTCTGCTGTTATTTCACTGGCAAAACTTGAGGCAGCAAAATTTACCCTGCTCTCATGAGAATTTGAGTCTGACTGCACTTTTGCTCTCGGATTCTCAGCACAGCAGCAAAGTCAACTAAAGCGTTTTATGTGAATAATAAAAAACAAGACTAAGCCATTCTATTTTAGTATGTGTGCCCTTGGTTTCCTAATAATGCACCAAAATATTCTCAGAACCCTCTTGTTAAACACCTTCCTCTTTCCTATAGCTCCTGAACACACCCTGTTTATAGTTCACCATTTTGGGATTTGTCATGTGTGTTAAAAGTGTGCTTAGAAACCATGGACAACTTTCCCAAGCTGTCCCTCTGCCAAGACTGTAATCAGTCAGAATAACTATGTATTGAAATATGAAAGTTTTTTGTTTAATTTCTTACCTGTCTGTAGTCTGTAGCTGACCTACACATATCTACACAATCTTGCCATGATATCCAGTCACATTTACTCGTATATTATTTTACTAAACCTGCCAGCCCTAAGCTGGACTAACCTCTGGACTAAGCTCATACGAGTTATCACTCAAGAAAATGACTGCTCTTTCGGCATATTTTTGAGTGATAACTCATATGAGCTTAGTCCAGTGTTAAATTGTGGAGCTCTTGCGCAAAATAGGTATAAGGCTGGCACTTTCAGTGTCATCCCTAATCAATATAGTTGATGTTAATTATATACAGAACATGTCTAATATTACCTGGAAGCTCCTCTCTCTTCCCTAAATCTCACATGTTCTCAACTTGGACTTGTGGGGCACCCCTGCTTTCAGACACTAGATGTTTTGTGTTCATTCATCTGACATTAAATCTATCAGTGTGTATTAAACTTAGCTAACATTAGACATGTATTGTATATAATTAACATCTACTACTGTATATTGATTAGGGACGACACTGAAAGGTTGCATCCAAATGGTCAAATGGCCAAAATCGCACTTTCAGTTTTTGGTCAAAAGAGAAAAACATCTAAATTTTTGATGTACAAAGATAGACCTACAATACAGTGTCAAATCTAACACTTGTCAATGGTAATGGAATTTCAAAAATGATTAAATACGCTGTTGAAGACATTTCTGCAAATTATGAACAATAACAATAATGAACAATAATGACAGGAAAATGTATTTAATGGAAAAATCATTCAGGTCTTCAACAGTAAAAACTGTATTAAATCTCTGAGCTGGATAAATAAGTACTGGCTGGCTATTGGACTGAAAATGGAAGAAGTGTGCTGTACATTTTCCCATCATTATTGTTTAACACCAACTAATTAACGATAAGTCCTGAATGGCCATGTGATTGGAAACTAAAGGGTGATCTCTGATCTCTGCATAGTACTGTATACATAATTTATTTTGTGTTGTCATATATAATTACGATAATTTTTTCTATGTATTAAAAAACTACTTGGGTGATTTAAAACAAAGTTGAGATCACTAAGCCCTGAAAAGTTGAACTCTTTTCACGTTCTGAAAACGGTGAGATAAAAGAAATGAAGCCTTACAACTGCTTCCCATTAAAGTACATAAAATATGCACTGGTGGTTTTGAGCACATCCTCAGTAAACTTCGGAGATCAGAGATATTCAGTAAAGTCTTCAGTAATGCTTACAGCAATGCAGAAGATCAAGCGCCTTCTCCTGTCCCCATCCGTTTCTCATAATTGTACAAAATAGGAGAAACCGATTTCCCAAACTGGCATTCCTGCAGGGCAGGTTGTGCTCAAACAGTACTCATAAACATGGCAGGGCCCAAATGGCCCCGTTCTGACAACCGGCAGACTCACAATGTCAAACAGCAGCATTTTCAATTTAGTTTAGCATGCCTCTACTGGAAAATGAAATCAGAGTAGCGTGTCCTGACTGTGGTGTGAAGCTGCCAAGGCCACTTGTCACACTGCTTGCCCTCAGTATAATGCAATTTCAAAGCCTCAGTGTGCTGTCCAGTGCTTGAAGTGGGCTGGTACTCATCGGTATCAAGTACCAGCACCTGCATGAAAATTAAAGAATAAATACCCTGTTTGTACACCCTTTGTACATCTTTGCTTCATTTTTTTTTTTAAACTGACATTAAACTATATATTTCTATATATTCAAATATCAACACATATACACAATTTTTATTTATTTTGCCTCTTATGACCAACACTTGATATCAATGTGGTTCTCTATGCATTAACCTTATTATCGCGATCGCCTTTAAATAATAATGTTGAGCTCATGTTTGACAAATATGCACTCATGTCCACTTTACCACTTGTACACCTGGTGTACTGCTGTTGTAGCCCTTCCTCCTGAAGGTTTGATGTGTTCTGATATGCTTTTCTGCTCACCATGTTTGTAAAGAGTTGTTATTTGACTTATCAAAAGCCTTTCTGCTCTGACTTTTCTCTCTCTAACTGCTGCTCACTTTTTTTTTTTTTCGTTTGTTTTTTTTTTGTTTGTTTTTTTTTTTTGCACCATTCTGTATAAACTGTAGAGATTATTTGCACATCACAGGAGACATTTGTTGAAGAACAATAGCACCACTAGCATAAATAAAAATAAACAGAATGGCAAGAAGTTGAGGCTGGGGCTGATTTCTTTCTAGCCCAGACTGTAGATCTAGGCTGTTTATCTTTGACAGTCATCAAATGTCAGCATGATTACACTTGAAGCACTAACTGTGGCTAATTTATTTAAGTCTGCTTCACTGATATATCTGTAACACATCATGAGCAGTGCTTGATAAAATTGAAGTAAACAGACTAAACAAATATTGTCCAAGCAACAGAACTGTTCATTTTGTGTGGTTTGAACAATAGTGCTGGTTAAAGGCACGCCCAACTTTTCTGTTTAACATGATTGCTAATTTTTAGCCTTCCCATTCCCAGCCATCCCTTAAACTCAGATTTTTGGATCTTACTGTAGTCCAGAGTGGTGTATAACTAGCTGTTAGTAGTGTATAAATAACTGTTATATTAAGTGTGAGAGTGCAATAGCTGAACACACACATTTCACACAACATGATTTCACCCTGGATCATAGTAACCAAGGGCAACCATCATGCATTCAGTGCTGCTGGTCACGAGGGCTCCGTTACAACAATACCAGGATTTATCAGCCGCCGTGCAGAGGACCTTTACCATTGCCAGCCAGCTGGTGTGTGTGTGTGTGTGTGTGTGTATGTGTATGTGCGTGTTAGTGCTGGTTTATCTCTTCTTGCTCAATAAGCCACAGAAAGCAATTCCGAGTGGATCTGATGCGGTTAAAAGGGGAGGAAGTGAGTCTGCTCTATCTTATCCATACCTGCTCACAAACAAGCCCTGAAATCCACCTTTTATTAAAAAGCCTGCACTTTATATTCAGTGGATATTCAACGAAGCAGCATTTTCTCTCTCTTAAACACACCCTGCAAACAAATTTGGATATACTGCAGTAAGACCCTTCACAGATCATACTATGCAGCAAAAAAAAAAAAAAAAACACTTTCAATTCAACTCAGAGAAATAAAGCTCTTACAATCGCAGTTGGAGTTTACGAAAGTTTTCAGTAAGCCAAGTCATTCAATCATCTAGCAGGAGTAGTGACTGTTCTTTATCATTTTGAAGATGTTTCTCATCAGAGATTTTCAAGTCAGAATTTCAGTCTGCAGTCATATGCATAATTGTAGGTAAACTATATCTATAATTATATCTATACAGACAAGATTGTGTGTAGCCTTTAACAGTGTGTGTATGTGTGTGTGTCAGCCCATGCAATAACGACTCTGGGCACCATCAACTCCACAAAACTCTGTGCTCAGCATCTTCCCTCACACACTATAAAATGATGAATGGAGCAGAATAAAAGACAGAAGCACTGATCAGGTGTCAGTGGCAAAGAAAATCAGGACAGAAAGTGCACCATGGAAGGCAGACTTGAGTCCAATACCCAAAGCCTTCTTGAAAATTAATAGCCCCCTTGTTTCATTAGACAGTCTTTAACTACTGCTTAACAACTATTAAATAAATACTCCAACAAAAATTTTAATGTTTCTCTTTGAAACAAAGTACAGAAGATGTCTAAAGACAGTCACTGAACTCTGCTAATAAACTTCAATTTATGCAATATGTATGGAATAACACACTTCAAGCTGTGCTGTTATAGGAAAATAATCCATGCCTGAGTGGTGTGTTCCACTTACACTACAGCAATTTGCCAACAACTACAATTTTTATATTTGTCCATGAGACAAACTAGTTCCTGTTATCACTTACATTATAGCAGCTATAAACAGTCTTTTCTTCACCAGTCTCTCTTTTTTCTCTCTTAAAGTTAATGAGACAAAAAGAAAACGCAGCTTGATTATATGTTTTACTTTGCTAAATAAAAACACATTGTTAAAAGTCTTATTTTTAGCCTTATGTAATGTGGAGTGTCCACCATACAAGGCCGTGTGAATCAGCTGTTACTATAGAAACGGTAACATATTATAAAGAGCACATTAATATATAAATTTGTTGTTCATGTTCCAGCCAGGACTAGTGCCAGAGCTGTGCTTTTATAGAAAATTAATCCACTCTTTTTTTGGTATAAAGCACAAATATATAACTACAGCGTTCTGAGAACGAGACAATAATGAGAGAAAGTCTTACCAAAGCTGTTCTTATGGAGTTTTATCCAACTTTCCAATGTAATAAGAAGCAACACAAATCCTTTCAGTTTGAAAATGAGTCCCGTCTCTGAAAGGTCTAATTATAGATAGGACAGATTTAGCATTTAATTTACAAATCCCTTCAACCCAAGAATTCCTGACAAATAAAAATCTTTTTTCAACTTTTTTAACACAGAATTCAACAGCTCCCTTTAGACTTCTGTCATAAGTTCCTTTTAGGTAAATATGTTTTAATTCAAAATTCTTGCCTCTGGTAAGGACACATGCACTACAGATGAGTTACACAGAGGTTGAAAAACACCGGAATATACCTTTAATAATAATAGTACACTCATTGTGTGTTTTTTATGAAAGCATTTATGTTACATATAATAGATTCTACATTCATTACATACTTTTACATAGTTCCTGTAGTTAATGAGACATTTTACTTTGTGTGACTAACTCCAAAATTCACTCAAATGCTACACTACTTTATGTTCATTTGTAAGTGCTACAATAAACTTGATGAAATGTTCTTTGAACTTTCCAATAACACTTCTCTAATCCAATACAGCCACTGTAAATGCTATTTATTTTCATATTAAATAATAATGTAATAAAGATCCAAGTGTCTCTATTCCTCTCTATTGATCCACCCTCATCCCCCTCCTGATTTCATGGCTGATCCTGCTCTGTGTTTGCATGTGTGTGTGTGTGTGTGTGTGTGTGTGTGTGTGTGTGTGTGTTGTGGGGGGTGGGCACTAAGTAGACAGGCTGCTGAGAGGAGGGGAGTTGCAGACGACTAATTGGCTCCCAGGGTGGAGATGCCATAAAACACATCTGACGATGAATCCCCTCTGGCTGCAGTCTCAGTACATATGTTGTGTGTGTGTGTGCATGTGTGTGCCTGTGTGTGCGTGTATGTGTGTGTGTGTGTGTGCTGTGATGTTTTGGGAGGCCACCTGAGTCTGGAAAAATCCGAATAAAAAGGGCAGGGATTAAATTTGTGTGTGTGTGTGTGTGTGTGTGTGTGTTCAAATAGTAGCCAGGAGATTTAAATTTTTATGGTGTGGTCTGTCACTCTAATCTAAGCTATACACATTGTTCTCTTCCCCTATATCACATTTTTTTTTATGATTTTTGCTCATTTAATTCAACGAGCCTAAGATTTAATTAAAATGTCTTCATGAGTGACCTTTGGAGGTCTCATTTCCAAACACGGTTAGCTCATGCAAGCCTCCGCAGTAAAACTCTACAGGGAAAATTCATCAACTTAGCACACATTCTCATTATTTCTCATTACAGCACAGCTACAATTCACTCCATTCAGAAACGTTCTGAGTGAACAGCGTTCCGCCATTTTATACCACCTTCGGATCAATGCTGGTGCGATGTGACATCACAATTAAAGTTATCTTAATTCCATCCATATTTCAGGTTTGCACATTATGTTGCCTGACGCATCGGGATTTCACTCACATGTGTAGCAACTGTTACCAAAAGCTATACAATAAGAATGAACAATTTAAAAATGATATTTGTCTAGTGGTCCATGAAGCATAGCAAATTTTTTTATTTTCTCACAAACCACAATTATCAAAGGTATTACATCAATTATTTAGTTCTTAGAGTTATTAAACCTACATGACTTTTCACTTATTTAATAGGTTTAATTCAAATCTCAATAGGTCCAAAACAATTATGTCTATAAATAACATCAATCTAAAGGCAATCTGAATACAATTATGTTCCGCGAGGGAAAGCTTTAGAGTTCCAATAAATAGCCAAAATGTTATTGTACACATAATGTGTACATAATGTGCCTCATATTTGAATAGTTATAATAAGTTCATAAAATAAATCTGTATTTTTTTTTTTTCAGTTAAAGGGGTCCCTGGCTGCAATAGACTAGCTAGCTAAGTACATGATTCATATGGGTTTTTCCAGAGGAGCTATATTTTTACTCATTCCACTCAAATTATTTAAACCGACCATCATCCGTGAATTTTCAATTCAACCACTGATTACAGGGTAATATTCGGGAGCAAAAGCTGCTTTATGGGGTGCCTGTGTGAATGTGTGCCGGCCACTTGGCAGATGGTCATGCTCTCCTCCCTGACATCCAGCTTCCTATCACACTCATCAATCTGATGGCCAGAACTCCTAATGAGGAACATACCATCTGCTGTTCTAAGAAGGGGGGGTTGGGATAGACTAAATGGATTAAGTGCATTAAGTAGTTCTACTTTGTATAGTGAATATAGGGAGAAGAAGAAAAGCTTAAATAAATGGCTTTTCAGCAGCAGAAATGTTAGCATGGATTATGGGGGTTTCAGTGCATGGATTTTAAAAAGTGATTTCACTTCATCAAAATCAATTGAACCATTAATTTAATCCTTAGAAATAGCCTGTAATTTTACCTTTAAAAAGTTCTGAGATTTTGTCAAGGGAAAGAATAATGAATTGCTCATTCGACATTCATTTCTTGACAGTAGATAAATGATTCCCTTGGCAAGGTTATGCGTACACACCGAGAGCTTTCTGATCAACATCGTCCACGAAACACACAAGTTACCCAAGGTCACATCTCTCCTGAATAATTAGTCACTTCTTGCTACCTGACTTCCTTAAAAAGTCATAGAGACAGCTAGCATAGTCTGCTGGCGCGTGTATGTGTATGTGTGTGTGTGTGTGTGTTCTGTCTGGCTGCCTGAAAGAGAGCATTACTTTTGTATTGTATTTAATAATGCATAATAATCCATGTAAACACACAAAACAATGTTTGCTATCAAAGACGTCATATCCAGCCTAAGCAAATAAATATTTTTTCTCTACATGTGCAGACTGGAGTTAATATTTACTTATGCTTACCACATGTATACCAATAACAAACACCCCTAATATGCACCAACACAGTTTCTCACCCCTGTTCCTCCATCATCTCCTGCAGCTCCATGCACTTCAGCTCCACTCGTCTCTTTCTCTCATGGTCCAGGATCTCGCGGCGAGCCTTCTTCACCAGCACAGGCTTTGGTGGTGCAGCTTCTTCTTCTTCCGGTTCTTCATCACCATTGGGCCGTGTGGCGGCACCCGGGGCACCATTAGCACTGGCCTCAGGAGAGGGCACCCTCGCCCCTTCGTACATGGCCACAGCTATCTGAAAGAGAGATGATAGTACGATGATGTCCTTTACTCACATATATCTTACCTTAATCGGAATATTAGAAGAATAATCAATAGTCATGCAAAATCCCTTGCTTTAAAATTCTCCTGATGACAAAAATCCCTTTTGTTTCAGATTACTAAACTCTTATATGCTTGATTAACAGGGTTGCCAGGGTGGCAGTGTTTACGCAACATTGGGCTAGCTTTAGAACAAGGTTGCAGGTGGAAAAAGCATGTCCGCAGGTGGCATCTTTTGGGCCAGTTTAAGCCAAGATCTTGATTTAAAGTGAATAATCAGAAACTAAATCTAATACATTTCCAAAAAAAAAATAGACTATGGAAAACAAAGGGAACATGTAAGTGCAGACAGTGTATCTACTACGTACAGAACCAATTCTGTTGTAAGTTACGTATATTGCGAAGATAGGAATAAAGCACAAAGTGAACTTGTTTCCCATGCAAAGACTCTCAAAGAAATTTGCAAAGAAGTTAGTCTCCTTTCCTAATGCTAGATTTTTGTAGATAGTTTTGGGTTTTTTGTGTGGTTTTTGAGCTGTAGTTAGGGAATTTTGCTGAGACCTGGCAGCCTGTTTCTTACTCCCAGGTCAAAATGACTTTGATTGAATATAATCACTACAATGCGCATGTGAGTTTTAGAAATTATTTGAATGTTTATTTCAGAAATTGAGCCCAGAATGTACTTTCATATCGCATACAGTAGAGCTCATCAAATGCTCCACAAACCCACTGAACCATTCATATCAATAATTAATTGCTCATGGCCTCTTTCTTGTGTGCATTTCTGAAGCATGCTTATCAATGTGGACATAATGACATTAAAAATTACTTTCTGGGTGATGGAGGAAGATATTTTATTTGATGAGGAGATGACATACCTCATTATTGTTAATGCTCATGAATACGGCTTTCCTGGATCAATTTATATGTGTGAGCAACTAGTTTATTATGTAATAATATGTTATTATTATTATTATTATTATTATTATTGTTATGCTTCTCTTTATATAAAGTTGATATTAGCATCAACATAGCGGATTCACTAAATGAGTTACACACTATTACAGCAGTTAACTGGCTCTGAGTGGCTCACAACTTCAGCTCACAACTTTCAAGTACACATGGATGAAAATATGTAAAACTTGATAACACCCAGAAAAAAAGGTGAAAGCTGATTTACAAATGGGTTCAACAAAAGATTGTGTCTTACATATGAGCACATCATGTCCATTTTTCATATACAATTTGATGAGTTTCTTCCTTAAACTACAAAAGTCCCAAATTTCCCCTTGGGGATCAATAAGGTATCTATCTATAAAATATGACTATGCAAATAGATGAATTTGTGTAATTTATTCTTTATTTAAATGAATACTACTAAATGAATATTACTAAAGGGCAGGTATTAAATTTGAAGACCTTTTTTTTTCACTAAAGTTTCTCAAATGTATATACGAGTTTATCCAAATAATGGGAACAATTCTCTAACTTATTATTTAATATTGTTTTTAGTAAAGTTATATTCAATATTCACTGCAATTTGCACCTTCAATAGTATTTAAAGAACCTGTGAAAAGATTTCTTTACATATTTATTATGGCCAGAAGGCACACTCATGTCAACACTCCTTTATTTTGGGTTCACATCATATTTTTAACCATCTCACTACTTTTAATCAGCACTATACTTGACATCGTTTCCTCAGCCTACAACTATTCTTTGTAATTCACCAGGATCCTGGCCAATATTATGGATCTTATTTACCAAAGGTTAAAAGGCATATGTTCAAATATCTACCTAACACACACCAAAAGCACAAAAGCAAAATGATGGAGAAAATGTTACCACAGTATTTAATCACTGTCACTGTCAAATAGCCTGAGGTCTTATGATGATCTGCGTTTAATCATAAGCAATGAATATCCCTCTCTCACAGTGTCCCATTAAGAAGATAAGGTTTAAGACAAAAATCCCAATATGTTATTCAGTTTTACGTGGTTAGTTAAGTAATGATGTAAATCTGTCTATATTTGGAGAGAAAATCAACAGCGATGCATTTAGTCTGTCTTTTGTCAAGCCTCCTTTAGTCCGGGTGTTAAAAGCGAGAGGCAGAAGGGGAGAATTTAGCCAGCAAGCTGTGCATTGTGGGTAAAATCACGAAGCGATGCATAGCCTAACAGGTGGCGCGGCAGCAGGAGGCATTGTCGCAGAATTCATTATCCACTAAATCATCAGCTTCAGAAACACTGTGAATTACGTACGTACTCTCACTATTTATTCCTCAACAGCTCTCTCCTCATGCCACTCCAGCTATAATAATAATAATTTGTCCACCCACTCCATCTATTTACATCTGCCTACCTCCTTCTCTTTTAAGTAATCTACATCTCAAATATTTCAGAAGTCAAAGTTGGTTTTCTGAAGTTTATAGAAAAGGTTTGTGAGGCAGATCAACCCATTAAACCTCTTTTATTCCTTCCTAATAACCTCAACCTTCAACAAATTGTTTCTACCTGTGACTGCTTTTTCCCCAGAAGAGTTATAATCTTTGCATTTGTACACTTTGCTTCAGTAGTTGCTGATACACATATAATTGAGTGGAAAAGTTTGCAACTTTGACTGTGACATAGTTATTGGTGCCAGACGGGCTCGTTTGAGTATTTCAGAAACTGCTGATTTCCTGGAATCTTCACACAGAACAGTCTATAGAGTTTTACACAATATAGGGTTTCAACTATTCATTCTGAGATGCTTTTCTGCTCACCACAGTTGTAAAGAGTGGTTATTTGAGTTACTGTAGCCTTCCTGTCATCCTGTCATCACTTTGGCCATTCTCCTCTGGTCTCTCTTACCAACAAAGTGTTTCTGCCCACAAACCTGCCACTCACTGGATGTTTTTTTTTTTTTTTTTTTTTTTGCACCAAACTCTATAGACTGTGTGTGTGAAAATCCCAACCAACAACCATGTCACGGTCCACCATTTCCCCATCTGAAGTTTAACATGAAGATTATCTGAAGCTCTTGGCCTGTACCTACATGATTTTATGCATTGTGTTGCTGCCACATGATTGGCTGATTAGATAATTTCACGAATGTGAAGAGATACAGGTGTTCCTATTAAAGTGGCCAGTAAATGTATGTCATTTATAGGCTGTGAAACACTTAAAACAACCGCTCTGATTCTTATTATTTGATGCATAATCATCTGGCATGGCTTTTGGTTACAAGACATTCTCAAGTCAACCCATATGATGCTTATAGTATAGAGTAAATCGCATATACTGTACATATACTATATGCACCATATTATTAAACTAAAGTCTTGCTACAGAAATCGGCTTATTTTCCATTTACAATGAATTCATTCCCTGTGATATTATTAATGCTCCTAGTTTAATAAGATGCCTCATTTATTTATCTATGTGCTCTCATTTCTGTAATGCTGTTTGTCTATTCCCTTGTTTATCTCACTACAATTTAATACCAGTTTAGATATTTTTAATATGGCAATAAAGCACTTCAACTTCCAGTGGTGCAGAAAAGAAAGGATAGAGTGTTGTATAAGATCTTGTAGTTAGATCTTATTAATCCTGTAATTGAACATCATTTTTAATATTTCCACTCCTTTATACAGTGAATTTCTGTCTAGCACTAAGACATTATATCCATACGCTAGCGAAAAGTGCTTTTGATGGATATTATAAAAAACAGTCAGTGCTTGAATTATGCTAATATTTTCACACATTTTCATTTATTGCTGATCAGCACATGCGATCAGAGCAAATTTGGTCTTTTTTTTTTCTTGTAATGAATCTTGGTCCGTGCAAGAGACATCATGAAAATAGCAAGGTGTAAAAAGAAGCAGTTAATTAAAATGACTGGAAATCTGGAGTTGTTGTAGAGTCCTGATATCTAAAAGCCAGGTACAGTTCTGAGTTCTATCAAAACTAGCTTTAATCAATGGCTAATACAGCTAACAAAGCCAACATCCAACATGCTTCAGAAGGATAATGAATACAAGGCAGATATGATTTATGAAGTCTTAAATGGTCTGTGTGTGTGTGTGTGTGTGTGTGTGTGTGTGTCTGCATAAGCACTAGTAAAGTACAGACAGCTTACTGTAATCTCCCGCAGGAGAACCATCTCTCTCTCTGTAATTACACAGACTATGTCAGATATACTCTCAGTCCCCTGCCATTTCTGTCTTATATTATGCTGATGCAGGTCGCTCATTCAAAGAAACAACAGCAACAATCCTAATGGAAAAGATTACAGCAGCCAATTACATTTACAAAGAAAGAATATTTATATGGACACAGTAAAAACACTGTGCCTGAGTATTCTAAAGGTTTTAATAACATATTTACGATAAAGCACAGTAATCGTACAATCCATAATAATTGAGTAATTAGTAATTAGCAGTAATTAATTGTAAGAATTACTACAAATCACCAAGATTATATTTCATTAAAAACAACAACAACAATAACCAAGAACTATGAACAGGCCAGGTTAAACAAGTATGTACTGAATATGGTTTTGAGGGGGAAAAAACTATAATTATATACATCCTTCATAATTTTAAGTTTAAAGGCAATGAAAGAAAAACCAAGCGAGATGAGGAGCTTAAAATACATGTGAAAAAATAGGAATACCTTATACTACTAACACACAATTTGGTAACTATTAATTCACTTGTGCTTCCTAGCTCGAGTTATATCTTATTAAGCCCAATGAGCTTGCTAGCAAACTTGGCTTGGTGTACACAATGTAAGAGTTAAACTAAATCTTATTTAGCTTGCTAATGTTTAATTATTTACATGTACTACTTAGGTATTGGGGTGTAACTATGTATTGTGACGTGATGTGTCATGATGCAAAAAGATTTGACGATGTGCATCGTGAGGATCAGCATTCTATTAATTATGCATCTAATGAAATTGCACTGTTTGAACACCAGAGGTCCCAATCTGCACAACCCACAGAGTGAAAATTCAAATCTAGAGCATGCATTGGGCACAGTAGCTCCGGATTGCAACCACCGATATGCATTATACATTATATGGTTACATGACCGCATGATAACAGTTAAAATGAACTCTTCAGTAGCTTTCAAACGACACCAGCCCCGCCCCGATGCGATCTACAGTGCTCAAGAAAGAGGTCATGGAACTCAGGCAGTTTAGCCGACTTTGGAGCTCTATTTATAGTTAAAATGACATCTCAGGTGCTTTTACAGAGCTCATTATGTTTCAACTGATAATTTTCCCCAGATCAGTGACTTTATTTAATCAATCAAATTTTGGGGAAATTTACAAATTTATTGATATATTTTTAAAATATGGTAGTACATTTTGTTTAGAATATTAAACCTCTGTTTGTAACAATTTTTGATTGATTTAGTTTTATACAGACAAAAGTGCACACTGTTTATTATTCAGAAATAAAAAAGAAATCTTTCCATTCATAATTTTTCTTCATTCAAATTTTGTTCAAAATGTTCTGGGAATCGAACTGAATAGAATTGTGAAGACAGTATCGTGAATCATCTATGATAATCATGACCAGAGTGTATCGTTACACCCCTATTAGGTATAATATTTGCTTGTTAAATAACTACAGATGTTATGATGCTTAAATAGTATCTTTAATTGAGAGCATATGAGAGCACTTCAGTTTGGCGAGCACTGAGACACGCAAGCTTCCTTTTCCTTCACTCTCCAGCATCTACACTATGCTCATGAGGCAAGCTGATTTTTGAGACTTTGGGGCAAAGTAACCACCCTTCTTCTGAAAACGCACACCTTCATCTGATTCACAGAAAAATTTCCAAAATGGTGACGATGAAAGAGGTCAGTGAAAGAGGTTTTAATGGTAGCAATAAAGAAGCAATAATTTGGAAAAGTAAGGCCACCATTTTTGTTTCTGTGACTATATATTCATTCAGATTCCCTCTGAAAAGTCAGTCAGTGAATGTAAATGCTTGTTGTAGATAACTGTTCAACATTCTCTGCTGGCAGGAGAATGTAAAGTCAATTATTCACAAAGATCCTCTTAATCCACATCTTTAAAATGAGGGGGAGAATGCAAATCCACTTACAAGCTCTGTAGTGTGTTTTAAAACATTTGCTAATAGGATTAAAATGTTTTGTGAGACTTTCTCTATGGAATCTGTCTTAAATGGAATGGCATATTTACTATGGAAAACATAATGTGTGTTTATTTCTGTTTTAGGTAGGGAAAAATCTAATAAACAGGAAACAAAACGAGAAGAGAAACATTTTGGTTTTACATTTACTTTTAGAATGGAGGGCAAAAAAACAGCTAATGAGCCAGAATACAGTCCAAACACAGAGCTGGTAAAGGAGCTGACAGGGATATAAGCACTGTAACACTAAGCTTAGCACTAATTAGCCTGAAACAAGTGTTAGGTGGTGATAGGAAGAACAGAAGGTCCTGTAACTAAACACGAGGATACTTCTATTCCCGAGCTAACAAATAATCCAGCTGAGACAGTTGGAGCGAGTGCAAACAATCAGGCTGTAATTAATAATTATAAATAGAAATGGGTTTTACTGTAACTGGAGCATTAGATTGTTCATTTCACCTCATATGTGCTTGTTACATGTCAAAAAAAACAGTGCAGTTCAAAATTGTATAAAACTGCTAAATGTCAGTATGTATGCTAAAACTCAATTATACTGCATTATAAATCTTATTTGAACATCTGAACTACCTGTATGACGAACAGATGAACTCAGTGAAAAAGAAACATAGGAACGCAGCCACTACTTTTCTGCTCTCTCACTCTATGTTCTGTCTTTTGTTGTCTTTCTCTCTCTCTTTCTCTCATCAGTAATCTCTCCCAATTCCACATTTGTAATTCCCTCTCTTTCTCTCTCTGTAGGAGATGATAGGAGTGTTAAAAATAACCAGAGGTTTGTCCTTGGCCAGAAAAGCCAAGTGGGGTGATAGTGTGGAAGTCAGGCCATGTGTGTGTGTGTGTGTGTGTGTGTGTGTGTGTGTGTGTGTGTGTGTGTAGGATGTTATCTGTGTGTAAACCACCTCTAATTGCATTTTTGTTGACCTGCTACACAAGAAAAAAATGAATATATTTTTGTATTCTTCTGTTTCTAATAATTTCAATGTCAAGGCTGGATTATGATTCTTTCCAAACAAGTTTCAAAAGTGGTGGTGAGAGGCAGTTCGGGAAAATCACTCTCAGAAACGCAAACCTCCAAACAGACCACCAACCTTCCCGGTAGTGAGATGGGAACGTCATTCCTTTTGAAATCAAGTCAAAGTTAATACACTTAGATTTTATTTTCATATGTATTTCATGTCAGTTAGCTAGAGAGGATTTTTTTACCAGTTCAGGAAAAAATAAATCAGGTATACTATAAGATTATCAAAGTTTACTGTGTACTTGGAGAGAATTACAATTACAGTCTACTGTTAATATACTAGCATGCATCAAGGTATACACTAACCAGCCACATTCATAAGAACACCATGCACCTGCTCATTCATGCAGTTATCCAGTTAGCCAATCGTGTGGCAGCAACACAATGCATAAATTCATACAGGTCAAGAGCTTCAGTTAATATTCACATCAAATGTCAGAATATGAAAAAATGTGGTCTTAGTGACTTTGACCATGGCATGGTTGTTGGTGATTGTTGGTGGTGATCTCCTGGGATTTTCATGCACAACTGCCTGTAGAGTTTACACAGCATGTTGCTGGGAATAAAAAAAAAAACATTCAGTGAGTGGCAGTTCTGCAGCCGGAAACGCCTTGTTGATGAGGGAGGTGAGAGGAGAATGGACAGACTGGTTTGAGCTGACAGGAAGTCTACAGCAACTCAAATAACCATTTTTTCCAACTGTGGTGAGCAGAAAAGCATCTCAGAAAGCACAACACGTCAAAGACAACGGGTTCCGCTCCAGTCAGCCAAGAACAGGATTTCTGAGGCTACAGTGGAGACAGGTTCACCAAAACTGGACAGTTGAAGGTTGAAAAAAACATTATTCCAATTTTCTAAATAATATTTTTAAAAAGGTTTCCATCTTTAAATGTGCGATATAAGTAAAGGTGATATTTAATCTCTATATGTCCTTCATAGCTGTTGACATAAGCCAGACTTTTAAACTTTTAAACGTGGGTTATGACTGATCCATACAGCTGATTCCTCTGTAACAGATCATAAACCACAAAGCTATTCTGAGCTTCTCTCAACTACAGTCTTGCAGTGTAGTGCTCCATTAAAATAATAAAAACATTGTCTTTCCTCACCTACTCATTTATTCAGCCCCTTTAACTGTTACCCTTCCTGCTCTGCCAGATTCCACCTTGAAGGTTGCATCCTTTAAAAAAAATCACTCAAAAACACACACAAAAAAACAATTTTTCTCTGTTGTCTTTATTCCTGCTAGTGCTACCAGCCCAGCATGTGCTTCCAGGAGAGGAACGGGTGCTTGAAAGCGTTTATTTCCGTAGGCCCTGTGAGAGATGGCAGTGGAGGCTGGAATAGATTGCTGACCGTGTTTGCTACACTAGTGAGCAGCTCTTTTAGAGGCAATCTGTGGAGAGCAAGGCTGAGGTAAAAATGGGAGGCTGCCCTGAAATGGAGGGTGTGTATGGAAATGTGAGGACATAAGAGAGCTCCAGTGAAGCATGGTGAGGTTATGTTTTGTTTGACTTGTAGCAAATATAAGAAGCTAAGAGCAGGTAAAATCACTGTAACACCCTCATTTTGATTTCAGTGTCAGTTTGTTCACCAAGCATTGTACACAATGTGATTTGAACAGAACCAGAGTAGCTGGATGTCTTGTTGTCTTGTTGAAAAAGCCTTTCTCTCTTGCTAACGCTTTCTTTTCTAAGGTTCTTGGCACAGAAAGAAGTGAGAAGGCATTAAATCTTTCCGAAAATCCTTGCAGAAATGTCTTCAAGGCAGAAAATGAGTGGCCAGTGATGGGTCATTTGAGTGCAGTTGTACTTGAATGAATGTTAATTTGCTAAATTCTTGACACATTTGACAATATAATGTCTTCCAGCCCAACTCCACAGTATTGTATGAAGGATTTCATTTTGAAGGCTGGCGATATGGTGCTTTTCTGAGATTTTTTTTGACCCAAAAAGATAGGGATGTATCAAGGGAATCAGCTTTAGAGCGGAATACTTGTCTCTAGTGGAAATCCACTGCAGCAGAACCCATGAAAAAGAGCTGCAATACATCTCACTGGGCTTCCAATAATTCTAGTGATAGTCATCCTTCTAGAGAAAGACGAGTGTAACAGGAGGAACTGAGACAGAAGAATGGATAATGAATTCTCTGTGTGTTTGAGAGGAGTGGTGTTACTGGGATATTGTACTGCACTGAGCTATAGGGACTGCACTTTCACATCCAGATCCTTTCCCCTTGAGACCAAATTTAGTTCTCTTATTATTAATGTTATCAATGTATTATTTTTATTTTTTAAATGTAGCAAGAATTATGTTTGCAAAAAGATTTGGTTCTTTATTAGTTTGTAGTAATGACAACTGATTTGTGGTTGTCATTACAACAGAGTTGTGGTCCAGGTGTTCAGGTTTATTGTGGAATCATGAGGGACTTACAATTAGGAGTGTTATTAAAGAAGCCACTTGATAATCAGAGGTAGGTTGACATGTCTAGGCAACAGCAAACATGACCATATTATTAGGAACATGCCTAGAACAGGAATCTTACACCACAGTGGGAACAGGTTCAGCAAAACTAGATAGGTGACAATGGTGGACATGAGTGGAACCTGATATGGCCTTCTGCTATTGTAGCCCATCTGCCTCACAATTCGATGTGTAGTATGTTCTGAGACGCTTTTATGCTCAGCATGTTTTGTAATGATTGGTTATTTTAGTTACCTTAGCCTTCCTGTCAGATCTGCCCACAGAACCGTCACATAAAGGATGGTTTTTTTTTGTTTGTTGGTTTGTTTTTATCACCATTCTGTATAAACTCTAGAGATGGTTGTGTGCGAAAATCCCAGGAGCTCAGCCGTTTCTTAAATACTCAAACCAAGCCTTGGTCAAAGTCACTGAGATCACATTCTTCCCCATTCTGATGTCAGTGACTTTGACCAAGGCTTGGTCAAGACCAAGACCAAGGCTTGAAAATCCCAGGAGCTCAGCCGTTTCTTAAATACTCTGAGATCACATTCTTCCCCATTCTGATGTCTGATGTGAACATTCATTGAAGCTCTAGACCTGTATTTGCATGATCATATGCATTGTGCTGCTGCCACAACATTGGCCGTTTGGATAATTACAAGAATGAGCAGATGTACACGTGTTCCTAATAAAGTGGATTGTGGATGTTTATGAAAATATTCCCTGGTCAGTCTTCTTTGCCTTACTGCAATTGAAATATATATGAAATATACATTATTGCTTTCATATATTGTTGTATATTGTTATTAATAGTAGTAGAATTAACCCTTCTAACTGTCTATGATAAAGAAATACTTTACAGTTCTATATTTAACTCTTTTTTTTTTTTTTTTTCACAAAAGTGTCATTTAGTAATCATAGGGTAGGCATGTTCAGTGAAAGCTGCATCAAGAACAATGCGTTGTTCATTCATAGTCATCATCATCACCACCTGCCTGTACATCACGTGGCATTTTTACAACCAAAAGCACCAAAAGCATACATCTGTGCTCAATGCATTATGTTCAGTAAGCTCTTCTTACAGACTACAGATGTGTAGAGAATTGTTTTCTCAATATAAATTTATCCCAATAGGAAACCCTGCAAAAAAGCCCCCTCACGCCTTCCATCAGTTTAATTATCATGTATTACCTCCTCTAGTTTCCCCGATCTATATTTAGACAAAACACCATCCATTCGGGGGGAATTTCATTAGAAAATGCTTTCTATAGTAGAAGGTTTGCAGGCAAACACGGTGTGTGAAGAAGCGATGAAGACAAAGACCCCCACTCCGAGCATTTCCACCTGTTCCGTGTCAGACGTGAGCCCAAAACATCATTATGAATTTAATTTTTAATACATCAGCACCTATATTGCACTTCCAGTTCCTATTTCCAATTTCCTATTTTTTTAACCATCAAAATGTTCGTGTCTTTACTTCGCCAGCTGTGTGAATGTTCTCAAGTGTAGGGTTTTTTTTCTGACTTTGTTTAAGCTCAGATTTGTTCATTTCACCAAAAGAACACCTAAAACGACTGGGGAGGGAAGCCAAAGCTATTTCAAGCTTTATTGAGCCTCCTGAAAGAGAAGGTAGTGGCCATTTTGCAGGATTAAATCCGCTCTCATCATGTGTCTGCTCCGCTTCTTTGGAAATGGACAGAGACCTAAAGCAGGCATTTCTGTGCCAAGAGCTGAAACAGAAATTGGAAAGTAGAGTTTTAGAAAGAGATTAGAACTGTCCTCGCTTCCTCTCTTTCTCTCATCTCGCAGATGAAGGGGTTAGGGAAGACACTTTTCCCTTCTTTTTTGTTCCCTACCCAGCCTCGGTGAGGTACAGAGAACAATGAAGTGTGATTATAGTCCATCAAAAAGTCTGTACACTGGGTCAGAGAGCAAAACATACAGCGACTGAAGATTGACAGGAGCTTCCATGAGCACATACATAAACTCATAAAGCAAGGCTAAAACTACATGAACTAAGCTATTCACAGAGAGTCAATAAATTAGACGGGAGGATTGGAAACAACTTTTCCTCAAAGTCTAATATACTTGGCCTGCTGCAGCCAATCACTGCTGCTCTACCAAATGTCTTTGTAAAGTATTAATCACATGGTGTAGTGGTTAATCTGGCATACCTATTGTTAATTTGGCTGAGCCTAAGCTCATTTTATACCAGTTGCTATTTAGGAAGTGAGAAATGAATGCATCGGCAGTGACATACTGTAAGTGGAAGGACGCAGCAGGCAGTGAGACATTCAAAATCTGCCAGCGCAGTAGGATTGGTAGGAAACTCACTTTGGTCCAAAATTGTGCTTGCATTACTCCCTGATGAGACTCCCTTAAAGCAGATGCAATGTCAACCCAGACTTTACAATTCTGTCTCCTGTCTTACAATCTGGTATGGATGTTACTGAATATTTGGAATGAACAGATCATTCTAAATAAATACAGATATGAATAGGAGGTGTCAGAAAGGTTCACAGAGCATCTGGATGAGACTAAAAATGTGCATCTGGCATCTGGGAGCTAGCAAGCCATCAGATATTAAGCTCCCAGGACAAAGAAAGATCAAATAGATGAATTAATGTGAGTGTAATTCGCTGCTGTAATGCATTTGCAGAATTCACTGATTCATCCTTAGTAACTGCCTGGTCAGGGTCACGGTGGTTTAAATTAGGCTGCTAGTTTGTTTATATTTTCGAAAATAGAACCAACTAAATTAATTGGAAAATATCACAAGCAGGTACAAACAAAAATAATAACTGCGTGAACTGGATTTTAAAAATAAAGAGTTCAGCACATCTTTCAAATGATATAGGTTGATGTTTTGTCAGAGCCAGAATTCACATACTCACAGTGCTAGGATTTTTTTTTGTGTGTGTGTGTTTATGGAGAGCATATAGCAACAGTTAATATTTAATTTTAAAAAAAACATCAGGTTTAGGCCACGCCTACTTCAAATGTGGATAGCTTATATATATATATATATATATATATATATATATATATATATATATATATATATATATATGTAAATCCCATGTTTGCTTCATGCTGCAGCATTATTTTTCTGTTTTCAGTGTGACACCAAACACTCCAGAGCGGCTGATTAATTCTCTGTGTGCTGAGGCACAAACTCCGTGTGTAGGAGAGAGCATGTTCGCTTCGTCAAGCACACACACACTCATTCATCGTGCGCCAACCTTTTGCAGTCAGCAGGGCAAAATATGGTGACCTAACACATTAATCACACACATACACACACAAATAGGACATCTAAAAGGACTTTTGAATATCTGCTTGATGGTGCAGAAATGCAGAGACAAATCCATTCATCATTGACCTCTAAAACAAAATAAATAAAGTAAAAGTGACACTAAGGTTAAAGAGAGAACGTTTGCATTAAGTATTATTAATATGTAGGTAATTTTCTTTTCCAGAGTACATCCCTATTTTTTTTTCTTACCTCTTTACTGTTTGTCCTTTCTGTTTCAACTATGGGTTACAAGACTGAATGGCTATATTTGACACAGACTGATTGAGACTCAAACTGATATCTGTCAAGACATGTCACTCAATTCCAATCACTAATCAACTGTCGCCTATCCTAACTTCACCTGTCCAATTTTGACTACTGGAAAAATAATCACATGAACACAAATATGCACAACAAGAACATAAACAGTGTTATTTCATACAGCATAACACTAAGGTGTTAAAATAACACTAAGGTCTTAAAATGGGCAAAAAGCACAGTGTTCGTTATGTATAAATAGACCATTTCTTTCTATAGTATGTGAATGTCATTGCTACAAACAGTGGCAAAGGAGGGCAGCTGTCAACTAGAAAAAAAAGCTATTAACACAATGCAATCAATCGTATCGATCAATGAGTCAATGAATCATATTTATGTCTAGCTTATGTTGATTGAAATGATCATTGTAGTGTTGTAGATATTTTGATCCAATTCTATTTTAACAATATACATTGTTCAAAGCAGCTTTACAGAAAATCGAGATGTAGATTTATATTTACGTCTCTAATGAACAAACCAGAGGCAACAGTGGCAAGGAAAAACTCCCTGAGATGACATGAGGACATGAGAAAGAAATCTTGAGAGAAACCATACTTAAAAGAGAACTCATCCTCTTCTAGGTGACAGCGGATAGTGAGATTATACATCATTACAGTATAGAGGTATAGAAGAGTAAAGTCGAACAGTACTATGTGTGCTGAAAGAATGTTCAGTAGGAGTATATTGTGAATAAGGGTCCTGGGATGAGCACAGGACAGTCTTTACTGTCACAGCAGCAGCTCTACTGTATCCACTGATTATCCACTGAACTGCAGGGCAACTATGAAGCTAATACAGCGATATCATAACGTTATAAAATTTGTACCAAATGCCACAAATCCATTTAATGTGCTTTTGCCCTACCCTCCATTTCTACCCTTCGTCTAAAAACCTGCTTTTTCCAATCTTTTAAAAGTTAGAGTTTCACAAAGTGTTGTAGCACAAAATTCACTTTCAAGCTGTCAGGTGGTAGCGAGGGAATTAGGTTAAACTTCTGCTCCCTAACTTAATAACTGAGCTGACATGAACACTGCAGTATTTCTGGACGCCTGCTCAATTTATGCTCAAATCCCTTCCCGCAAAGGCAGGAGTGAGCTCATAGAAATAATGAACTGATCTAGGATGAGATCTGACGTCTCATATAACTTCCTAACCCATCCCATTAATGTAAAAACAACAACACTGATTTCTAATTACCTTACAAATCCATCATGTAGCTTCTAGCTTAGTATCCGAATCTACATGCTGGCTCAACAGCCACCAAATACACACATTTACACATAAACTGATTGCTCAGAATTCAAACATCCCCATATATGCCTCACCTCATCACCCCACTCAAGGCCAATCTGCCTGATTTAAATCTTTTTCCCTCTGGTGATCAGTCATGGCTGCCTTCTATGTTAGCTGAGTCATCTGTGATAGCCGGCAGATGTGAAAAACTGCTGTTCTTAGGTCAGTTCAGCTTCTGGTTGTGTAACACGGATGTGATTTGAAATTTGGGGGAAGGGAATGCTGATTCTGGACTGGGATCAGATTAGTCTGGTTGGTTTTTAAAAGTTGTTTTAGTGTTATGAGCTCCTGTATAGTCTTTAGTGTGAAGCAGGAGGATTAGAGACAGTGGAAAAAGGGGGAGTTGAGACAGGGTACAATTACAGAATACAATAACAAAAACTTTAAAAAAAGAAAGAAAATTGACGGAGTAATTATACTGAATATTTCTGTCCTTCACCTGGTGTCTTTTGCACAAACATTTATTTAAAAAGCTAATAAATACTCTAATTTACTTAAATAATGTATATAGATCCTTCCTAAATGGTAGATTAGATTAGAATTAGAATTACATACAGATTAGAGTATACATACATGAGGAAGGCAAAGTCTAATATCTATCAATAGCTGACATGACTGTCACTGATAGGCTGCAGGAATCTACTCTCTGGGCTAGAAGAAATCAGGCCCAGCATCTCTTCTTCATGTGTTTTTCTTAAAACTATTGGTGATGCTGTTGCACTTGGTTCCACAGAAGTCTAAAATAATCCAATAATCCATCTTAAGACATTTAAAACCAACAGGAATGTGAGTTCTCACACTCCATCTACAGTATGGTACAGCTTATCTTAGTATATTTCAGCCCAATAGATCTACTTTTTTTCATCTATAGTTTTTTTGTGAAAAATACATCAATACAACTAAATCAATAATGTGCTTTAGCGCAAATGAGTATGCTGTACTATCTCAAAAATGAAGCATGTTACTTAAACAAAGAGTCTCAAGTAATTGTTTTAGCAGTGCTACACATGTGAAGACACAAATAGGAAATAGGCAGGTGCATTATTCACATAGGGGACAACACCAACCTGGGTTGCTACTTTGCTCCAGTCTAATCTAAGGCAAACCATGCCGTGATAAAAAAAAAAAAAGAGAGCAGACGATAAAATGGTTGGTTTCATGGTCGAAAATAGAATTCAGAAATATTTATGAACCCAAGCGTGATAAACAGGGCAATGCAGAAAATTCTCCAGTGGGTCACACATGAGAAGACCCAAAATTAGAAAAAGTGGGCGATAATAGGGAGATGGTAAGAGCTGAAAATTACAAACAGTTATGAAACAGAAATCACTGAAGTATATCTAACTATTAATCGCATTGGCATCTATTCCACATTACAGACATTGCCCTTGCACATGTATTGTAGCTTGTGGGATGTCTAGAAGAAAGAGGCTGACAAAAAAGAGGCCATGGCAGATGATATGCATGTCTAAAAAAGAAAAGAAAACCCCTGAGGATGACAATGATCATGGTTTGAGTAGAATGCAGCACTAAAGTGCTTTTTAAAGCCACTCGTAAAGGCAGCACGTTTACAGCCGGCTCTAATGACACATTATGGCAGCAATTCAGCAATTAACTTTATGCAACTTCACTTGCTCCCCATTTCTCTCTTTCTCTTTTTCCTCCCCTAAAACTGCTCATATTTAGAAGATGTAATGAGGTGATAAAAAAGTAACTGCAAAATGGCTTGATGGAAAATCCAGTTCTAGTCAGAATACAACTGTGTGATAGCATACAAGCATTGTGACATGGTGTTTATTTCATCAAAGTCCATGAATACTGAGATGATTTTCCTAATCTAAACATAGACTATACAGCATACAACTTTGCTGGAATTTAAAAATCAAAGACCAATGAAAATAATGATATTTTGTCAAAAACACAAATTTGTCCATCCACTTTTACCTGAAAGAAGCCAGAAAATTACTTTTATAGACAAACACTTTAAATGCATTGCTAGCTAGCCATGGCAAGAAGTGCAAATTAGTCTAATTCAATAAAGCATCAAGGCAGCTAAATGCTAACACTGGAGAGAAACTCTGGTGGACCAAGAACTGGTCCTTTGTTTGATGACTTTCCATAAAATGAGCCCCTGGTCGATAATAATGTCCTCCTAGTCCAAGACTTTCTTTGGCCACTCGCCTGAGCAGTGTACAACAGAACACATTATATTTGTCTGGGTATAAAAGAATAAGCTCAGATTTTATTACCACCTCTTCCCCCTTTTCTGCTACACTTCGAAATAAAAGTACCAAACTGTGCTTTTCCTTGTTGCTGGGGTTCAATCAAGTGATTGAATGAATTCTGTGTATACAGATGCATGTACATGGATGTGCTTTTCGAACAGAAAGTGGTGATCAGCATGGCAGTGATTCTGTCAAAATCTGGTGACTGTTTTCACCCTGGAAACAGAACAAGGGGCATCTGTGGAGAAAGAAATTCAGGAAGAAAAGCGATTTTCAGATGGGTAATTAAAAGTTCGAGATTGCTGGAGGTTGCCAGGAAACAGCACTAAGAAAGAAAGGTTTACAAGGTAGTCTTCATGAATGACATTTAGTTATTTCTGTATCCTGACGTTACATTTGAACAGCTGGCAAGTGCAACTTGGCTATTCAAAGCTATATGTTCAAAGCAAATAGTCTGCAAGTGCAGCTTGGCTATTCAAAGCTCACCTACAGTAGAAGGTGTAGTAGAAAATAATATTCACTTATCAGCTATTGAGCATTTAGACCCTTCGAGATTAGACCCTCTTCAAGATTAGACCCTCATATCCTAGTTAAGAAAAGATGTTTATATATATATATATATATATATATATATATATATATATATATATATATATATATATATATATATATATATATATATATAGACAGTTTTGTTGTTTGTTTGTTTGTTTGAAAATATGAAGGATCTGACCAAGATCGGGTGCCTCAAATCCATTCACCAGCATGTAATCCAACATATATACTACTCACCAAGCTAAGATCCTCAATCCTCTCAGATCCAACCTATTATAATAGCAGGTTGGAACCCACATATCCCCCTCACCAAGATCAGATGCCCCCTCTTCAAGGTTAGGCCCTCATATCTCAGTCAAGATCAGATCCTTCCTCTTAAAAGTAAGAACCATCATATCCCAGTCAAGATCAGATCCTTCCTCTTAAAAGTAAGAACCATCATATCCCAGTCAAGATCAGATCCTTCCTCTTAAAAGTAAGAACCATCATATCCCAGTCAAGATCAGATCCTTCCTCTTAAAAGTAAGAACCATCATACCCCAGTCAAGATCAGATCCTTCCTCTTCAAGGTAAGACCTCTCTTATCCCAGTCAAGAATAGATTCCTCCTCTCCAAGTTTCAACTCTTCGTATACAAATAACCAAGATCAAATCCCTCCTCTTCGAGGTCAGATCCCTCACATCCAATACAAGATCAGATCCCTCCTCTTCAAGATTAGACCCTCATATCCTAGTCAAGAAAAGATGTCTCCACTTCAAACTTAGACCCTTCATATACCAGTCACCAAGATCATATCCTCCCCTTCAAGGTTAGACTCCTCATATCCCAGTCAAGATCAGATCTCAACTCTTCAAGGTTAGACACTTCATATACCAGTAACCAAGATTAGATCCCTCCTCTTTAAGGTTAGACCCTTCATGTCCCAGGGAATATCAGATCTCTATAAATCAGATCAGATTATATCCACCAAAGTTATTGCCCTAATATCCCCCTCACCAAGATGCTTCCTCATAAAGGTTAGATCCCTTGCATATACAATTCACTAAGATCAAATCCTTATATCCCCTATAAATGTGGGATATACAGTATAAGGGAGATATGTGTAATCCAATCTTAGTGGAGTATATGAGGGATCTGATCTTGATGAAAGGGATATGAGATGAGAACATATGTAAATCCAAGAGAAAAGGAAGACATGCATACCATCCAAGTTTAGTGAAATAGGCTTATCACTACAAATGACAGAGAGAGAAGAGCTGATAATAAAGTAGAGGGTGGTACAGTGGGTAGAATTGCTGCCTCACAGGAATCCATCATCCGGGGTATATTATTTCCATGTGCCCAGTGTTCATGGGATAGGCTCCGGATCCACCACAACCCTGACAAGGATAGATGAAGATGAATGGAATGAATAATGATATTCAAGTATGATTGAGTGAGACAAATGAAGAGAGAAAGATTTTCTAATGTATGATTGAGAGAGCCAGATGGAAAACAGCCAAAAGAGAAGAAAAGGGGCATCATGCAATGCGGAATAAAGAATGAGAGAGACTGAGAGAGAGAGATGGGGAATGACTGATAAAGAGATCAGTTGACAGGCCGGTGAAAGTCTGTGACAGTTTATTCCCTCCAGTATACTCTCAGGCCCTCATCTTTCCTGATGTGGAAAACGAACCATATCACTCTTCATTCTAACAGGGTAGCTAGGGACATGCTCGGGGACAATGAGAAGAGAAAGTGAAGTGAGCGGAAGAGGAACCAAGGAAGAAAGCAAAAAGTCCCTCCCGATCAGTCACTGAATGTCAGTCTGGCAAAACTCTGGGCAGGGCATAAATATCCCTACTAGTTGGTATTGTAGGAGATTATACACTCCTAGGATACTTTCCTGCACATCTCTAAGTGACAGTTGGAGCTTCTGAGCTCCAAGATCAGACATTTGTCTGTTCACGCTTTTGACAGACAGCAAAACCTCTATAAACTCTCAGTAGTATTTCAACATATCAGCAGAGTTTCCATCATTGTGCTATTATGCAATTACAGTGTGACAAAATAAAATTTTACACACACATAAGAATGCTGTGTAGATTTACTGTAACAATATTTTTTCTTAACATTTTCTTAAGTAGTGCAGTTTCCTACAAAACACTGGACCACCGCAATTAATATATTAATTACATATAATATATTATATAACAGCAATGAGCCTCATGATAATGAGGAAAAAATATATAAATATTTTTGTTAATTTTCCTGAAGGGTGCCGATATTTTTGGAAATGTCTATGAGAGATCTTGTAATGGCATCACACTCTGGAAGTGTGTGTGTGTGTGTGTGTGTGTGTGTCCATTAAATCAGATCTTAATCACTGCCTGCACCATAATCTGGTGGTATGTATACAGACACACACTTTTTTACATTTTACATATTACATTTTTTTTAATATAAAATTTTATTAAAAAGGTATGTCATGGTAAAGGTCAGGTGAGCTGCTATGGTGGTGAACATTTCCACTTTCACTGATCTCAGGCCAGTTTCATAATTACTCTCATTATATTCAGTGCTGCTTTTTAAGTTGGAGACATTGGTCTTGGATCAGTGAAAGGACACTGTGGCCCCATGGCTCCCTGGAGAGGCATCATTTGGCATCTTAAATGTTACCCAGCATGCCTGGTGGTACTTGGGATGACAGCAGAAATATGGGAGGCGTCGCAGGAGATCTGAGGAGGCAATAAAGCGTGAGGAAAGGAACATTGATACAGAGGAAGAGGTCACCACGGTGACTGGAGCTTCCTGCGAGTCAAAGTATGAGCTAAAATCTATTCCAGTGTGTGTGTGTGTGTGTGTGTAGAGAGAGAGAGAGAGAGAGAGAGAGAGAGAGAGAGCAGTAAAAGGAATGAAATATAAAGAGAGAGCTGAGACTGTGGCAGAGATACTGTCTGAGAAGAGGTTCCAAGAGGCTGACCTCCACTTCACCCCAAACCACTACCACAATAATGGATTAATTAAAGAGATATCATCTCCTTCATTTATATAGGAAGCATTCTGGATCACAGTCTCTCTAATGACATGACATATTTCACAAAATACAACAACATCCTCCAAGTTTAGTATGTACCCTAAAACATCTGGCCCAGTTTTCTCTTACTCTCCCTGGTCTCTAACTACCACAAATAGCACAAGCACTGGAGAACAGCACAGAACAGCAACATTCTCAAAGGAGCTGTACTGTATATACACACACACATTCAGCTCCAGTATAGTACCTTTGGAAACAATGTGTAAAAATAGGTTATAAATAACATCTTTGTGGATAGTTAGCTCAATATGAAATATGAGGAAAACCCAACACAAGGAAATGGACAGATCTCATGACTTGAAAATCCAAAGATCGTTCCATCCTATTCTTCATCACCTTACTCCATCACTGTCCTTTGTGGTGGAAGTAGATGCCTAGGGACAATCCATGTCCAGCAGAACTAAATTATTATGAACTGAGAACTACTAGCCATATAAGTAGGCATAGGGGAGTGGAGAGGATCTGTTTTTGATCCTCCCCAACCATACTACCCACAAATGTTGAGCTCACTGGGCATTCTTCTTCAGGTTTAACCTCACCTACAGCCGGGATTGAAGAATAATAAACTGACGACTTGAGACGGCCTCCAAAAACATTTCTCCCACAATCCTGCAGTGTAGCTCCCATATGCAGGGAGATCATGGAAAACATCAGAAGAGCTCAGAATGATGAACCCACGCCACCAGAGTGTCTGTCTGAGATTACTTTTGCCCATCAAACCATGTGAGATCATCTCTTCCATTGGGCCCATACCTCTAACAGATCTGGAGATCCTGGAATCTAGAGAAGCATCAAACTGGTGGTTAATAGAACATCTGACTGTACCACATTCCCCTGGTCACACATTTCCATAAATTTTATCACTGATCTACAGGCTTCATGACCATCTATCTAGTGAACTGGAGGGATATGGTCCTGAAGAACATGCTGCTACCTCTAAATTTCTGGGTTACTTCCTAATTGTAGAGTATAAAAGACCAACACATTGCATCATTGCAAAGTCTTGCCAATCCTGATGAACTATGATGCCTTGCCTGTTGATTACTCTTTTGGATTTGCCCTCTGGTTTGTAATATTGTGCTTCACTGTATTTAACCCTTGCCTGCATTACGACTCAGTCTTTGGATTGTGTTTCTGGCTTTGTAAATAAACCCTCCTGTACATGGATCTTCAACCAATGTTTGTTACAGCATTGTCAAAACAAACAAGTAATTAAATGAATGTACAAAAAAATACATGTTTTTGTGGCAAATTTAATTATTTATGCTCACATTTCAATAAATGTATATTTATTAATCGTCACATTATGCAACATAGTTATTATTTCATTAATATTGTCTAAAATATCCCTCCATACATATGAACTTTAAAGGTAATTGATTATTCATTTTTAAAAAACACAGAAATGTCAGGGCTTATGAAAGAGAATCTCTCTCTCTCCCTCTCTCTCTCTCTCTGTCTCTCAGACACACTGATACGCACAGGCCAGGACACACACAAATCAATGTGAGGTAGAAAAGCTGTTTTTGCTTCTGTCTGCAGTTTTTTTTAATGGTTGTCAGTAACTAGATGCAGCATCTCCCACACGCTCTACACTAGCGCAGTGTTAGTCAGGAGAAAGTCCAATGCATCATGGGCACCGTGAAACGCTGTAATACCGATAAATACACAACACAGGGGTTATGAAACAACTTACCTGTGATGTAGACCTTTAGAATAGGATAAAGAAGCCTACATGCTGATCATACCAGGCATCATGGTTTCCACTTTTTTTGTACATATAATATGAGTCATTGTTTTTTGTTTTAGAATATACATTTATTTAATTTTTATATATTTTAAATTTAGTAGCCATAGGCAGTATCCAGGCTTGTCGTCAATGACAAACAGGTCACACCATCTATAAGCATTTTGTATGTGTTTTCAGATTCACTTCTTATCACTAATCACAATCTGTTCTGCATTAACTGTAAGCCTAATGCTGTGTGTAATAACAAAAAAACTCCCAATTTTTATATCAATTCATTTTATTTTTGAAGCTTTATATTCTTTCTTTCATCTTATTAAACGAAAACAATTGTTTCTATACTAGTTGTAGTTTTGTACAGGTCCCTGTGTCCTTCTGTAGTGTCCTGGAGACACCTGGAGTCTCATCCATCACTCCTACAATGTTTGTTCCAGTGATACTATCTACTCACATCTGTTGTAGTCTTGAAGATATTTACACTTTTTTTTTGCTGCTTCCTTGAAGCCCCATTCATCTTCCCATCATGAGATACACGCATACATACTCAAAATAAAGCCAAGAACAGTGATATCACCTCAACCTACTCACAGTCCCTCTCTCTCTCTCTCTCTCTCTCTCTCCATTTCAGTCAATCCCTTTGCTTGACTCACTTATTACATTGCTGTGTTAGGATGATTCTTCAATGTTGGAGGACACACACACACACACACACACACACACAAAATCACACAGTAATACACTCCCACTTGGCCGGACCATCTGTTTCCGGTTTTCTCCCTGGCTGTGGTCCTTTGGGACTCGCACACACTCATGAGTGTCATACGCCTACCAGTTATTAATGGCAAATCTTGGATCAGTCTAGTACACAGTGTACACTAGAACACAGCTTATAGACTCTTACCGCTCTATTTTCGTGCAGGTGAAAGGGTAATTTGCTGGTGTAACACCAGTATATTTATTCCCCCTTGCTCTCAGTTGCTATTTTCATTCTCAGAAATGAAGAACACTGAGCATTGCATTACTGCAGCCATTTTTAAAAATAAATTTTCAAAAACTAAATTTTCTTTCCACTAGCGCAACCTCCTTGTCCTTTTTTTTTTTTTTTTTTGACAATTTAGAGGCTACTATCTAACATCAGACAGCTTGTATATGTGTACTTGGTATCAGTGCTTCATAATATAGTGCGCGCACACACACACACACACATACACACACTGTTTTATACGCTTTGCTACCAGGAAGTTCACACGCTAAATGTGCTGCTCTAAGATATTGACATTCAGAAGCCAGGCAGAGCTCGAAGAATCCTGCTTCTTCGAGGCTTCGTGTTGAGCAGTGTGTTTGTGTGTATGCTTGTTTTTCTGGTGAAAGGTCAGCTCTGTCGTAACTGTAGCCAAGCTGCAAGTGCAATGTGTGTGTGTGTGTGTGTGTGAGTGAGTAAGAGCTGAAATATGGACTCTGTCTTATGTCCTGCTGGTCACGCAGGAGACATGTACCCTTATTTCTTGTTGTGCAATTATTCACCCCCTTCTTCACTTTCTCTAGTCATGATCCACGTCTTTTAAATGGACCGGATCAATTATAGACCACTTCTGATGAATATTCATTGATGCAGGAAAGGATACAGTATCATGATCATGATAATCAAGATACAAGACATAATCTGTGTCCCTCATTTCTGTCAGTGCCAGCTTGATTTAACAACAAAACAGCAAAATGAAAAATTTGGACTGTGAAAAGTTGTTGGATTTTGCCTGAGGAAGGAACTTCAAAAGAGTAAGTTCAGAAATTCAAAAGAGTATGTTTGGTTTTGTGAAGAAGGGTCTGTCAGCAGACCACAGCGCAGTGCATGTCTTTGAGGGAGTGTAAACTGGTGTGACTTTGAGACAATCAATGAAATTAAGGACATAACACCAAACATATAGGTGCTGGTGCCTAAAGGTAGTTTTATGATTGCATTCCAAGAAGTCAGTTTGAGGAATCTGAGATATCCATTCAGAAATTCTGTCAGGTTAGCTCCTTTTAGCTAGCTAGCTAAATAAGTTAAAGGAATTACAGAGAAAAAAAACAATGTAACATTTATTAGCTTCAATGTGCTATGGCATAGATTCTACAAGTTCCTGGAATTGTGTACTGGAGGGATGAGCACCATTCTTCCAAAAGATATTCCCTACGTTGGTGTGATTGCACAAAAATCTCCCATATGTGTTCAATTGGGTTGAGGTCTGGTGAGTGAGGTCATAGCATATGATTTACATGATTTTCATAACTAATGTTACCTAGTTAGCTGTATGTAATGTTAGCTAGATGCCAATGACTTCCAAAAAATGTATTTATTCTATATAGAACTGTGTCAAAAACACACTTTGTCTGCTATGCAAACTTTAGTCTATGGTGAAATGAGACAGCTGGATAGCTACTAGCAGCTGCACAGACACCCATTTAATCTCTGGTAACGTACATGAAATATTGTTTATGTAATTTTAGTAAACCTACACATAGAGGTGTACAGGTGAACAATAATAGATGAGGGATCATTGTTAGCTAGGTAGCTATTTAATGTGTTCATTTGCAAATCAACAAAGCTAACCAGCTAGCTACAACACTCTGGTTGTGTGTCCACTCACAACTTCCCCTTCTATTTTAGTGATAAACCAAACAGAGCACATTTACAGTCCAACTTCACTAAAGACAAAGCTGATATTATTTGCATTATAAGGAAATAGTCGGTAGCATCTAAACTACAGTACAGGTTCACTGTTCAGTTCGTTTTCATCTTGGGTTCTCATTTTAATCATGCAGAATTTGAAATTTTTCGCTCTCTGCCCTCTGCAGCTGAAAAAGCAGCCGGCGTGAATTTTTTTCATACATGACACTTCTCAATCACCTCTCTCTCTCACCATCTCTTTCTCTCTCTCTCTCTTGCTCTCTTTCCGAAGTAAAGGCAAGCTGAGTGAATACAGATGAGCTCTGGATCAATATTTCTTCTTTCTTTCTTCGTACAAATTCATCTGCATCTATTGAAACTATTCAACACATTTGCAAACACAAAAACAAAACAGCTCTTTTTTTCGAATTTCATGCATTTCCATTCAGGTTTACGTAAATGCAATTTCACACTATGAATAAAAAAAAAACAACAGGTGGAAGGAAATCCCGCCAGAGAGAAATGTCGTTACCTCAGGCTAGACTCCCTGATCCCGGAGGCAAACAGGAAGTCATCACCTATAAAAGGTCAAGCGGCCATTTTGTCATGTGCCTCTACGACTCTGTGCGAGTTCACTGGACGAAACCTGACCCTTGTTTCGTCCAGTATGCCACCGGCTGCCTCAAGGGCTGTGTCTGGCATTTTCTATCCCCTTGCCCATCTCCTGTTTTTCTCTTTCCTCCAGAGTGTGTGATTAACCGTTCATGCGTTTCTGACTGCAGGCTTTCGTGCTCACTGGGTGTGTTCATCCAACCTTGCAGAACAATCAGCATCCAAACACACACTTACTCCCACAGCTCTGTATGTGCCATTAGTCTTTAGTATTGCACTAGCAACTGCTATACTACTGCTGATGCTGATGAAAAATCTGAGCTAACTGAAGTGAAGCTAGTGAGGAGGAAAAGCTGCCAGCTTGTCTTGAGAGTGTGGGTGTGTGACTAAAACTGTTCTCCACCATCCGAGAAAATTGGATACAGCTGCAGTACGGGTGGAGACAAATTGAACAGCTGTAGTGCGAAAGCCTTGCCGGAGTGTCACATATTGTGATGTTCAATACGATCACTGAAGGCAATAAGGGAAAGTCCCTCTACAATAGCTTTTATTCAGCGAAATATCATAAGTGATAGGACATCGATTTTGAGTTGCAAGCGAAACTTTGTATTTAGTGCAACTTTGGTGAATTCTGACAGGGGAATTTACATCTTCAACCAGCATCGCAACTGCCTGCAAGCCAGCCCTCTATCTTTCACAAAGAGAGTCTGGTATATTTCATCACTAAATATGACTAAGAATTGTGCAATTTCACAGAAAAAGCCCATGTAACCAACACTGCAAATGGCCAGCTATATGATTCTTTTTTTAAGGAAATATTATATATATTTCCACAGATAGTTGAATATGAAGTTTTGCCAACCATTTTTAAATGAACCTCTGACAAGCACCTACGTACAAAAGCTACTGCTTACATGTTTACAATAAAGAGCCTCTGAGACTGGATTGTACAGTTTATGCTTGAAGATAAATAAAAGCCTCTGACACTGTTAAATCACAAATTTATTGAAAAACCATATTTCTTGTTACTAGTGATGCTATAAAGTTTTTTTTTAATACAGTAACTGTATCTTCCTCTGAGAACCTCACTGCATTACAGTGTTCACAAGTTTGCTTTCCTTTTGGAAATCAGTGCATGGAAATGTGTGTACAAGCATGTGCCAGAATGCAACCTGAAAGATCCTGAAGCTTGTGACCAGAAAAGTATAAAAGCTATCAGACCCTAGGTAGAGCATCTGAGACTGAGACTATTCAATATAGAGGGCAAAAGATTCAAAATGGAGGCAGTGCTAACTTTAGCAGCATGTAAACATGACATTTTACATACCTTATGTACATTACTCTAAAACTAAAATTTAAAAATGTTTAAAAAAGAGGCGGCATGGTATATGATCAACCAGAAGGCTGGATTAGATGGTGTAACTATCTTTCAATTGAAATTATTTTTCCCCCAGTAAACAAAGCTTGTGTATACACAGGATTTTGTACACCTAAATTTAGGACATTGAACTGCTGAACTGCATTCACAAATGATCCCTTATTCTCAGTACAATATCACTATATTTAGCTACAACTAAAATCCTAAATCATGGCTAAATTGCTAACTGCATCAAAACACCAATTTTCAGGCCATGCCTATTTTACAGAGAGATGCAAACTTAAAATTGCAAGTATGAATGCAGTTTAATAAAGGTGTGCCACTTGATACATGTTATATAACCTTCCTTTTAGTACTATGGTGAATATAATAGAGGCTAACCACACCTGTAGGCTAGTTTTGCTCACTAGCTCACCCTGAGTATTTATGTTCCCTCGTGTACCTGTGGTGCACTTTCAGAACAGGGGGACAAAGAAAGAGAACAAGACAGATGTCCTTCACTTAGAAATCATTCGCTTTTAGTGCTGTGAGTCAGTGAGTGCTGAGCCAGTAAGGCGACACAGCATGTGATACATCTCCTTTATGTAATTTAGAGGACAAAATTCAACTAAGAGCCTGAGAGAACAATAAATATGAGTGGGCGAGAGTGTGTGTGTGTGTGTGTGTGTGTGTGTGTGGTGTGAGAAATGGGAATTCATTTACAGAACATAATTATGTACAATCTTTAGACTTTATGGAAACAAGTGAATGCAGCCAGTCCTTTTGTTACATAATAACAATTGCTTAGGATTTTTTAAAGAATTTTTTTTAATTTAAAGAAGATTACAGCCCATTACATAAATAGTGAAACTTTTTCTTCCAAAAAAAAAATAAAACATCAGAGCAGATCAGCAATTTTAGCTATCAGCAGCATGGCAGTGCAGTCTATTGGGGGCAATATAATAACTGATGTAGTGCATGTCTGACTGTGTGTGTGTTTGTGTGTGTGTGTGTGTGTGTGTGTGTGTGTGTCTGACGGATGATAGTGACAGAGAGGGGATGTGATGTTTGTGCATGCTGAGAGACAGGATGAGGGGGTGAATACACAATTACTATGATTCAGGAAATGATATGAACAGAGGGATATGTCTGGTTTACACAGACACACACACACACACACACACACACACAGATGAATGAATGATGAAAGGATGGATAAATTAATGGATCAATCGATGTAGGTGTGGAGGAATGGATAGATAAATGGGTGAATTAATGAATGGATGAATTTATGGTTGGATGGATAATGGATTAGAGGATGGATAGATGGATGGATAAATGGATGAATAGATTGATGGATGAACTTATGGTTGGATATATAAATGAGTAGTGGATAGATGAATGGATGGATGAATGGAGAGAATATATGACGTGTGTGTGTGTGTGTGTGTGTGTGTGTATGCATATGAGGTATCAAAGAGTGGATATGAAATCCTTAGGCAATAGAACAGAAAGGTTAGTGAAGCCATTAACCACTAGAAGTCAGTCAAAATGTATGTGTGTGTGTGTGTGTGTGTGTGTGTGTATAGTGGCTATTGTTGACTGTACTTCAGCACAGCAGACATCTGGTCTGGTAACAAAATACTACACACACACATACACACATACCTGGAAACCTAAGACAGGACAGATCTGCTGATCCTTCTTTGTGTGTGCTGTGGTGTAGGCACACTTTTCTATTATTCAATGGATTCGAACTCAGCCCCACACACACACACACACACACACACACACACACACACACAAAGCTCAGCACTGTTTGGCTACTGCAAGCTACCACAGTTTGCATCATCAAACGATGACTCCCTGTCTAACAGATGGGTCTTATCAATATTTCCATCTATCAAGATCTCTCATCTTGCTTATCTCTCATCACTCTTTCTCTCGCTGTCTCTCTCTGTTTCCTGTGCGCTCTTTCTTTCGAATGGTGACATCAAAGTCCCTCTGAAGTCTGTCCAGAAGGACAGAGAGAAAAAGACAGAGGACAAGAAAGAAAGTTGAATGTGTTTGCCAGACTGAAATCTAAATCCTGTATTACATCCAATATACAGAATATATACAGTATACATTCGCTTAGTACACATAATCACTTCCTGTGTTTCTAATTCCTCATTGCCAGCTATTTTACAGAAAAGATGCCTGGTGAATTGAACGTCACAATTTTGTGTGTGGCTAAAATGTCTCTCAGATCTCTCAGTTTGAGTAATTGGATTGAAATCTGCTTGAATATGCGTCTTGACATTTTACACCTGCCATTTTATGAATCATATCTGATACTCATGATGCATAACACAGCTGAGTGTATAAGGCATTCTAGACTAGTCTGTCAGGTAGTGTTTAACTACTCTAAAGTTGTTTCCACAGCTCAAAATCCATATTATAAGCACATAGTAAATGAAATGGGTGATCAATGACTAACAAACAGTGCGTGTCTATATATACAAAACCAGTGGCGAGACACTTCAACATCACTGAACATCGCGTTAATGATATATCTTTGGAACCCCATGGAATGATTGTCATGTTTTGACAACAGCAATTTCATCAACCATTTCAAACATCCACTGAAACATTTGTACATTTATTGCGTTGTTATTCGCAAGGACTCACGCACAACCCAAGTCATTGCCATGCGTTGTGTGTTCTTTGTTCTTCCTGTAGACAAATGAACGAGTTTCAGACAGCTTCCTTTCAGTTTCATCATTTAATTCTCCAGGCACTTCCCTCTGTCCCTTCAACAAAACCCCTTTCATCTGCTCTTGTTATCCTCCTGCTAGTCACACCAATCCAGCACAGATGTCCTTCAACCATCCACCAACCACCTCCCTCACACACACACACACACACACACACACATCTGTGTATTAATACTATATTTAACACTTGACTTCATCGCAATATTTACCATTTAAAAGACTCATTCATTTCCATTCATCTACTTGTTATTTGTTATACCACAGCACGGCTGAATGCTCGAATCTGATTGGTCAGAAGGTATGCATTATTTTCATATAAAGGCATGGCTCGGAAAGTAGTTCCGGCTGTAACATGAATGATAGGTTAATATTAATACGCTCGTTCTAATATATTACTGTTTCCATAGTAACAGCTCACACAGGGACTTGTATGGCAGACGTTTCACATAATCTAACACTGTTAAACAAATTTTTAAAAAAATGTGTTGTTTAACAAAGTAAAATATAATCATTGATGTGGTAACGCTGTTTCTTAGGAGACATTTATTTCACATTTATGGAAGGAGTCTCGGTTGTTAGCGCTTTGTAACAGTCATTTCCAAGCACAGGAAAGTCTTCAGGACAGACGCTTTCTGGTTTCTCTGGCAAATGACAAACTAGTTTTTTTTTAACGACAGACAGTGAGTGAGAGAGATCAGATTAAGTGAGAGAGAGAAACAGAAAAAAAAAGTGAGAGGCTGGTGAAGGAATGACTTTTTTTCACGGCTGTAACTTAAGTGAGAGCATGAGCTAACTTGTGTCTCGGATGTCCCACAGCATTAAATCTAACTATAAACCCTTAAAATGTGAGATGTGTTGTTCATCATCGAATTAAACATTGTCATCGATGGTAAAATGCTGTGGTATAAGTGGAATGACACACTCCAGACCAGACTGTTGTATGAAAAAAAGCCGCGTGTTATTCCTTACTTGTTTGACAAGCTAGCTAATTAATTAGACTAGCTAGTTAGCAAGATAGCCAGTTAACACATTAGCCAGCCAATGAAATTGCTTCAAATACATTGTGCTTGCCATTGTACAACATAATATATGTACTTCTTAGTGGATAAGCGTACAAGGACATATTAAAACAGTATTAAAACCCCATTAAAACCTATTACAAATCTGATTCCTTTATACAGAGCTATTCCAATCCATAATAAACAGGGCTTGGCTTCAACAAGTGTTTCTTGTATTTTTGTCATGAAGTCCACATAGTAACCACACTTTTTTCACAAAAGCACAAATAAAAAAGGATGTCTTAGTCCATCTGAGCTGGAACTATTGATTTCCTGTCTTTTCAGCTTTGAGAGAAAAAGCTTGAAGCTTGTTACTTGGATCAACAATCTGATACCAACACAAAAAGACACACTGAGAGTCTGAGAGTGGTGATAAGATTAAATGGCCACTTCATAATGAACAACATACTAATACTGAGTAGGATTCCTCTTTGCTCTCAGAACAGCCTCAATTCTCCGTGACGTGGATTATAGAAGGTGTTGGAAACATTCCTTTAACCATGTTGACATGATTGCATCACAAAATTGATGCAGATTTGTCAGCTGTACGCTCATGCTGTGAATCTCCCGTTCTACTACATCCCAAAGCTGCTCTATTGGATTCAGATGTGGTGACTGTGAAGGCCATCGAAGTACACTGAACTCACTGTCCATGGATTCATGCTGACACTGCTATCTGCATATGGCAACAGATATCAACATTCCTCAGACCAGGAGATGTTATTCCAATCTTCAACTGTCTGCTTTCAGTGAGTCTGTGCCCTGTGTAGCCTCAGACTGCTGTTCTTGGCTAACCCAAAGTGGTCTTCCACTGTTGAAGCCCATCTGCCTAAAAATTTGACATGATATGCATTCTGATATGCTTTTTTGCTCACCACGTTTGTAAAGAGTGGCTATTTGAGTTACAGTGTCAATATCACATAAGCAAGAGTGCAAATTGTACTGAATATCAACACAGCTATTTAATGCTGTTATTGTACTGTATATTACAAAATACTGTCATTTTAGAAGTTTCATTAGTATTTTTTAAGATTATCATATCAATTCGCATTACTCTATTTGCATCAAAAGTTAATAAGTTAAGTAACCTTAAAGTATGTTTAAGGTTAGGGTTTGGGTTGGGGTTAGGGTTTGTATCTTTTCTTACAACGTCATTCATATGAAATCGACTGAAATCCAGTCTTCCTCACTTGTTCCAATAAGCTCCAGATTCTCCTGAGGTTTTATTTAGCATAATGTTTATAATTAATTGGACACTTTGTACATATCTCACACAAGGTATTATGGAATTATTGAATACATAAATGCTAAGATACAAAGTGTCCTTAAGTTAACTCTGGAGAAATTGAAGTTCACTTTAAAAATGATAAACACCTAACTGTTTGGGTGAGATTCACCAAACCTAAACACACACACGCACCCACACACACACACACACACACACACACACACACACATGGAAAGAAACTGGAAGTGTTAACACATAACTAACACTTTCAAAATGTACTATGTAAATGTACTATGTGAAAACTCACACTCTGTACAACATGTCCATGTGTGTTTGTGTGTGTGCTCACGGATACAGACCGAAGATGACTCACGGTGCCATTACACAAGCAAACATTGACCCAGGAAGAAACATACACGCTCACGTATATATACAAATTGACATTCATACACACTTACGTTTATACGCAATGACAGTCATACACAATTTGTTTTGTTGTCACATTAGGACACAGGAGTCTTATATAACGTTTTTTACTACACAAAGACTATTCACAACCCGTCCACTAATACAGTATTATATAATATACCGTATATGCTGAAGGCTTCATGGTAGATCTGTAACATGCTCCAAAATACTGCCTTCTTTCCACCAGAAATGTTTTAATTAAAAAAAAGACTCTAATAACAACCTACTATGTATTTTGAAGCAAAATGGCTTTCATTCACTGTAAGCACCTTTTTCTCATATTTCCTTTTTTCAATTTTTTTTCTATTAAAGCATAAATGGTAAAGCGGGACTTTAAAGTGGGCAATTCTAGTTTATTACTTATTTATTCTTTTTTTTTGGCTTCTGGCATTCTGTAGACACTTCACAATTTCTCAATATATTAAATCTTTTTTTGCCACATTTTAGTTTACATTGGTATTTTGAAATCTGCTAAACAACCAGCCCATTTTAATCCCATTCAACTTTAATTGGAATTAGATTATTGTTATTTGGCCACAACAACATGTGGAATATGGGGGAAATTAGAGGAGTGGAAAGAAAATTCTCTAGTAGGGGGTTACACTGGGGGCTGGGGTTCACTGAGATACATTAGGCTCCATCATAATTGGTGTGATTGAAGATCTTGGATATGCGCATAAAGGGGGCCGAGGCACTGCTGGTATTGTTTTAATGCTCCTTATTAGAAACTAGTAGATGTATAACAGTAGGTGTGTATATTAAAATATGTAAATGTGGGGAAAAATAAAGTGATGGCAGTAGAATTTGATATAAATATTATATACTACGCATGCCATTTCTGTTATTATCTTTCTACAGACTGAATTAGTTGAGACAAAACATATTTTTTTAAATATCAGCTGATTTTGCCATTTAATTTTATGTTTTGAATTGTTAACTATGCGTTATCCATCCATGTTTCATTTTGAATATTTTTGAGCTCTATTTTTTCCATTCAAACAACACAATGGTGGCATTTTCAATGTAACAAACAGTAATAAAACTTGTGCATAAAATCACAGCATATTCTGTTACCATATTTAAAGTAGTGTATATAAGGTTTCAGTACTGTATTTCTTTTTATTTAAAATGGTGTCCAAAAGAATTCTGCACATTTGATTAAAAATAAACCACTATAATAAGCAATATATCATTTCTTCGGATTCAATTCCTATATTAATTTGAGTCATACAATATGTTTCTTCAGAATATCCTGTATTTGTTATTTAAACCAGGTGCATCATTTTTTAATGTGAGTAATCAAATATAGTTATGCCACAGACACAAACACACACACACACACACACACACAATATAAGAAAAGCTATGCTCAGAGTGTATGTTGCACACATATACAAAAGAGTGCAGACGCATGTTAATTTCACCACCAGCACAATCTGACGAGGTCACGGCTCATTCAGTGTGTGTGTGTGTGTGTGTGTGTGTGTGAGATATTCAGAGATGCTCAGTGCAGCAAAAAGCAGTGATACACACTGACAGCTCTTACAGTAGCGCCCACTCCTGCACCGCACACCTACAGTACAGATCAATCTGAATCCTATCACTGAGGAGTCACCTCTTGTTCTCTCTCACTCCTCACTCTCTCTCCCTTCATTTTCCTTCTGTCAATCACACATCTGCAGCAAAAATGGCATTTCACATTGCTTTTAATTGCCAGTGTATCAAATGCAAGAATCACTGTCTACTACATCATTGCCATGTATTTGATCACTACTCTCCTCCATAAGTAGGCAGCATTTTTATGCAGCATTTGCAGCATTTTTTTTTCTTTTTTTCAGGCAGTTGCCAGCTGTCATTCTGGGTGTAGGCAATCCCATAATTCTGTGCACCAGATTTCTGCAGGCAGGTCTCTGGTTTTCCTTTGGAGTATGCTGTTATGGGTTGATTTGTTTTGTCCTCAGATTGTGGGTTGTATAATAAATAGGACACATATCAAAATTGTTTTATTTCCAAACCAAATAGAAAAGTTACGAGGTGAATATTAGAACATACACTCACTACATGCAATTATCAAATCAGTCAATCATGAAGCAGCAGTGTACATACAGGTCAAGAGCTTCGGGTAAAATTCACATGAAATATCCAAAATGGGAACAAATGTGATCTCAGTGACCGTGGCATGGTTGTTGGTGCCAGACGATCAGAGAGAAGTCAGAGGAGAATGGCCAGACTGGTTTAAGCTGACAGGAAGGCTATGGTAACTTAAATAAGCACTCTTTACAACCATGGTGAGCAGAAAAGCATCTCAGAATGGACATGTTGAAGCTTTAGGTGGATGGGCGACAACAGCAGAAGACTACATTGGGTTCCACTCCGGTAGGCCAAGAACAGGAATCTGAGGCTACAGTGGGCACCGAAAATGTACAGTTAAAGATTGGAAAAACATTGCCTAGTCTTTTTCCAATGTTCAAAGCTCTTGACCTGTATCTGCATGATTTTACTCACTGTGCTGCAGCCACTTGATTGAATCAGCAGCTGTACAGGTGTTCCAAAAAAAATTGTATTCGTGATTTTTGGAGCTTCAGAGTCAAGATTTTTCCAATTGGGATTGTTTCAGGGCTAGTTTTGAATATCTATTCGGCTAGTTTTGTCATGTAGATGAGGCAACCCTGGTTTCATGAACGCTTCAACAAACATGGCTGACCAAACTGCCATAGCTATTCGTTTGTCTTATAGTTCACAGTAATATTTGTGTTTGTATTTGTTGAGCTAGAAGTTGTTCTGCGGTTAAAACAGCAGTTACAATTAACCAGCAAATGTAAAACAACCTAACAGCTTATGTAACTAGCTAGTTACTTGCTGTTTAGCTAGCTACGCAGCTATGTTATTCAGTGACCAGTAGTCTATTTGTGTTTAACAAAAGAAAAATGGCTGCCATTAGTTCGGGGTTCATCCTCTGGTAAGCTGATAAACTAGCGAATAACAGTAAATAAACTAACGTAATGTACGCAGTGCGGTAAAAATGATGATGTATGATAATGTGGATAACTGAAGGAGTCCCAAATGCCTATTCTTTTTGGGTTTAAGTACTGCCTCTTTGAAGGATGTATGCTACTAAAGCAGGCTCTGAGAGAGAGAGAGAGAGAGAGGCTCTCAGTGGGTGTGAATTTTTCTGTTTAGTGTTTAAACACACATTCAGATGAAGTGTTTAAAGAAGAGGCATATGCTAGAACACCAGGGCTTCCCTGTTGGTCATTCTTTATTGTCTATTTATTTGTACTGCTGCAGAGCACACACTCACACACATACAAAAAGAGAGAGGGAGAGAGAGAGAGAGAGAGAGAGAGCGCGAGAGATGGAATATCCCCCAGTGGTGATGCGTGTCCTTCAGAGAGCTGAGGGGATCAGAGAACTAGGGCAGGGGGGGGAGCACGAGAGAGAGTAGGGCTGATTTGATGAAACGTACGCATTGAGAGCAGGAAAAAAAAAAGGGGAACCAGAGAGAGAAAGAGGGAAAGAGAGGAAGAGAAAGGAGTAAAATAACAAGGGGAAGGGAGAGCAAAAAATAACAGCCACTCTGTTAAAGTCTATTGTGAAAAGTGCAGTCTGAAATAACAGGCCCCGCCTACACTTCAGATGAAACACACACACACACACACACAGGCTTGACTTTAAGCCCTCAGACATAAACACTGGCTTGATGCTGGTCACTGAGAATGTGTCTGCAAACTCACACACACACACAGTTTTTTTTTTTGTGGTGCAGCACCCCGAGGGACTTAAGAAGAAGAAGAAAAAAAACATTTTAATGTGTTTGTGTGTGTGTGTGTGTGTGTGTGTGTGTGTGTGTGTATTTTCCAGCAGCCAATGAAACTCAAACTAGATTGTTTACTTTAGATCTCATATAAGCCTAACTCTCTGACTTCTCATTTTACCGCCAAAATCAGGCATCCACTGGTGGTCTAAAAGTGATTACATTTTTGTTTTATATTTCCTAATTTGGTCACATCAATTTAATTATTATCCCATCAGTACACACGTATGCCATATGTACAATGGGATGAAATTAATCATCGAGGACCAAGACTCAACATACAAGACAATACAGGGACTCATACAAAAGTGCATAGTGTGCAAATAGCGTAAGATACACAGCACAGTGTAGATCAGCATCAATAAATTAAATTAAACTGTGCACAGTTAAGCTGAATTCATCTAAATTTCATACTTTAGACAATATAAGTAACGCAGTTCTAAGCCAACAAGCACAAGTGTGTACATCCGGACCATATGCACCCTGTTCCTGTAACCCAGCAGTTATTCTTCAAACGCTTTAAATGAACAAACATGGAGACTCAGCACATGCCGCGCACAATAGCTCATGTTTACATTGGCTAGCGATCACCAACCCAGCGATTGCTTCGGGCTCCTGGGCAAACAGGACCTTCAGGCAATTACCCATTAAGCTGTGAATTTCGCTGGCGTGGGCTTTGATGACAGAGGACGTTTCACCAACATGGACCTAGAACTTATACAAATAATACCTTATGAACAGTGACAGTAATGCTGGCTGGAAGGCAAATCATAGGTTTATATTAATGTGCTTGTTATGATATGATTTCTACAGTAACAGCTAATTCATGACACTCACATAAACAGCAAAAAAAAAAATCTGTGCAATTGTTGATATGACAAGCTTTTTGGAAGGAGTCTCCAGTGTCAGCACATGTAACAGTCACTTGTAAAACTACAAGCTATGTCTCGAGAGAACATGCTATAAGTGATTCACACGTTTCACAACATTAAATGTACCTAAAAATGGATTTAAAAATGATTTTTTTTAGTAAATCTAATTTGTTAGTATTGGAAATTTGCTTTGATGGATGAGGAATAAAACAACTTTTGGGTGTTAATGCCATCACACCACCCTGTTGTTGATTAGTTTCCTATGACCCAATGTGTCTTCATGTTTTATTCCTTATTTATCATTCTCTTTCGTGCATATAGTGTTAATAAAATCGCACCCATCGCCCCCAACAACACAGTTAGCCCATGTGTATAAGCATCTGCATTCATACATTTATTTTCCTAAGTGACATAAATATGTTAAAAGGAATATTTTATCATCCTCACAAACAATAGCTTCATAACACATGCTGTTTCTCTCCCTTACAAGTATATAATGGTGAATAACTGTATAGCTATATGTCTAGGTATAGGAAAACAGATTGCCTTTTGACCTTGAGCTTTAGGAAGTATTTTCAAATAACTTCTTAATTCACTTGTGTTAACAATTAATAGTCTCTATTTGAATGAAACTGCGCCTACATGAATTAAAACCTGCTTGTATGAGCACCAACAAGAGACGTCTATCAATGCACAGCAAGATATTTATAAAAGTAACGTTCTTTTTAGGTTGTTTTTCTCCCTTGCATGTTGTTAGTAGGAAAATTGTAGGAAATCTGCCAGTAGTTCTATAAACCAGCACATGAAAGATTATATGAATTGTGTTGTTATACTTCGAGATTTTGATTACTGCACAATTGTTTTCAAATTGACACGATTAAGTGACATTAATTATAGTTTTTTTCTTTTATGTTTGTATAAAAATGTAAAACCACTCCTCGGAGAGCCAACAAGAAATGGCTACTTCATAGTCAGTATAGAAAGCTGTGCTAATAAAGATGAGTGTAGGAAAAACAGTCAATAGCTTCATAACCACTGTGCATATAAATGTCCAATTAATTGTTATTTCAGTTGAGATATGAGACCAAGCCGGGATCATTTCCTAAACACGAACATCACGTTTTATATAAAAAGCATTAATTACGAGACATCAGATCGTCATCAGTGTTTATCCATCACGTTCTCAGAAATAAACATACCAGATAAAAAGAAGGCCAAAAGTATGTGGACACCTGACCATTACACCAACATGTGTGCCTTCTACAAACTGTTCTCACAAAGTTTGAATTATATAATTGTCTCGAATGTCTTTGTAGGCTTAATTCCCTTCACTGGAACTAAGAAGCCCACACATGTTCCAGCATGGCAATGCTCCTGTGCACAAAGCGAGCTCCATGAAGACATGGTTTGCCAAGTTTGCTGTGGAAGAACTTGAGTGTCCTGCACAGAGCCCTGACCTCCTCAACCCCACCAAACACCTTCGGGATGAACTAGAACGCCGACTACGTGCCCCAGACCTCTTCGTCCAACATCAGCGCCTGACCTCACTAATGCTCTTACGGCTGAATGAACACAAATGCCCACAGCCATACTCTAGTGGAAAGCCTTCCCAGAAGAGTGGCAGTTATTATAACAGCAAAGACACGTGTGTGTGTGTGCATACTTTTGCCACATAGTGTCTTGCACCTGGGAAGGTGCATTTTTTTAACCACTGTGTAGTCTTAAGATTCAAAAATGACCCACGACTATGTTTAACAGCAGAGAAAACCTGCAGCGTCCACTGATTAAATGCAGTCTTTCTGCAGTGGGAAGAGGGAAAACCCAGATATTCACAAAGTTTGTGATGAATGACAGGTTGTATCTTTGTGAAAAATTCGATTTGAGGTTTAAAATTCAATTAAGCTGTTTTATTTTAGGGGTTTAGTAAAGGCGGGTCACTTTTTATCCTTAGCACAAGGGGAGAATAAATAATGTTAAGACTACCCAAAGGTTGAGTGCTTAAATCATTTGTAAGGGTGTGTAAACATGGATGCATATTAAAAACCACAAAACGAGTCCTATGATGGTTCCAAGATACAAGTACTTCATTTCTGAGAGTGTAGAGTCAGTGAGATTCGGAGCTAATTCTATGATGATGATGATGATGATTGTTATTATTATTGTAAGTGTTTGTGAGGTGAAGTTGGTCTGGAGACTCGGAGCAGGTTTAACACAACGCCTTGCGCGTGCACAGAGGAGCTCATCGCGCGGAGCAGAGCACGAGCATCTGCTGCAGGCGGAACTGTCCTTTTAACACCCCGAGCAGGAACATTAATCCCCGTCCTGCTGCTCTGCGACACACTAAACCCCCCAAAACCGAGCTCAAAGGACATCCCCAGCCGAAACAAAGCCCTTACCGAAGCTCTTTAGGCTTACCGAAGCTGTTTGTCTACATTTCATCGACGTTTAGTTTCAAAATGTATGCCTTTCATAACACTGCAAGCATCGACGCGACCACTAAGCGAGTTTGTTTTTAAAAAAGACCCACAGACTGCTCTTACCTGCTCAAGCCTCAAGCCTCAAAGCCTCGTGAACGGGTTTTCTGTTTCAACCCGGACTCTGTGGGGGGTTTTGTGCAGTTTTGGTCGCTGTGTAAGGTTCAGGCTTCTCGCTGGCACTCTGGCCTCGGTGCTGAATGCTGAAGTGCTGGACAGCGGCAGTAAAGCGGCTCCAGTCCCAAGCGCTCCGCTGTTGTCTCGGGTGGAGTGAGTGCTGCCCTCTAGCGGCGCGGAGGTGAACTGTTCTCACCTCTACACAAACCTGTTACTGTTACCACCCTGAATTGGATTATTTCTCAATTACAGCATGACGTGTTTTATTCTTCTTATACCACAGCCAACAATGTATCTATCAGTAAAACATTTCAACATGTCAAACATTTTAACATGGAGAATGAAGGATATGATCCAGAATTTCCAATTCTTACAATTTAGAATTTGTAATGGTTTTAATGGTTAAAAGCTGATGGTCTGTAAAGGTGTTTGTAGTGGAAACCATTACAATTTCTGTGGTATTACAAATACCATTACAAATCCTGTAGTTCAGCTTACAGGTTTCTGTGTAATAATGCTGAAATGCCATGATATGAAGCTTTTATGCAACAGATAGTTCAGTAGATCAATAGTCATATCCACTCTTAGCCTCTGTCATAGGAGTAGGAGATGTAGGAATAGGATGAACCAGAAATCTGGTATTTCTGAGAGCTATCAGTTCATTAACAGCTTAGAAAGGTTTTGCCTGCATTATTTAAACTATAAACACATGGGCTATGCTCCTTTCCTACCATTTTAAAACGTCTGATTAGTGCCATCTGCTGTTGTAAAAGGCAGATGTTACTCGAAAGAAGACGAACATTATGAAAAGCCACACAGTGTTAGTATTTTTGTACATAAAAGTGCCTGGCTACAAATGGCTTCACTTCACTGTTTGTACAAAATGCTAAATTTCCCCCCTAAAAGCCCATCTACCTAGGGGCCCTGAACTGTTACGGGTTTCTCTAATTTATATAAACCAGTAGCCTATAATATTTTTAAATATATATTAACAGTTCAGTAGTCCATTTGGGACTATTCTGCAAAAATATTATACTACTAGCACATTATACCATCAAAGGGCTTTACTGTACAGCTACTGTAACACTAACACAGTAAAACATAAATTAGCATTAACTTTACTTTAAAATTACGCACAAAAAGCATATCTTTTTGTAATTCCAGGTTTTGGTTTAAAAAAACATAGCTTTTTAAATTTTATTTTATTATTATTATTATTTGTGAAATTTAAACTGGAAATAATGCTAGACAAGGTAGCTAATGTTTGCTAGGTATACGTTTGCTAGCTAGCGTGACATTTTCAGTAGCTAGCCCATATAGCTTCATTTCTTCTTGTTTTTTTTTAATGTGGTTTTCATGACTGTGACCTACATTTTTTGTCACTGTTGTTACTATTGTTAATTTAAGCAGTTTTTTCTTGTGCAATCTTTCATTTTAGCAGGTTCTTATTGTGTAACTTGTCTGTCCATTTTAGCAACTTGGTGTTGTGTAATCCAGTATCTTGTTTGTTCTCATGTGGGCTGAAAAGATTGCTTTAATATGCACATTTTACCAGATTATTTTGTCAGTGTTTCGACTCTTTCACATTTATGTATGTGTATTTGGCAATAAAATATTTAAACCAACAATATAAGTGTAAAATTGCAGCAGTGGTGTTTCACTATGGTTCATTTCCTTTCACTGCGATTCATTACAGTAACTACCTAGCATCTCACTCTGCTGCAAGTTACTGTAAGGTTAAAAGTAATTTTTAATTGTGGTGTCCCAGCATTTAAATAAAAGCCAACAGAAATATATAAATAATAATCACTCCACAAAGGCAAATGGTGCTTTATTTTAAAGAGCAACATTCTGTTATACATTTGCACCACATTAATAACCTGAGACCATAAAAGCTTGATTACATACAATTGTAACAAACATAACAAGGCACAAAAATTTAGTCCCTTTTAAAAGACTGAACATGAATACAAATATTCTTTCTCATTCCATAAAATTGATGGGATAACCTGCAGAGAAGAAACAGGAAATGAAGGCAGAAACCAGCAGGCAGATTAATCAACTGCAACTAAATGAAGAAAAAGCCAAACCTAAAAGTAGTTCCTGTTTTAATAATCACTAACCAGTTAAAAGCTTTTGTCATTGATATTTCCTGAAACTGTCAGTATGAGGTCATTGTAAGGTGGTAAAGCAAGTACACTTTTGTCTTTTCTTAAAGGAATAGTTGAGGAAGTAATAGAATTTACACAAATTCATTCAAAATGTAGTCAATCAATCAAGACACCAGTCAATACATATTTAGTGCACAAATGCTTGAGGCTAACAGAGTCTTACAATTTGTACACTTACCCTTTTACAAAACAGAAGTGTGTACTTAAAATCGATGCTTCTGCGTTCATTCTGGCTCACACTGTTTTCAGGAATATGATGTATTTTTCTTTACTTATTAAGATAATGGTAAGTAATAGGATGTGTGTGTATCAAAGATTTAAGATTAGGTGTCTTGATTATTTCAGCATGCAGCTTAAATGATGCTAATTGGTTGGCATAAGCCTTCACGTTAGCAAAATTTACCTATAGAAGCAAAACTCAGACATCAGTCTTGACTAACAGACTATATTTTTACTAGGTAAAAAATTTGTGTATATTCAATTTTTCTCCAAAGGAAAGCAAATATGATTTGGGGAAACCCCCATGAGCAAATTAACCTGATGGTGAGTTTAAAAAACATAGTCTATGCTCTATGCTGACTACTCATAACAAAAGGCTATCTGTAGATGATAAACACTGAAAATTGCAAGTAGTATTTTATTGGAGTTTTTAATTTTATCTGAATTGTACTGAATGATGTATTAATTACTGACAAATACAAAACGTCAATTTCTGAATGTAAAAATAACCATGCTGACAGGAAGGCTACAGTAACTAAAATATTAGAAAAGCATCATGGGTTTGATGTCTTGTGCATTCTGAGATGCTTTTCTGCTCACTACAGCTGTAAAGAGTGGCTATTTGAGTTACTGTAGCCTTCGTGTCACTTTGAAGCAGTCTGGTCATTCTCCTCTGACCTCTCTCACCAACGAAGTGTCTGTGTCTGCAGAACTGCCGCTCACTGGATGTTTTTTGTTTTTCGCACCATTCTGTGTAAACTCTAGAGACTGTTATGTGTAAAAAAAAAAAAAAAAAAAAAAAAAAATCCCAAAAAATCAGGAATTTCTGAAATATTCAATCCAGACTGTTTGGCATCAGCAACATGCCACGGTCACTGAGATCACATGCTCCCCCAATCTGGTGTTTCATGTGTTTCTGTTCCCCCAATCTGGTGTTTCATAAAGTACCTGAAGCTCTTGACTTGTATCTGCATGATTTTATGCATTGCACCGCTGCCACATGATTGGCTGATTGGATAATTGCATGAACAAACAGGTGTACAGGTGTTCCTAATAAAGTGACCAGTGAGCGTATATGTATATTGAGGCTGTATGTGCATGCTGGAGGCATTATATATGTTGTTTTGTGTATCTTCTAATAATGAATTTTAATAATCATTGTTTGTAGCCATAGGTTGATGTTATTAGTTCTATCATTGGTTGTAGCTTTGTCAGGGACATGATTGGCTGCAGACATGTTTGTGAGAGAGAGAGACAGAGAGAGAGAGAGAGAGAGAGAGAGAGAGAGAGGGAGAGAGAGAGAAAACACTTTGGTCATTGGTTGCAGCTGTGGGACAGCTGTCTCTGAGTGACTGCCTGAGTGGCCTGCTCAGGAACCAGACTTGGATCTGTCAAGATGGATGTGGTGGTGCTGAGCAAGCGGAGTGAACTCAGAACAGCTGAGGGAAAAGAAGAGAAAGGAAAAAGCAGATAATTACTAATAGTTCTCAACTGTTTTGGTTTTGGGGCGCTATTATTGTGCACTATTTTTTAGGAAAATATAATGCCAGCGTGTTTATAATTTGGTTGGACATAAGACAGATTTCTCCCATCCTTCCTAGTTGCTATTTTTATGTTTGGAAAAAGACATGCCAGGTTGTGACTTTTAAACACTTAAAATCTTGCATTACAGTGATATTTTTAAACCCACTTCAGTCCAAAATTCCATAATGCTGATGCTGTCTAGTCATAATTGCAGTACTATTTATTTAAATATCTGTCTGTCTTTGTTTTTCTGTCTCTATCCATCTGTTTTCCTAGCTTGTGTAATGTGTTTTTCAGGAAACATCTCATCAAAAATGGATGACAAACTAAAAGTAGATAGACTAAGCACACACTGGACACTAAAAGTACAAATTGCACTAAAGGACTGATGGTGGAACTGTAAGTTTAGTGTTTATTTGTTTGAACAAAAGGGTTACAACTTTTCTGTTCAAGTTTGGTATTTAAAGGAAATATGTCAAGAACCTAGTAGAGCACTCTAGACTTGAACCACTTTAAAAAAAATTTAGAAATCATAATTGCAGCTGGCTGCCTATCTACTTTTAAGTGTGTGTGTGTGTGTGTGTGTGAAGTAGTTTGCCCACACCATTCTTGTTATGCCATGATACAATGCATTGCCCAACCCTAATAGTGTCATTGTCGAGTTATTGATAGATATTAGATTCTAGCCCTGCCACATACCATGTACTGTACCAACACACTTATCAATCTATAGAGAGAGAGTGAGAGAAGCTTACTGGGTCTGAGGGCAGGTAGGGAGCAGTGTTGGTCCAGCCAACCGAGCGTGGTGCGGCACATCTCCTCCACACTGGCTGTAGACACCATGACGTTATAGGACTCAAACAGAGGCTCCATGATCACACTGAACTTTGACACCATGGTTCAGGAAAGTGAGATACACTGTAAATTAGCCCAAGAGCTAAATCATGTCATTGTCACCTGAATATATACTCATACTTTCATACATATACAGTACACATAAAGTGGTGGAGAATGAAGGATACGATCCAGAATTTCCAATTCTGGAGGGTCTGGGCCTGGACGTATTCTCGAAACCTTTCCCTCATGTGATCGAAGCGCTGGCGGGTGATGGGGACGCCGGTGGCAGGAAGCTGCTGCTGACACACACTGCACAGCAAACAACATAAACTAAGGACTAAGGAAAGCACGTTTGCATAATGATGATTACATTTATAATTTATTGTGTGCATAGTGTGACACATTGCATATTCTGCATAATAATCCAGCAGTGAAAAAAAGGTCTTATCTGAAATACGGGACAAATAAACTATTTTTCATAATAACTGTCAAGACAAGTCTGTTCGCCATAATTAATACTATTTATTCACGATACTGGAAAACTTTCCTGTTTAAGAAAACTTAAAGTTACAGCTTTACCTCTGACTGTTACATTTGGCATACTGTTACAGTTTGCATTTCTTATTTATTTCTTATGTTTATTTAGCATTTGTGGAAGGAGTCTCCAGTGCCAGAGCTTTATATCTGACTGTTACAAAGCTCTGGCACTGGTGACTCCTTCCAGAAATGCTAAATAAACATCTCTTCACGGAAAACTTTATCTAAATAAATAAGCACACATTTTTAATTCCTTTATGTGAAGCATCTGCCATACAAGTCCCTGTCTAAGTTATTACTATAGAAACAATATCTTACTAGAACTAGTGCATTAATATAAATCAATGTAGCCAGCACTACTGTCAGAGCTTCTGTTAGAGAAATTATAACACCTTCTGACCATTCAATCAGCATTCAACAGCACTGTGGTGTAAAATATTTTAAGTAAAGCTGTAATTGCTGCAGTTATAAATAACTAGTGTTGGGCACTAGGAAGAGAGATAAGAAAGGAAAGGGATTTCGCACTTGATGGCAGAGTTGAGAGCTAGAATCTCATCTCGGAGCCTCTGTGCCTCTTCATGGAGCTGTGTTCTCTCCTGCTGCATCTTACTGATGTACTCAGCTGTCTTCTGTAGCGTAGTGGCCTTACTGATCTAAGAAAAAGAGCATAAGAGAGAAACAATGACAGAGATCTATCACAAAACTACTTAGTGGGAGTAAATGTAAGCTTACATTCAGCAGTTGCATCCAGCCAATGTCCTTTTTATGCTTTTTTAAAAGTCGTGAAAACTAACGTAACCAGATATTCTGTGGTTAGGACAGAGTACAGAGGTGTCAGCAGGGTGGTGTAGGGGGGTCATAATGATACCTTTTTTTTACACACCCATTCTTTTTAAACATATTGACGACGACAACAGCAGGCTGCTGCTCTGTCATATCAAAAGAAATATAAACCAATGAAGAAATTTTGTGAAGTCAAGACCCATAAACCAAAGTTAAAATACAGGACTGACACTGGAAATACAGGATGTCTGGTCAAATTGATAAAACTCTTTTAAAAATTTTTTATTTAATAAATACCTTAATGCTGGGCTGAGAGCTTAATGTTGTCACCAGACTGTGTAAAGTGTCAAAACCCAGTTTGATGTTAAACCTCCTCTTCTGCTCGGCGGATATGTGTGTGATTCGCCTTGTGTCCGTCTGTAAGAGAAAACATTATGAGGAACAGTCACGTCACACAAAGTATATATGCATGCGTGTGTGTTTTAGTGTGAGCTTACCCTATTGGGCTCTGTCTTGGTTATTCCAGATAAAGTGTGTGATGAATCAGACGTTTTCTCTGGCAGGATCGTTGGGGATGTTGGGCCGAAGTTTCCTGAAAAACTTACTGAAATTGAAGAAGTAACATTGCCAGTGAGTAAACAGACAAACAGACAAAGACAGATAAACAACTCAACACAATAGGAGTGATATGCGTGTACCTGTTAGACTTGTCCTTTCTGGTACGTGGATTTGGACAGGTGAGAGTTTCTCAGTTTTGGGGACAAGGAGGGATGAGATGCTGGAGCTGTGAGAGACATTGGAATGTACCATCATGGGCATCTGGCACTGCAGTGACACTTCGGCAGGGGGCCAAGGGGGATGCTGGGATACCTGTGAACCTCTTTGGTCCACTGGCATGCTGCTGGTGGACTGCAGGTCACAAAAGGAAGCACTTTGTTAGCTAAGTAACATTTTCAGGATCTATAAAGTTGCTAGAATGCTGCAAAAACAAGGCTGGGGCCTTATTAAAAGCTTATAAAATAACATTATGTTTGGGTTTTCCAATTTGTTATTGATCAACCATATAATTAAGCTTAAAACTAGTATAAAATCAGCATTTTATAATCTTATTAGATGAGTTATTAGGGCTACATACTGCTAAGATGGGAGAAGTTCTATGAGATTTCAGCCCAACAAAGGGAGGGTCAAAACCCACTGTCGGTTTTCCTAAATGAAATCAAGAAGCAGAAAAATCAGTGAAACTTGCAGCTTTGAGAATAAACAATGAAAAAATAATAAATTAGTGAATGTATAATATCTCAATGGCATACGTTCTTGAGGGCTGGAGGACAAGAGCTTGGCCAGGCAACTAGTCTGTGTGGGTGGAGCCACAGAAACAGGCACAGCCGTCGCCATGGGAAACCTTTTACCTCCTCCCATTTTTTGCTTGTGCTTTCCTCTGCCCGAGCCCACGGCTACCTGCTGTGGCATGGAGAAGCAGTGGGCTTGGCTGGGCATAGGCGGAGCTACGGACGTCTGCTGGTAGTCCAGCATGTTTAGCATAGCGTAGCTTTGGCCGTCTTGGTGATCTTGTGTTATGACATTCATGGATCCTGTATGTGTGATGACAGTGGGTGTGGTTACTTCGTTGCCCCCCGATTGGCTGCCTGAAGCGTGTCTGTATTTCAGGCAGGTGCTTGGGTAGATGTAAGGGTTCTCCTGAGACATAGAGGCAGAGGAAATGTTTGAAGGTCCAGTGGCAATGCTAGGAACGCTGTAGGACTGTCCGTATGAGTCCATGCCAGGGAGGATGGCTGGGGAGTGATGGAACTCGCTGTACTCTAAATGACTCTTGAACTTGGGGTTGGAGGTCATTCTGCTGGTATCTAAGGGCATCTCAGGGGTCAGATGTTGGCGTGGATAGCCAAGGCAGGGTATGCTGTCTGCTGAGGATTGCGGCAAGCTCTCGACTGTCATATTGGGCTGGGGATGACAAAATTACCAGTTACGTTACATTTTAAACACCAGACTATTGTGTAAAAAAGTAGTTAGTAAGTGTCTATTTGTTTTTGTTATCACTGTGCACCTGTGAAATTTGGGATCCTGTGTGTATCAGGGGTGTATTAATCATAGTGGATGGGGTTGAGGGAAAAAGTGCGTTGGATGAACTCTCGAATAAATCATAGTCAGCATAACCACTCTGTACCAGAGGATGGCCACGGTAACTTGCAAAGATGTCTGCAAAGAAGTTCATGCATGCACATGGTAATTTGATGGACTATAAGCCAGCATAATACAGCATTTCCTCTTTATTATACTAAATATACTGTATTTACTTAATACCTTGAAAGTAGGAACATTTAAGGATGGATTAAGTCACATTTCTAATTTCTATATAAATTCCTTTTTGTAATACCTTTGGATATTAGCTTGATGGAGATCAATTGCGGTTCCACATAAATTTTTTTTGTCCCTGTGATACAATATTCAAATATCACAGGCTTTCAGCCTACACTTGTATAAGGATGGATTAAACAGGGAGAAAATGTCAGCAGTCAGAGCTGACCTACAGTTAACCGCTGCCTCTCTTTTTCTCTTCCTGTGGTGGCACCCTTAAGATGGCCATTCATGGTTTACCACATCCCCTTCAACTTCCACATTTCATTCCAGATGACCCCTGACCTGTGCTTAACCCTCACTGTGACCTCTATATATAGAGCAAGCTATAGGAAAACAAAAAAGTAAGTCCAGTAAATAAAAACATAAAAATGAACACCATGATAAATAAGATTATGATTATATCTGATTAAACACTCATTGCTTTCCAAGAAATCCAGACTTGAAGATGGACACTTTCCTGTAAGATTTTTTGTTGAGTAAGTGTCCCTACAACAAAATGTGAACTTGTGCACTTCCCTAAAAGTCCTTCAGAGCCAATAATTAGTCATTTTAAATATTCCTTTTAAATATTATAAACATAATGTGGCATTAATAATCAAGTGTATGCTTTTCTATCAGCCCACACTGGAAATTACAGTTAGATTTGTATTACAGTATTAATATCTACCATGACTAGTAATGAAAATTAGAAGAAAAAAAAAAACAAATGAGAAAGTGATGTAACTTATAAATCAGCTTTAAATGTAGCGATTGGTTATCTGTTACAAATTTGCTTATTGATCAGTAATTACAGCAGCAAGGTTTATAATAATTCGCTTCTTCTAATGTTATCGTTTCTATAGCAACAACTTAGACAGGGACTTGTATAGTGGACGCTCCACATGAACGGGTTAAAAAAATGTGTGTACATGTCGAAATGGCAGCGTTTTCTTTGAGGAGACATTTATTTCGTATATTTGGAAGAAGTCTTCAGAGTCAGCACTTTGTAACACTTTGTAAAGCTATAACTAAGTTTTCCATCACGTGAAAGAAAGAGAAAAAATAAGTGAGTCTGGTGAAAGAACGACTGTTTATATCTGCTATACTTATCACACGGTCATTCCACAACATGGACAAAATGTATAAAAACTTTTTTGTAATTAATAAAAAATTGTTGGTGTTGACAAATTGCTGTCCTATAAGAGGAATAAAACATTGTGCAATGTGCTGTTATTGGAAAACATGGTGGTAACTCATCCACTCCCTTTCAATGAAGATACTGAATAATTACTAAATATTAAATGATGAATAACTAAGTAATGTGCTTCTACTTAATGACGTTAAGGTAAATAATTAGGCACAGTAATTTTTTTTAAAGCATTATTCTGTTAATCATGACTTAAACTGCAAACCTGGTGTCAGATCAGGACTGTAACCAGGATCAAAATTTCAGTGAGGGCCATTTTGTTGAAATGTGTCATAGTTAATATGTAGTATCAGTTAATGTGTACATCAATTGCTCATTTCTGATCTCTATCATGTTATCCCTCCATTCTTCCATAAACTGTTCTGACTGTTTAATTTTATTGAGTGAAATCTTATGGTTTACAAGACAGTCTAAGTTAGTTCTTGATTTCAGCCTCCAAAAATAAGAAATTTGCAAGAATATACCTACTATTTTGTCTGTTTATTGCTTTTAATCAGCCTCAAAACTGATGACATATCACTATTTCCCACAAAATATTTTCTTTAATATTCCTTGCGTATTTTTCAAAATTGTCAGTGAACTGATTATATTTTAAAGACCAACAGAATAGATTAAAAAAATCCTCTATTTTTTTCTAATTATTTTAAATTATAGAACTGAGATGTTCATGGTTTTGTATATTATACTAACATATAATTCAGTTGTTTTACTTGAACAAACTATTCTAGGAAAAAGATTTTATGTACAGTAATTAATAATAAGAAATTGTGAATGTAAACTTTTCTAGTGTCTATATTTTAACTGAACAAGACAAGAGGAAACTTTTCCCCCAAGCTCTCAGTGGTTACCGTACAACCCTTTATATACATGCAAAAAAAAACCCCACCAAATCTCCAAAACTGAGCTCCAGACCTCTGCGTCTTCAAAGTAAGTTACAGTTATGCCTCAGATCATTGCAGAAACATTATAAATACTAAAAAGACTGGTTAGAATATTGTGTAGTGGAGCGGTTCTCAACAATTGAATAAAGTGAGTTTGGAACTTTGGGCTTTACTAGTAAACACTTATGTTTGATGCGTTACAGGGTGCCAATATTTTAACCAAAATGATCTATTCTGTTGGAGCATGTACTGCAAAAGGCATAATTTATAAATGTTTAAACATTATATTAATATATGAATACATTACCAGGAATGTCCATGAGATCGTCCAAGCTGGGCTGAAGTGGAGTCAAACCAGGCTGGATCATATCAGCATTGCTGGTGTAGGCTGACAGAGTAACAGCATTTATTACAACAGGAACAGTGCACATGTGTGCATGTGTGCATGTGTGTATGTGGGTGTGTGTGGATTTGCGTATATGCTCTTTCATTCATTCATACTTCCCTGTTTTGGGGGGCTGCAATTTCCTGAATCAATTTTCAACCTCACATGACTATTTATTAGGAAAGGGTGTCACATATGTGAGTGGATTGCATATCAAACTCGTCTTTTGAAGAACTTCTGTAGTCAGCAATTTTGGCTGAAGTTTGCTGAAACAAGTGCTCCCTGCTAAACAATGCCTCTGAAAACACACACGCTTGCTGCACAGGCTAGGACATCTGAATGTGTGCGAGACAGGCTACGTGTTTGACGAGCAAGCAGAGATGCCCATGCCAAGAGCGACATAGTTTTCAGTTTCAATTTGATTTACTTTCATTTGCTTTTGGACAATCAGTGTGGTATTGCCTGTCACTGGAATCAGAATGGAATCTTGAAATGCATTATATCTTCACATTTTCAAATATTATAATTTCACTTGAATTATGTAGAAAAAAGACATCAATTTCATGTCGTTTCATGAAATTGACTACATGACTACTTTCATTTAAATTTAATTGCACTAAATCATCAATCTATCTTCTAAATGGTAAATGGTCTGCACTTATATAGCGCCTTTTAACCTTAGCGGTTCTACAAAGTGCTTTACACTGTTCTTATTCACCCATTCACACACACACACACACACACACCAATGGCAGCGCTAGCCTGCCATCGGGAGCAACTTGGGGGTCAGTGTCTTGCCCAAGAACACTTCAGCATGTGATTGGTAGACAACCCGCTCTACCACCTGAGCCACAGCTGCCCAAATCTATTTATCTTTCTAGTAAATCATAAATCTACTCAAAATGACCCAACCATGTAGGAATCACTTGAGACATAACATCACTCCTGAATCATTTTTTGACCTCTGCAAGTTTTTCAGTCCAACAACAACAACACTCACATGGAACCTTACTCATTTCCAAAAGCATTGAAGCACAAAACTCATTGTTAAACGGTAGAAAAAGCATCACTTTGAATGCTTTCTCTCCCTGATCTTAATTTTTACGGTCCCGTGACCCTGTGATACTCACTGTTGTGGCGTTCCTCACTCCAAGGGTTTGGCTTCTGGGTCATGGTGAAGAGAGTGTCTGAGATATCTGATAGAAAGCAGTCCAAGTCAAACATCTCCTCCTGAGAAGGTTCTGGCTCTGAGTACATCTGATCGGACCATTTCTCCAGGCCAGACCTGCAGATGGTCGTCTGAGGAGTGACAATCAGTTTGTAACTACATGTAACTTCATTCATGGAAGTCGTGAATGCTCCACACCAAAGATGAACCCAGATGCTCAACCATGCAATTAGCAGTGTTTAACTGGAGAGAGGACAGGGTCAGGAGCTCCTCTTTTTGGCACAGATCTGAGCAGCTGAATGAATGAGTATATGAAAATCAGAAACTTTGTAAAATGTGTATTGATTAAATACAAAGTGCAAAAATGGTCACTGCAGATATTTTCACATTCCATGTTAAAAAAAACAAGGAGCTAAAAACATGGTTAAGTGTTATTGCATCATAAAATATAAGAGCCTATCAGGTTCCAATATGCAAATACTGGCCATGAAATCCTAATTTGCATATTCACAGCATTTGGATTTCTTCATGAGCATAAATGTGTAGGTGCTTCTCTGCCATTTTTGCCTAATGCCATAGTTTCACACAAAATTTATAGCAATTAAAAAAACACATTGTTTTTTTTCAAATTCACACAAATATTTCATGGCATCAGGTTGCTCTGACTAAACTGTGAGAACTGATCAAATCTTTTTAAACCACTGAAAACTATCTGTGTCGAAATAATATATTTGTTCTTCTGCCTAAGAATCTACTAAAATGGCCTAGCAGCTTCTCTAAACATCTAGAGCCAAATACCACTACTAGTACTTCATTTAGCTAGCCAGCTAGTAATTAAGACCTAGTAAAGTAGCTAGCTGTTAGCCATGTTCACAGGTAACCATGAGGCTAATTCCAGTATTAAAGTCTCAATTTGTTGCTCAGATTGCTTCCAAATGGCCTCTTTCAAATAGCTGAAATGTTTTTGCATCTCTCTTAGATATGCATTTTTGACAACGATGAGCAGATCAGACAAACATCATCAGACAACCTCAGACACTACTGATCGACAGCACACTGGTGGCTGACCTCTAGATCCATGCATCATAACCACCAGAGGGAACCACAAATGCAGATCATGACAGAATCCAGACTTATACAGCAATATAGAAATGTAAGATTATGGAGCATTCTGCTCTAGCAGAACAGTATGCATAAAACAGTATGTATTAACTAACAGTAGCCTTTATGGTTCATGATGATATCAAGACAACAAAGATGCACTTCAGAGTCTCTCAAAACCCCAAAACATAAATTGATTAAAGCAGTTTAAACTGATCTGTGTTTCACACATTTTTTTGCGTTTTCCCTATTCCAGTGCACCCATGTTGACTGAAAAATGTCCTCTTATTTAGTTGATTTCTTGGATCACCAAAATATCCAAGTCACTCCAGTAACTCTAAACACACACATGAACACAATATGCTACTCACAGCTCAATGCAGACTCCTGTGTCCAGTTTCCGTCCCAGTAATACTTCCTACGTTTCCATTCTGCATCTCAAACTCAGTATACCAGCAACCAATTCCAACTCCATCCTTGTCTCTTACACACACACACACGCAGACTGAAGCTCATCACTTTTATAGGGGAGCCCAAAATCAGCCGGAAGCACCAGCGATTACGTCTCTCCTGACAACACAACTGCCCCCATGCTGTTTTTGTGGCCCACACACAAAAAATGAGGTAAATTATAGTAATGCTTTGGATATGTGTTTTCCACAAGGTGAAATTAGGTTTGGGGGTGTGAGTGTGCGTGCATACTCGTGAGGCATTAATGAGTGCAGTTTAAAACTGATGTGTGAGAGACAGAAAGCCCCCCCACCCCCCCAATCCCCGTCTAACCATCACCATTATGTTTTTCATTCCTTTCCATGTGCTGACTCTCAACATGAGTGGAGGCAGATTGGCCCTTTTGTTCCTGACCCACTTCCATCCATCATACACTCACGTGCATTAAGAGGGAGTGAGGGAAGGCCTCACCTACATTTCCTGCATATATTCACTTTGGATAAGGGAATAAATGTTAATGTAAACTAATACAAATTCCCTTTTGGAATACAAATACCAGATCACTGCAAAAACAAAGCAATAGGTCATAAAATTGCAGAAAAGCTCTTTTTTTTCAATAAGTGACACACAGGAGTTAACCTGAATACTACACTGTGGGTGCAACTAAGGTATGTGTGTCATGAGGAAAGATTTTCCCATAAATCCAAACGCACAACTGATGCACTCAGCAGCTCATTGCTTGTTAGTATCAGTTACTGTCACAGTCATATCATGTATACCATGGTGATCAGCATATCACCATTTCACCATACCATGGTGAATGAGCTCATATTTCAGTGTTCACCTAAAAGAGCTGACTCATCAGCAAACGCCACATCACTATCCATCCATTTTCCGTACCGCTGATCCTACACAGGGTTGTGGGGAGCCTGGAGCCAATCTTAGAGGACTCGGGTCACAAGGCAGGGGACACCCTGGATGGGGTGCCAACCCATCGCTGGGCACAATCACACACACTACAGATAATCTGGAAACGCCAATCAGCCTACAACACACGTCTATGGACTGGAGAAGGAAACTGGAGGAAACCCCTGAAGAGGAGAGCATGCAAAATTCAAACCCTCAACCCCAGAGGTGCGAGGCAATAGTAATTTTGTGAGAACACAAACTGAGATCCATTTAAGAAGAATCATTTAAAAATCACCATGAATAAAAGGCAATAAGTGACACACAGGAGTTAACACGAGTACTACACTGTGGGTGCATCTAAGGTATGTGCGTCATGAGGAAAGATTTTCCCATCAATCCACACGTACACCTGATGCACTCTGCAGCTCATTGCTGGTTAGTGTTTCCCCCCCTGAAGCAACATTTGCAAACTATCACAGTCATATCCACCTGAATGGACAATAAAAACAACACGTTTGCATTTTCTGCATGTGGGTCACCTTTGATTAAACAGCACTGAAATTGAATCAGCGCATCTCTGAGAAAGGGACACAACAGAAGAGGAGACTGGCCCTTTTGTCACCAAGAGCAAACAAGTGACTCTTTTGCTCACCAATATGAGCTGCTGTGACGCAAGTGGAGTACTGTGTTTACGTTTTTTCAACGTTTGCCCTCCCTTTTCATTTTCTACAGATCACACACTCTGACTCTTTTTCCAGCTGTGCAAGGCAAAGTCTGAGCTATTAATAACTAACCGGACAAGGGTGCAAAGGCAAACTGCGCTGCTAACCTACTAAAACAAATACAGTAACGTAAGGCCATTGAGCTGCATAAAAGGACTGACTACCAAATGGCCAAGTCTCTACTAGAGCCAATCATATGGTTACATGGGCTGTAGGACATTAACTAGCTATAAATTATGGGCCAGTCAGTGTTTCTGTTATTTCCTGTTGTACTGAGTAATGGTGAATTTCACTCAACCTGTGTCCTGACATGCCCTTGATCAATAAATCCAGACTTAAATCAATGACAGAAATCATCCATCCCAAAGTCACTCCAGAATTTTCATTGTACACTCACTTTCTTCATTTGATAAATGAGGAAGAAAGATGAATATTTCATGTGGAATAATTCAGTATTTAATGTTTTTAATAAAAATAATGCAAGGGTCTATGAATATGCATGAGTATGCAAAATGGAAATCCCCTCCTCTCCCTTTAATCATTACAAATACTGGGAATTTTGACTCTTTTCAGTGAGTCAGATCATTTGGCTCAGTTCACAAATGACTCTTTTGGATCTTTCCCATAGAGAAAAAGTCCAAAGTATTTTGACCTTATGATTGTTCTGCTTTGTCTACCTATGGCAAGAATAGTTTCATAAAGTGGTACTCTACTTTCTAATTACCAAAATAAGATTACTTTGCAATGTATTTTATACAATCTACTTCATTCATTCATTCATCTTCAGTAACCTCTTTATCATAACTGTTAAATCAGCAAGGTACTATGAATATGCATAGTGCATCATTAAGAAGGTTTAGGTGCATTTCATTTCTACTAATTAACAACTCCCTTAATACAGCTGACTTGACATCTTCAGCATGTCACACAGCCTCATTCACACAGTTGAGGGTCAAACCCACGTCTCACCATTCACGCTAACGAACAGTTCAGATATTGAAAAGAGGTTTCCATGGAAGCATTTTGATAAAATTAGACTGCAAGAGAAATGGCATTGCTTACATCTATTAAAAATGAGCTCATATTTCAGTGTACACCTAAAAGAGCTGACTCACCACATCACTACTAGTTACACTATGTTATGCTAAACTTTAAGAAAATATGACCTGTGTATCTGTGAACCTCATAAATTATTGAGGTGTCAGAACAGTAAGTCCACCTTTTGAGTTATATTTAGTAAAATTGCTCGCTGTTACCTTAAAACTACTGTATTTTACTCTAGGCCACACTAGCCACTAGCATTAGCTGCTAGTTAACTGCTAGCTTACATCCGCTGTAGGGCTACACATAAAAGAGGTTTCAGCATCACAGTCTCAATGTATATTGTTATATTCTAAGAGATTTAGTTAACATGAGCTAAAAAGTTACACAAAACAATCTCAATTCTTTTCATGAGTAACATAAGCTGCAGTAAGTAGCTTAACACTCAGTTTGAGGGGCCACAACAAAATTTCTAGTTACATCATCCTAAAATATTTTGCATATTGTACATGATAGGTTTAAGCTGTTGAGCTAATTTTGTGAGAACACAAAAAAAATCACCATGGATAAAAGTCTGCTATAATCAGGGTTATAAAACTGATCCCAGAACAGCAGCTTGAAAATAATTCCACTATTGCAGCATTATGTCTTACCGTCTGAAGAACAGGCACATGATCTTTGTGTTTCTAAAGCAAAAATAGAGAATAAAATTGAGTAAAAATGAGTTCTTTGACTCATACATATACATATACACATATAATAGGAAACTCTGCCATTAGCATGCTAGGAGTATGTTTGCACAAATACATAATCCATGCAGTTTTTTTTCCTCAGATCACTTTGCCAGGCTCTCACCCTCTTCTTGTAGTAAATCCTCCATTTGTGATACTCTTTTATCACCACTTCTATCCGTCTCTTCCAGTAGCTGCCCTCCAGCACAATTGCCTGGAAGTCAAATACACAAAGAGCGGCATTATCTAGTGGGTTTAACGAACCAACATACAGTACATTATGATGTTTTATTTCACGAATCCAAGGTAGATAATGCTGTGTGAGATCATTTCGGGTACACGGTACATTTAAACATGCTAAAATGTCCAAAACATGCAAACATAGCAAAATTATGCTTTGCTTATTTCATGTGAATTACCTCAGGTTTGCGATGGGCGTCTGCCTCGGACCCCTCCAAAGGAGTGACGAACCCACACACTGGATTTTTCCTTTTCTCCACATCTAAAGCATTAATAAAGCAAAATAAAGGATTCTAAAGCAGTTTATTTCTAGTTGGGTGCAGAAATATATGTACCATACATACAGAATATACAATTTCTTTATATAACAATTTTATTCTAGATAAAAGAAAAATCTTGTCATTATTGTCAGTTATAACAGCACTGTTAAATTTTTAATTTGGATTGGTCAGAAGGTGTTGATTAATTTTCTATAATAGCAGCTCTGACAGTAGTGTTGGTTGTGAAGCATATCACAGGTTTATATTAATGCACTCGTTCTAACACTTTATCATTCGTAACAATTAGTAGCTAATTCGGAGAGACTTGTATTAAGGATGCTCCACATAAACTAGGCCTTGTACCCTGATTAAAATGTGTCTTTATTTAAAAATGTAAAAATATATAATCATTGATATAGTGAAGCTTTTTGTAATGGGATATTTATTTAAAATTTATGGAAGGAGTCTCCAGTGTCAGTGTCTTGTTTTGCAGATGATACATTAAATAGCCAAACGATTAATGGATAAAAAAAAGTTAATGGTACATTCACTAATTAATTAAAAATTACATTAAAAAAACAATTTGCTGTGGTATAAGAGGAATAAAACAATTCAGAATGTGCTGTTGTCCAATAACTGAAATGTTTTATTAATATGACAGGGCACGCTGTTATTTTCTTATAACAACATGCCCTGTCATATTTTATTCTTTACTTAATACCACAATTCTCAATTGTCTGATTGGACAGAAAGTGTTGACAATCATTTTCCAATAGTTTGTTGTCCTGTCCTTTTCTTTCTTTTAACATCTGAGCTCACAAATCTGGTATTTTCGGTGTTTCTCAGACTAGAGCAGCTCACACTGAATGAACCAGGCTCTCCAGATGCCATTATTCAGACGGATTTTATCCCTCCACAGCAGCCTCAGACCTTTAAAGGATTTCCATTTAGGAGACACGATCTTCCCGCTGCACAGAGAGAGAGAGAGAGACACACACTCTATAAAGTTCTATAAACTTTCATTTAAATCAATATTATCTGTCCCTAAAACTCAGGGGACAAATGTTTTTTTTTTTTACTTTGTGTTATGTCACTGTAATTGTAAAAGCTGCACTTTTGTACATCCTAATCTCACACCTGCAATTAAGCACTACATCAGTGGCTCATCTGGCCACATGTTTTCTGCACTTTACGCCATCTCCTCATTCTTCCAGTGCATTTAACACACTAATGGCACAGAGGAAGTGGTGAGTTAAAGAAACTCAGAGCTCAGTTCAACCTGTTGCTAGGACTTCATAAAGGATGATAGCTGAGAGGCATCAGGTAGGAACGTCATGAGCACACATCTGAATGTCAGGAAGCCTTCAGGTTGGAAACACTGAGGATAAATATATTAAAGCTAGAAAGCTGAAGCAAAATAAACTCAGGGCCTGAGAGATCCAGTGCACCACCTAGAGCACCTCAGAGTGACAACCATGAAGTGGCAATGCACAAGACAATTGAAAAGTCTTATCATGGGTGAGGCCACATTAATAAAACTCCAAGTAGAAGAAAGGCAAAGATAACGTGATTGACACCTATATCATTACAGCTAGAGTTGGGCAATATGACGATATGATATTAATATTGTGATAAATTCTGTCACAATACCCTTTTTTTCTGAAAGTATCACAGGTATTGCCACTACTTTTATAAAACTGACTGACTCCAAGTAGCTGATTAAAAGTCTATATAAGTTTATACTAGTTTTATACTAGTTGTTTGTGTTTGTGGGCAAACCTAAACATTGTGACACATTTCGTGTATGATGAAAAGATCCTCAGCTATCACGATGTGATATTCTTTGCAGTCTACACCTGTAGATCTGTTTAATTCAGTCTGTTAAAAAAAATTTAAAATGTAGGATGCTCTGTGAGAAGTACTGAGTAAAAACGAAAGCTGAATATTAATCATTTTGAATTTAGTGCTCTGAAATGATATTGACTCAAGAAATACACTTATAAATAAAATGTACTGTTATAATTTATAATGTAAAATAACAACAATGGTGACAACGACAGCGATTTCATGGCAATAATAGTGATGATTGCTGTTGTTGTTGTCGTTGTCATTGTTTATTTACATATTTATGTATTTTTTTAATATTTTTGCTCCCAGACAGTAATAGCATATATATAGGACAGGGGTGAGAGACTTAAGACAACACAGTGTGCAGTTTGAATGTCATAACGGTCTTGAGAGACAGCCTCGAGAGAGAGAAAGAAAGCAAGAGAAAGAGAGAGTGACTTTTATCCTAAACTCAGTTACACTATAACCCCTGCCTGAATGTTTCACTGCCAACTACTGCCAAAGTCCGTCTCACTCTCTGTGTGTTTTCACTACGTTCTCTCTATCAGACATGTCACAGCTGTTTTGAAAACGCTGGCGCGCTTACTCCAAGCTCAACCGGGGCCAAAGAAACCTTGTACTTCGGTTAATATCATGTCTGTAGTATCAAATAGTGGTAGAAGTAAACAAGTTCTTGAAAAGCATGATGAAATAATACTGCAATACATGTTACATCCCACCATCTATCCAGCCACTCTAGCTGTTTATATATGTTATATGGTCTTACTTCATGTTAGATAAATGTGGGACACTTTTATATTAAGGACACCTTCTACAGGTGAGTGTGGTTTTCTATTCATAAATATATAAAACACTCAAATGGTTAAGTTTAAGATGCAGTTCATTAGTTTACCAAAGTAACAAGGTGTCACCTAAACATAGTGGAGATAAACAAAGCTCTCTTTAAATACAGTAGAAAAAGTTAAGCCTTCAAAAGTTAAGCCTTCAAAAAAACCTGAATGAAGTACTCGTACCCTGTTAGGCTACTCTCCACACAGGCACTATCATTCTACACTGCATGAACAAGAAAGACTAAAGAGGAATTAATGGTATATCATAAGATTAATAGTTCACTTTAGCTCATATTGTAAAAAGTACACAAAACTTTGGAATAAGATAATATACAGTGCATACTGTACTTTACCTTATGACAAGAATATATAGCAGATCATTTGGAAGGAACAGTGGCTGAAAGCTGTAATATTTTTTTATTTACAGAAATGTGTTTTATGCACAAAAAAATAATAATAAAAATAAATATTGCATGACATCATTCAGCTCTTACATCTACACGATATGGCCAGAAGTTTGTGGACACCTGACCATCGCACCCATATGTGGGTCTTTCTCAAACTATTGCCAAAAATATGGAAGGAAACAATTGTATAAGATGTGCTTTTATACTGTAGCATTACAATTTCCATCACTGGAACTAACAGGCTCAAACCTGTTCCAGCGTTACAGTGCCCCTGTGCACAAAGTGAGCTCCATGAAGACATGGTTTGCCAAAGTTGGAAGAACTCGAGTGTCCTGCACAGATCCCTGACTTCAACCCCACTGAACACCTTTGAGATGAACTGGAACACCGACTGCACCCCAGACCTGCTCATTCAACATAAGCACCTGATCTCACTAATGCTCTTGTGGCTGAATGAGCACAAATCCCCGCAGTCACGCTCCAAAATCTAGTGGAAATCCTTCCCAGAAGAGTGGAGATTATTATAGCAGCAAAGGAGGACTACATCTGGAATGGGATGTTCAGCAGGCACATATGGGTGTGATGCTCAGGTGTCCATAAACTTTTTTTCATATAGTGTATGTGAGGTGAGGTGAGGTGAGGTGAGGAATAATCTTTGAAAAGTGCAAAATTATCATTTATCATAACAGTCTTCATTACATTTCTTAAGACGTTAGTCATCTTCAAATGACCTTTTGAGTCTACAGAGATATAAAGGTGTAATATTTATGCATATTAACACGTTTCTGTAAATATACAGCAATGTGTGCCAGACAGTATTCAAAAACTAATTATTAGTTTTGGAGTACAAAACTATATTTATATTAAAGTCTAACATGAAAATGTTTACAAATAGAAATTAATTTCTAAAGCCTATTTTTGGTGACGCTTTATGTATGTTGCTGCTTAATTGATTGACTACTGCATTAAAGATCGGTTTGGACTTTGACCCTATCCTTAAGATAAAGATTTTTTTTTTTGCATATGTGTATTTGCATGCTGTTACCTATAGGCCAGTGTCATGCACTCGAACAGGCGCGTGAGTGTTGGGTCGATGCTCAGTCTGCCGGAGCTGAACGGCCCGAAGCTGTAGGTCTGTAAGCGCGGCTTGTTCACCGTGTCGAAGTCGTAATAACTTCTGCTTCTGCGCGGTACTGGATCACTGTGCGGTGAGGAAACCATGAAGTGTCCGCTGTGGATCACCTGCGCGCGCCGAACCGTCTCCGCGCTCGTGCCGGAACCGGCAGATTCCGCGTGAGTCAAACCGTCATCCTGCTCCGAATCTGACTCCGAATCAACGATCTGGGTCTCCTTCGGGGGCTTGGAAAACGTCTCCAGCTTTGCCATCCTCTCTTTTGTATTGTCTCTTACACAATCGGTTATTTAATTCCTCAAACAGCCATTAGGAGTTCGGTGCCGTTGGAAGTGACGGGTCTGCGGCCAGGGCCACGCCTCGCGCGCGCTCTAACGCCAGATCGCATGTCGTGTCTCCGAGTCAAAGGTCACAAAAGTTGGCCGGAGGAGCCTCGTGAAGCTTTTGGACATGGAAGGCACGGTTGCTTTTAAAATGGGAGCTTTTAAAAAACGAGCCCAAAACCTCTTGCAAGGTTGCATAATGTAAACCGTAACCTCTGTCCTGTTCAATCAGCTGGACTTATTGACATGATCACGTTTAAAGGCATCCAAAAAAAAAAAAAAAAGCATTTTACAGCATATTTAAGTGAGTATAACCAACAAGAGAACTGCCACATGCTTTCCAAGGTAGCAATGAGGAAGATCAAGTGCTTCATTAAAAAAGAGAGAGTGAGAAATTAATTTTTTATATATATATATATATATATATATATATATATATATATATATATATATATATAGTTATTATTATTACTATATATGCAGTGTCGCAGTGTTGATCCGAAAACTAGTCCTTAATTAAAAAAGACACGGTTCCACCGGCATGTACACTATATAGCCTGTATAGACACCTGACCATCACACACATATGTGTGTCTTCCCAAAACTATTGCCGCAAAGTTGGAAGCACACAGCTGTGTAGAATGTCTTTGTATGCTGTAGCATAACAATTTCCCTTCACTGGAACTAACAGGCTCAAACCTGTTCCAGCATGACAATGCTCCTGTGCACAAAGCAGGCTCCATGAAGACATGGTTTGCCAAGGTTGTAGTAGCAGAACTCGAGTGTCCTGCACAGAGCCCTGACCTCAACCTCACCGAACACCTTTGAGATGGACTAGAACTCCAACTGCACACCAGGGCTCCTCACCCAACAACAGTACCTGACCTCACTAATTCTGTTGTGGCTGAATGAACACAAATTTCCACAGCCACGCTCCAAAATCTAGTGGAAAGCCTTCCCAGAAGAGTGCAGGTTATTATAACAGCAAAATGGGACTAAATCTGGAACGGGATGTTCCAAAAGCACGTAAGACTGTTATGGTCAGGTGTCCATAAACTTTTGGCCGTATAGTGTAAGCAACAAGTGATGGAAATAAAAATATTTTAGGATTCTTATTTAGTCGTGGGCTAGGTGAAATGAATAGCAAGTCCATCAGTAAGTATTTTTTTTCCAAAGAAAAACTTTCATCTTCATCTTAAAGAGAATAGGTTGCACTTTTTCGTCAAAAGACTTAACTATCCATTGTTAACGTAGTACCTTGCTGGTAATAGTAAAGTATAAAATATAATTGCTTAAAAATTAAATATAGGGCTAATTACACACTAAGGAGGTAAAAGATCTGGAGTTGATTCCAAGCATTGAGTTTGCGTTTGGTAGTTGTTCATGCTGGGAACTCTCTCTATGCGGTCCAAAGAGGTGTCTATGCAAGTGAAGGAGGCCATCATTAGGCTGAAAAAAAAAACAAAAAACAGACCTATCAGAGACATAGCAGAAACTGTAGGAGTGGCCAAATCAACAATTTGGTTCAAATCAACAATACATTCTTAAAAAGAAGGAATGCACTGGCAAACTCAGCAACACCGAAAGGCCTTGAAGACCACAGAAGACAACTAAAGTGGATGATCGCAGAATTCTTTCCTTGGTGAAGAAAAACCCCTTGATAACATCTAGCAAAGTGAAGAACACTTTGGAGGAGGTAGGCGTATCATTGTGAAAGTCTACGTTCAAGAGACGCCTTAATGAATGTAAATACACGACAGTTTACCTCAAGATGCAAACCGCTGGTAACACTCAAGAACAGAAAGGCCAGATTAGACTTGCTAAAAAAAAAAAAAAACCTCTAAAAAAAAGTCTGACTAGTTCTGATGCAAGATCATCTTGTACGAGAATGATGGGAAGAGAAGAGTATGGAGAAGAAAAGGAAGGGCTCATGATCCAAAGCATACCACATCAACTGTCAAACATGTGGAGGCAGTGTTATGGGTATGTATGGCTGCCAATGGAACTGGGTCACTAGTGTTTATTGATGATGTGACTGCTGATAGAAGTAGTAGAATGAATTCTAAAGTGTATAGAGCTATACTTTCTGCTCACATTCAGTCAAATGCTGCAAAATTGATAGGACAGTGCTTCACAGTACTGATGGATAATGACCCAAAACATACCACGAAAGCAACCCAAGAGCTTCTTAAGGCAAAGAAATGGAATGTTCTTAAATGGCTGAGTCAGTCACCTGACCTCAACCCAACTGAGCATGCTTTTCACTGACTGAAGACAAAACTGAATTCAGAAAGACCCACAAACAAGCAGCAACTGAGGGCAGCTGCAGTAAAGGCCTGGCAAAGCATCTCAAGGGAGGAAACTCAGCATTTGATCATGTCCATGGGTTCATTTAGGCAGACACTGACTGCAAAGGATTTGTATCCAAGTATTAAAAATTATCCTAATATCTATCATTATGTTAGTTTGTCCAGTTACTTTTGAGCCTATGAAAATGCAGGGACTCTGCAAAAAATGGCTGTAAAAAATTTTTTAATTTAAATTTTATGTATGTATGTATGTACATAAAATACATACGTATGTATGTACGTATGTATGTATGTATTGCATTTTGAGTGTAACATTTGGAGCTTGTCACATTCAGATATTAATTAAACACTTAAGGTAATAATAATAAGAAATATATTAAGATTAATGAGGTTAATAAGTGTTAATTAAGATTAAGATTAATTGAATCAAGTGCGTTAAATTAGGAGTTTGTAAATTATCTAAAATGAATCAATGTGTCAACTAAAAACATGCAGTGCAGGTTTTCCTCTAACCCACATTTACTTAGCTTATTTGGCATCCCAAAGTGAAAATAACTTTATTGTCATTAATTATTTATCATGGTGAAAATAATATTAACAAAATAACCAAAGTAGTGGGTCTAATTGGCGAAGAAAATACAGCGCATGTGCACAGAGCAGCCTACAAATCCCAGCGGTCTACAAATAACTTCCGGGTTTGAACGATTCAAAAGTCGCTGATTGGTGGCGTGTGAATAGCGGAAGTGGAGCTGGCAGGGTTTGTTTATATGCACAACAGCTAGCGATAATTGAACAAATTTGAGCTTGTGAGATATGGACGCGTTACAAAGGCACAGGTCTATGTATAAGGGCACAACTCCACCATGGAAAGAGACATACAGAAAGGTAACTTTATTTATTTACCTCTGTGTTCTATGTAAACTAACAACCATAGCTGTTTAGCTAAACAACGCAAGCAAGTAGCGGGAGTGCGGTTCTGATTTAATACCAATTAACGTCACGTTTGTTGTATAGGTACACTAAATAGGGCGTGAAATAGTGGAGTTTATTGCCCTAAGTAGTGCACGATACGGCCAATTGGATACCAGCCTCTCTTTGGATAGCTGCAAGCTCAGTTACAGGGGGTTCTTGCTCAAATTTGATAAAGCATTTAATGCATTTATTTCCAGACCTGTAAAAGGATGGTTTGATGGTGTTCAGGAAATGTTTTGAAAAATATGGATATTTCTTTTGTCTTTAGACATTGTCATGTTCATTGCATTACCCCATTTTAATGCAAGTCACTTCCCATGTTTTCCTTTCTCATGATTAAGTACCTTAAAAATGAGGGAAAATCCAAATAAAAAGTCTGAGGAACTATTAAAATAAAGTTACATTTGAAATAATTCTGAAAAAGTCTGGAAAAGGTCTGGGCTTTATTTTTTAGAATTTAAATGCAAGATCATTGAGTTACTGACAATTGTTTGTTTCATCACTTCCTGTTTGCTCTTGATGTTTGGGTTTAAATAATGGTGTTTGAGTAATAGCTAGTATTAATATAAATATTCTAACTGCTCTCGCCTTAGCGTTGTGTGGAAAGGTTGAAGAACAGCCGGTCGAAGTTACTGGAGAAGTACCGGCAGATGGGAGACACCCCAAAGAGCTCTCTTCTCGTCCAGGAAGTGATGGAGATGGAATGGAGCGCCTTACAGTCGGCCAATCAAAGACTGCCTTCGTTGTGGAAGAAAGACGGCATCAGTGATGTACGGGTATTTCAGATCATTCATAGACACCTGAACTTGTTGTGTTCGAATGTCATATTTTTTTTTCCTCCGCTTGATTTTACAGATGTACAGAGATATGCAGGAAAATGACGAATTGGCTGTTCTGGAAGAAATCCAACAGGAGCTCATATCTCAAGGTTACTGTCAATATCTCTTGTAAATCATCTACATATATTTATTTCCTATGCACATGACAACTTAACGAAACATTCCAGTGTTTTTCAACTTGGTGTCTGTGGTGTATGTGTGATTATCCCTTTATAATCGAAGTCTAAGGGCAGTTATGGAGTTCTGTCAATAATTATGAAGAATATATTACTACAATATACAGGGATGGACAAATCATATATTCATTAGCTAGCTTATCAGGCAAGTAAAAGCTCCAGTGCCTTGGTATTCTTGCCCAGAAGCCCTATTAACTAGGTTAAAATGTGCCACTAATTTAACTCGAAAGTATGATGAGCTAACTATGTCCATTAATACAAACTATGGGAAATAAATGAGTACTTGAATCCTTGAGATGGGTGACTTTATATAGCCGTAGTCTCTCATGTTCTCTTATCGCACATAAAGATGATATTTGAGTCTGGCTGGGTGACTGTGTGTTGTGCTGGCATTAGATTTATTCTTTTTATGCTGCATTGTACTGTATTTTGCTCAGGTTTGTCACTGTTTCCACATTCCCTTCTTTTGCAAGAGGAAGTTCTCTTTCTCTGGTTTAAGAAAAACAAAATGCCAATGACTGTTATACTGTATTAACATCCATATTATAACCTACTTGTCCAACACATAATCATGCACATAATCTGTTTGTTCTCTGAGAGTAACAATAAAGAGTAATTCCTAAAGGGTTTTTGGTATCCATACACGATTATGTGGGTAATACATGACGACAAGGGAAACGTGAATTGTTGTCTGTAGAAATCACACATACACTACGGATGTGGTAGATGGGGATTAGTTTGGGGGAAAAAATGGAGGTGGAGTATTCTTTTAACATATAAGAATCATATTTTTTAGAGCTTTCTATCATTGAGGAATACCACAAAACCCAGCAGTTTGAAGAAAAGTACTTTGACTCTGTTGTGGATGGAATGGAGGAAGAAAGAAAGCTCATCTGCCCCGTATGTCATGCGTAAGTGGAATAACTACATAAATACAGAATTATGAGCTCTTAAAAGCTTCTTGTCTGGTTATTAATAGTAGTAATGAAGCATCTGCTTACATTATTTTCTGTATTACAGGAATAACCTGACAGTGAACAGCCATTTTACATCATGTCCGTGTGGCCTTTATATCAACACAATGGTGAGTCAAAGGAGCACACGGGCATCTCTGTGAATGCGAATAACAATGGCATGAAGAATTGCGTATAAAACGTTGACAAAGTCCTACAAGTTGTTCGTGTTTAAGGTGCTGTGTGGATAGTGTGTTTTAGGCAATAATGAGACATGTTCAGTAGTCGGTACGTCAGAACCAATTTCAATGTTCCTACAGGGAAGAAATATAACAGCAGATGTGCTCCAACATCTGCTTGAGATGAGAGTCACAGAACATCTGGAAGACTGCCTCCAGAACCCCATATTCTCAGCAGCCTCAAACGTGGATGGCGCACCCAACCTTCTGATAAGCTGCAAGGTAACATCACGCTTATAAAACTACACATTTATTTTATTTTAAAATGCATGTAGTTTCAAATGTCCAGTGCATTCATCAGAAGGTCTTTCTCAACTGCCCACAAAGGTTAGAAATTGCTTTAAATGGAACATTTTAAAGCCAAGCACTTATCTGTTGGATAAAACAGTTGCGTCATATGAACCATAATGAGATCATCACTTTTACTGTTGTAACTATAGCAATTTGTCATCTCACAAGTTGGTGGAAAATTAACTAGAAATCAAATTTTGAGTCCTGCTTGGGCCAGTTGTTGGGTTTGAATATGTGGCCAGACCTCTCAATTCTCTGAAATATGGCATTTCATCATAACATGGAATGATTCAGACCTTTGGAATAAATTATTAAAACATCTTATCTTATCTACAGGTTTGTGATTATCTCTCAATTGTCCTGTGAATCACTCCGGAACAACGGCCATTGTGTGCTTTTCAGTGTTTGTATTTTATTTCTGTGAAATAAAGAGATTACTTATTTAACATTACACTTTCTTTTATTGTGCTGGTTATTCGTGTTTAGTGGCAAATCTCTAATAGGAAAAGAGTTTGATGGTGACAACTATAAACCTGTAACCATGTGCTGAGAATTCAGTGTGGTGTTAGATTGTGATGAATTAGAGGACATGTCTAGAATGCTACACTGAGCCCCAGATGAACCTAGTTTTTATAGACGGCTCATGACTAAGGGCCTTTTGTTCAAGACTATGCCAAAGGGCTATGTTCTGGCACTACTCCTGAAATAAGCCTGAAATTTATGGCTTTAAATGGCCCTTAAAGATGTACTTGATCTAAATTTTCTGAAAAGTTCAGGGAGTTGTTTCAGTTTGGGAATCAGAACATGTTTACCTAGCAATGAATCACTGAGAAACAAATTCACACAAGTTTGATGATGAAATATTTATTTTGAGGACACCGCTGATGGAAGGATGTCAATAGAATATAAGGATTTCTTTCCTTTTGCAAACATTTCCAAATTCTGAGAAACTTTTCAACTTTGCACAATTGTTGTCTTTCAAATATCATTTTCAAATGTATCCCTGACACAAATTAAGCCCAGCACTGGACTTAAGGTTTCTAACTATGCTTCCAACCCTTCACTATGTGAAGTCCCATAAATTAACAGCTCAACATGTACATTCAAGACCATACACTACACTTGATTTATTTCAAAATACAAAATAAAGTATAAAAGTTTTGTACTGGGTGTTTATTGTTTCTGTATATTAGTATTTCCTATTAGCTGGACAGGGGAAGACTGAACACAATCGGATCATCACTGGCATTTGATGAAACCGTTGAGGTCCTCCAGGAACTTGATGTACTCCTGATGCTCCAGTGCTGTGCTTAGCTCAATCAGCTCATCAGCAAAGGTGTTGTCTACACCACGATCAGCCAAGAAGTCCATTAAATGGTCATAAAGAGCCTGTGGAGATGATAAATATTAACAGTCATGAGCAGAAGAAAGAGCAACGCTTCCTACAATAACTTGTACTACTATTTTCTTTTAATGTCACTGAAGCGACACCTTCAGGGATTTTTAGGCAAATTGAGTTCCTAGCACAGGTGAAGCATACCTTATGGTTATGTGACCTACTGATGAATAAGCACAACTTAAAGTTCTTATGACTTAAAGGTCAAAATCAGTTTGTATTAAAATGAGGTGTATCCCTATTATCAGAAAATCGCACAGTTGAACTCCACATAGCCTTGGCTTTGAGCCTAGGGAGCAAAATTGGTCGTGCTAAAAAAACAAAACAAAAAAAAAAAACAATTTGTGGGCATCTATGAGGTCATGTATGTGGAAGAGGGCAGACAGCACTTTCCTCCAAGTGTGTTGTGCTACATTGTGAAAACATGCGGCTGGCTGGTTTCACCTGTCTCTGAGGATAAAAGTATTAGCTATTACCCTCCCTGGTTGTTAGCTGTCGTATGATAGGGGAGTGATGGTTTGTGGGTGGGAATTTGCAGGTGACCAAATTGTGGAGAAAATGGGTTTTTTTAAAAAAAAAAAAAAGAGGTGTATGTAGTATGCACTGAGCTGCTAGTGTGACAACCATTCATACATCGTGAATACACTTCCATCTCTGTGATTTATACAGACATCACTTATCCGTGTAAATCGATCTTAATTGCTCCAGAAGTCTTTCTGATTTAGTCTCTAATGTGATTTATTTATTTTTTTTTTTTTACACACAAAAACTGCATGTTTTGTGTTACTAGTTTCCTTTATTTAATTTCCTCAATAACATGGACTAGGAGGAATGGAGAATGTTGAATCTGCTAAGAAACTGTAGTTCATCCTTTTGACCACCAGATGTTAGTAATGTGCACTGTGGTAAAATGCCTAAAGTGTTTTCTTTGCGCTCATGGGATGGTATTGCCTTTTAACCAAAAAAAAAAAAAAAAAAGTACCTTTCTCTATGTAGACTATCATGTTTCAGATCACTTTTATAAATTTACTTAGTTTTTAATTTGAAATGATTCTACTCTAGATAAGCACACATACCCAGTCCAGAGAGTCTGTGTTGAGGGTGTAGCTTGTCTCCTTCCAGTCCTCTTCTCCTTCAGGCTGGAAACTGACTTCACGGATGGTGAAGATATCGCTCTCGTCCTCTCCTTCACCATGGCCGATCTGCTCAGAGTCAAACAGCTTTGGATGTATTGTCCAAGATATCACTGAGCATAACACATCAGGACTGACCATGCTTTCATGCTGGAAACCTTGGTAAATTAACCATGCAGTGAGGGGTTACAAAAAGCAAATAATGCAAACAGAATTTCTAGAGGTTTACCTCATCCTCTGGAAAATGGCAATCGAACACCAAGGAATTCTTCGCACCCTGTTTAGTCACTTCAATGACAAAGTTAGGTGTGGAGACGATGTCGGGCTAAAAAAAACAGGCAAAAACAAACATTAGCATTGTAGCAATACATTACAATATACATTATGAAATGCAAAAAACAAAAAAGAGAGATGTAGCAATACAGAAAAATTAATGACAAAAAAAAAAATCTAAAGTCAGCCAAGAACTGCTTCTGTCCTTAATCTTAAATGGAAAGTTTGTAGATTTTAGAGGCTTCTCCTTTCTGCAAGGCAAATCACAAATCACAGTTACAAAAATCATTGACAATCCTTTCCTTTGCCCCAAATTACCCCCTTAGTCTTGTTGCCTGCCTAGCCCAGCCACCTCAAGGCTCTACATGTGTCACATTCTGGGATGCTTTTCTGCTCACTGTGTTTGCAAAGAGTATTTATCTGATGTACTGTAGCCTCCTGTATGATTCTATGCACTGCGCTGCTGCTACAAGAATGGATAACTGCATGAATGAGCAGGTGCACATGTTCCTAATAAAGTGGCCAGTGAGTGTATATCTAGATCCACTGTCAAAAAGGGTGTCTTTTACCCCAGTTCTGCTCAAGTGCTTCTTACTAAAGCTTCATTTGCTGTACAAATTCCCTCACAATCTCCAAGAAAGTGCGCTCAGATGTGTGTTAAAATACAGTCTGAATGGATAAAATCATCTGTCAGATCCGTAAATGTGAACGGAAGAGAGAGCAGGTTCTACCTCGTTGTCTTCAGCCTTCTGGCCCTGTTCTGGCTCTTCCTCCAGGTTTGGGGGAATGCTGTTGTTAACGTTGAATGTAACGGTCACTCTGTGAAGCAAATCAGGAAGATCTAATATAAGTCTCAACCCGACTAGGTAAATGATTCAAATGACTGTGTAATACTGGAGCAGAATCTTTATCTTCAGGAGATTTGCTTAGAAAAGAAGAAATATGGCATATAATGAAGTCATACAAATAACTTTAAAAAATAGAAGGAAAAAAAAAAAAACCAGTGGTCTCAGACATGTTTTGCGTTGTCCGCTCCAATATTTTATGTCATGGACACAGACTTACTTCTCTCCAGAGAGGGTGCGGGTAAGCTTTGCTTCGGTGCCATTCAGCTCAAGCTCCCATCCTCCAGACATCTTGGGGAGTGTCTTGCTTTTCTGGATCTTCTTCTCCTCTTTGATTTCATCTGAGAGAAATTCTACAAACGCTTTGTCACCTGTAAGACATTGGGATATGACGAGAAATAACATCAGATGGGATCATTTACAAAAAAGTACAAACAGAAAGAAGGGCAGCGCGGTGGTGCAGTGGGTCGTGTTGCTGCCTCACAGCTCCAGGGTCCCTGATCCTCAACTCAGGTTTCTGTCTGTGTGGAGTTTCTGTTCATGCGGGTTTCCTCTGGGCTACAAGAACAAGCCAGTAGATGGAGTGGCTAAGATAAATTTATCATCAGTGTGAATGTGTGTAGTGTCCTGTGATGGACTAGTGTCCCATTCCAAGATATTCCTGCCTCACACCCAGCGTTCTCGGACAGTCCACCACAAAACTGACCAGGATAAAGCTGTTACTGAGGATGAACTAATGAATGAATGAATGATAAGTGAATATATTGTGTGTGTGTGTGTGTGTGTGTGTGTGTGTGTGTGTGTGTGTGTGTGTGTTGGGGGGGGGGGGGTCGTGTCATCCCTGTTTGGACTTTCATCATTCTTCATTCAAGGTCACATGTTGCAAAATGTGAATATGTGACGTCAAATCCGGTTTAGAGCTCTATTTTAGAGTATAAAATCCATTTCATTTTAGTATTTCTGTCAGCAACAGATTTCCATACATATTACTGTTACCAAGCAACTCTGGTGTTCAACAAGTCACATTAAGAGCCATGCTAAAGGTTAGAGTATGTTTCTGACTGCAGAAAGTCTCTAAAAGTTTATTTTAGGTAATATTAAAGACAGCTGCCATTTTGTGGCAGTTAAACTGAAAACTAGACGCAAAGCGCGTGCTGTTTATAATTATATCAACCTCACACGGATGCTAGCATAACCGGCTAAACAGCTAGCTATGGTTAGGGTTAGTTATCTGACATGAAAAGTGATTTGAAGCCAGTTACTCCGGCTTTACCTTCTGTATGAAGGCCTCCGCAGCCACAGGACGGGAGAGTGTGTTTGGAAGCGAGCAGTTTGGCTCTGCGGTCGGAAGCCGCGCCGTTGCTGCTGCACATCATCCAGATGGAGCGCGTGAACGGCCGGGTCGTGGCCGAGGTCGGAGCGCACAGCGCGGATCTGACGAGCGGCTCAGCGGCGCGGCACACAGACGCACTCGGGGCCTTGTTCGTAAGGCGAGCCGCGATGCTAACAGCGCGTGTTAAAGACTTCAGCATGGCTGCGCTGTTTCTCTTCTGATCTGATCTGATTTTATCTGATCTGATCTCCCCTCTTCTCTCTTCACCGGCTACCCGGACGCACAGAATGCGCTAGAAACACGTGCAGAAGGACACGATGACCTCACATGTGAACTCTGCACCGGAAGGGGTTCCTGCCACTGCCGCTAACAATTGCGTTCCAAATCTGAACTACAGAATCCAAAGTGCCCTAAAGAGGTTGTTAGTTTATACCCAATGTAGGGCGCCTCTATAGGGAGAAAGACTGCATTTAGTACCCAGCTGAATGAGAGGAACCATATGGGAGGAAGCGTGTTTGTTTTCACTGTTTCAGCGGCACACTTTTTGTGAAACTCAGTTTTATTATGTATTTTGTTGATTTTTATGTTAAATACTAAACTTGGTTGGTTTGTTTGAGCAGTCATGCAGCTTTGTGTAGTGTGCAGCGACCAAATTCATAAATACAGATGTCCTGTGTGCAGAATAAGATAGTAAGTAAAGTCTCTGATATACACGTGTGAATAAATTTATCGTGTACATCATGTAGAAATATATACTGCGTTATTTTGAATACGTCCCAGCATGCTTAGCGGGTAGGCATAGTTCTGTGTTTAACTGTAGAAAAGTGAAACCAGCTTTTCAACTGAAATGTTTAGTTTTCAGTTTTCATTGTATTTCTAAGTGTATTAACTGAGTGGCTGAAATGTTTTAGTGATGTTTTGAGCTATGTGTGTGATGTGTCTCACCGTTCCTGTGTAATGTGTGTAAAAACTACAAATTAGTTAAAACTGGATGTTGTTTTCATTGTTTCAGCTGCTCTGTAGGGTGCTTCAAGAAACACAGAGATGATGGTAAGTCTTGTAACTTTATGTATAGTTTTATAATAATTGTGTGTAAAACATACACTCCTGGGGAAAGAAAGAAAGAAAATTAAAAAAAAAGGGCCAATCCCAAAATGGCAAATATTAAGCTTTTAATGGTCTTAAAAACAAATCATTGGTCAGAAAATGAGCAAGAATGAAACAAATGCACTCCTGAGACTTTTTCCTTTTGCTGCAATGAACTGTTTGGGGAAAAACTAGAAACAGGGAAATTCACTTATATAGAGTTCTTGTATGAAAAGGTAAAATCGTGATAATGATTAAAATGTTTGATGTATAAAATTCAAACTAACATGTCTGGATGTACAAAATTTTCCAAAAATATCTTCAGGGATGTATTTTTCTTAAAGGATTAGTCATTATTTGGTGATCTGCCACACCTGATGCAGCCCATCAATACCCACAAAGCTTAAACATTTAAAGAAACCAAAGGGGAAAGCTTCCCATACTAACTTCCTTTATCTATTTGATTAATTCTTGCTCATTTCCTGACCAATGATTTGATGTCAACACCATTAAAAGCTTAACATTTAGGGCTTGGCCCATTATTTTGCCCAGGATTATATATATATATATATATATATATATATATATATATATATATATATATAATTATTTATGATGTGCCAAGGTTATTGTAAAGGTTTAGCTATATTTCTGCTTGATGTCAATCAAATTAAAGAAATAGTTTGGCCAGAAATTAATGTACTTAATGTCCCTCTCATTGCAGATATCAGTACACATATTTAGTGTCTGAGTTTTGCTTATTTGGTTTTAAGTGTAGTTAAGTATTAAGAGAAACATGTGTCCTTTAGTTTAACACATTTTATACAGTAAATGTCTAATGTCTAAATCACACAGTCGCCTCAAACCCTGCCGAGTTGTTCAGTTTTTTAAAACAGATGTGCTAAAGGAAAGGATGACAAGCAAATAAAAAACTGATGACTCAGGACAAGTTTACTCATAAATAAAAATGGATAATTTTATTTTATTAAGAACCACAGTTCAGTATTTAGTATGTCTAACTCACTTTGTGTGCCAGAGGGAGGAAAACCAAGACTAAACTTTCAGCTTGTTTCTCTTACTTATTAACTCAATATCCTCATATTTTCAGTACAGAACTAATGTCATTTAGGATATTTTACTGAAACGTTATCAATCGTTTTTTTTGTGTTCTGTATGTCCAGGCTCGTGCCAGCCAGTGAAAGACGCCACACCTCCTGCACCCGCTCCGTGTCCACGTCCCTGTCCGAGTGGGGGTGTGTTTATTTTTGCATTTGTGTTAACATACAGTGTCTTGAAAGTTGGTTTCTAAGTATTTTGCATTACTGGTTTCTTTCAGTTAAAAGTAATAAGATGTGTTGCAATATTTTTTGTGGCATGTTTTATTTATTTACTTCTGTTGGATAGACTTCAGGCTGTGTTCCAATACCATTTTTAGTGCACCGTTGTTGGCTTTGCCCTAGTTGAAGTCAACCAGGGAGAGTTAAAACAGTCGCTGATATAATGTTCCCCAATTTAAAATAAAAGCTGTTCTATTACATTGTAACTTATCCATTCAGTAACTATTATATAACACTGTTATGAACTTGAATAACACTTTACCCCACACTGCTGGTGCTCTAGGGTACATGTTATATACAAGTATTTGTTTACTGTTTCAGCAGCGGAGCCCTGGACGGTTGATGACCTCCTGGATGAGGACAGTCAGTCTGACCAAGTTCCTCTGCAGAAACTTCAGCTATTAGGTACTGTGTTTATTTGGCTCATCAAACAGCCAAATGCCTAGTTAGATTTGCAATAAGCTCAGAATCTGAAGGTACATATATTTAAAACTAAACATCCAGACATGAGTATGGTGGCTCTTTTTCGTTGATGCTGGTGGTGTTCTACCCTTTTCCACTGAGAGGGAAAAAAAGAGCTTGCTAAAAGTGCTTGGGACCTGACATCTGGTGATGGAGTGTTGTCATCACCACTTAGTTGATCACATGTATAATAAGGTGTGTTGTAAAGATTATTAATGAGATATTTAACACCAACCTGACTTGATGATAAAGCATGTTCTCAATGCCAGAACAGTCTTTGTTTAAAAAGGTCTGGATAAGCAGCTAATGGTGACCACAGTTACCCTATAATGCTTAACCGTTAGTGAGTAGTGATCAGACACATCAAGTGATTAAGGTTTGGTTTTTTTTCCCCACAATGGTGATTTGTGTTGCCGTTTTTGACTAGCTACACAAACGTGAAGAGATGAGACCAGTTTTGAACGTGAAACAGAGAATAAACAAATGCTTCTCTACCCAGTCATCTTTAAGCAATCTGTTTTTATCATCTTTATTTTTTTTTTATTTTTCGGAACCAGCAGTCATCACTTTACTAATTCTACTAGAGAAGGAAGATGAAATCAAAATCTATGTATGTCTGTGAAAACATTTCCCGTTCTTGATGAGCTGTCTTTAGCTAAATAATATACATAAATGCATGTTATTGGCCATAGAACGCTGCTGCAGAATCTGCGATGGGTCATGGTTAAAAACTACAGACCCTGAACTACAGCCACATTTTTTTCCCCCCATATAATGATTTGTTCTTTTGATCTTTCTCAAGCACTCCATTTGATCCTTATCCGGACAACAGTCCACCAGCTGACGACCCCTGAAATAGAGTCAGTTTTAAAATGTACGGACTAGAAAGAGAATAATAACTCACACAGACGTTTGAAAACTGTACTTGGGTGTTATTTTTTTTCTCTTGATAATAGATCTACAGCATAGGTGTATTCTGATCGTGCCTTGTCTGTTGTCGTAGGTGAATCTAAGGATCTGATGAATCTTCTGCAGAATCCACACCTGAGGAATCTGATGCTGTCTGTTGATTCAGCTGAGGATAAATCCAAAGCGATGAAGAAAGCCATGCAGGAGCCGCTGTTTGTAGAGCTCGCCAACCAGTGCTTACAGATTATTGAGCCAACAGAAATACAAGATGATGATGACGATGATGATGAATAGTAAACCGATTAAGAACATCCGCTCAGGCTGGTGCTTGAGGATGAACAAGAGGATGTGTGTGTACAGACTGCTCTGTCTCTATGATTGTCATGTTGTAAAATATGGATATACTTCATTCTAGTCTTCGCTGGATTACAGGAGTTCAGGACTCAAGACTCAATTGCAAATGCTGTTATTAATAGTATTTCTTTAAAGTTTTTGCTTAACTGTTCGATTATTGTCCCATGAATATATACTGTAACCAAATAAAATGTGATTTTTATTTTTGAAAAAGACTAAAATTCACACTGACTACCAAAAAAAATCTGCGATGTCAAAATACCTGTAGTAAAGAACTGCTTGGTTATAAAATGCATCTAAAACTAGCATTTAATCTTTAAACACAAAATCATTTGATGTTTGGATAAAATGATACCTTCTTTCTTATATCAGTTCCACAAATCCAACATGCCATAGCAAATTTATTAGCTTATTTATAGTCTTGATAAGAAACAGGACAAACATTTGTGCCAAGTAATGTCCAAAGTTTAACATGAGTAGTGTGAATATTACAGTGTCAAGTACTCAAAATGTACCAGATCTCCAATACAGTACATGATCATTGTACATATAAATATATTATTAACATGTAGACCTGAAAAAAAGTCAAAATATAGTAAAAACCCACAGAAATGAATTCCTCGTTAAGTCATAAATGCTACTCTTCCCTATAAAAGTAGTGTTTTTTATTTGTCTGTGCAATAAGCCTGAAATAAAGCAGAAATGTACATACCAAGTACACAGTACTAAACAGTACAGAAATGTTCCAGTTAATGTCATGTTCCCCCTTTTCTCTGAGTTATAAATCCTAAACAAAATCTGTGGTTTGATCATGTATCAAATGAATTAAAGGAATAGTCGATTAATCAAGACATGTTTGGTTCCTGATATGCTTTGAATCTAATGTTGCCATCAAGTAGTGGATTTTTTTCCCCCCATTTAGACTTACATCTCCTGTGCAAACATGTCTTTAGTGTTTCCCTTTAACTGTGCCCAGTTCTCAGTTTATCTTTCAAGCAATACATGTAAGAATAATCTCTAATCAAATAAATATTAGTGTTATCAAAACCAGATAAGTAGACTTTGATTATAAAATTGATTTCCTCAGGCAGGAAGCATAATCTCAGAATAAATATGTATAAAATAGCCTACAGTAGTGTGCAGACTGTAATTAACGAAAGGCACATACATGTTAACCGACAGAATATATACAGCAAAATGGAATTACATTAGATGTGGCAGCTATGGGTTTCACTGGCATTCATTCCTGCTTGTGCATTTAGAAGGTGCATTGATTTGGGTAACGCTTGCTTTGGTCGATTAGAGTGGATACACAGACTCATGTTTTCTCCAGCAGAATCTGATTGAACCCACTCACTTCGTCGGTGTGGGGTCCTGGGTACATGTCGGCGTAGCGGAGAGGAGATCTCTGCATGTGGAGCTTCACAGAGCCCTGCAGAGAAATGCATACAGTAAAAAACTGTGTGATAGATTAAACAGAACAAGTCCATGATCCAGGATAAATCCATGATCAGGCAGAATGTGGGTCTGTAAAGCTAAAACCACCCTAGAAGGTAGCTGTTGTTATGGCTTTTGAACTTTTATCCGCCCTAAAATGTTGTCTAACTATGCAACTAACACTAGAAGGAATTGGATCTTGTGCTGTATCGAATAACTAAAAAAGTACTAAGCTCAGAGGTCTCACCTGTGGCTGTGCCCGGATGGAGGCCACGCCATGGTTGAACTGGTTGGTCTCCACTTTGTACTCTCCGTTCCTGAAGGGGATCTTCAGTGTGGCCATGAGGGACATGACCTTGTGGAAACATGTGGTGGTCAGAGTCACAGTGACGCTCGGGGTGAAGGTCATAGCCAGGCCCAGAGGCCAGCTGCTGACTGCTAGAGGTTTGGGGAAGCTGGAGCGTGCCTGTTCTTCTTCCTGCAGATCCTCAGCGTTGTCCAGCTCCGCCTCAGCCAGGGAGTCCATCAAAGCCTGGGAAGAAAGGAAAAGGGAAAAATTGTTTATTCAAAAATCTGTTAGTCAGCCTCTATCCCATCTTCTCCTTTTTTTAAATGTTGATTTGTGTATGATGAGAATCCTATTATGATATTTAGAGTTATTTTCATAATACACAATATGCAAACATTCAGCTAGCCAAACTAGTAGTTCCACACTAAAAAAAGAAAAAAAAAAAGAGAGAGAAAGAAATTAAGTATTTAATCTGCAGGTTTTCCACTTCTGCCAAGAGCCTTTTTGGTTATATTTAGGTTTTTCTTTTTATGCTCACATTCAAATTTTACATAAAAGTAAAGTCATATATGATGAAAGTAAATGAATGAAGTATAGATAATGGAGTCAGGTGTGCAAAACAAGCAATAAAATTAACTTAAGATTCAGAGTGCAAAATTTCAACGGTCTAAAACACTCACCCTCCAAAACCGCCATTTATTCTGGATGACTGTAGCAGCTTTGTGCCATCTCCTCACCTCTCTCCTGACCAGCCAGGCCCGCACCACTGGGGGGGGAGAAAACGATAAAATGTATGCTGGCCTGGGAAAACACTTCACATTTCTACTGTACATGATTCTGAAAACTATAGGCATTCCTGAAATGAAATATTGATCTTTTTTGCACATACCAAAAGTAAAGTTCTAGCAGTTTAAAGAAGAAGAAGAAGAAATTGCTATGGTAAAAGAAGAATAAAACACTTTGGGATGTGCTGTTATGGGAAATAATCAATTTTGGGGTTGTAAGTGTAACTCCAGTTCACGCTGGGCCGCATCCCATCACCACATTGTTTATTTTCCTATAACACCATGCCCCAAAAGTGTGGAAGTGAAGCAGGAAAAGCTGAGTATAGGGATGCAGTAAGGCTCAGCAGCAGTCACTGCACCCTCAGGAACACCGGACCCTGTCACTCAAGCCACCGACCACCTCAACCCTACATTATTCCTGCACATCATATTGCCTATTGCTATTTTACCACAAAATATATATATATATATATATATATATATATATATATATATAAAAATATAATCACACCATGGCTTTGAAAGGAGATAAGAGACAATTTCACTCTACAGGCCAAAACCAGTGATGCCTTAAATAATACATCTGGTACTGTATGTTGTACCTGCTTGTATGAAAGTGGCACACTTGGTCCTGATGGCTCGCTGGCGGCACTGGTGTCTGCGCCAGCAGCACTGGATAGAGAAGGCCTTCTGAGAGCGCACTCTGTGCCTCTGCTCTTCCAATAGCTCCAACTACAGAGAAAACACACACACACACACACACACACACACACACACACAGGTGAGAGCAGTCATTTCACAGCAGCAAAACAATTCTTCAATGTTAAAGAAATACTTTTCTCAGTATAGGAAATATTTTACTTGTTTTCTTTTTTGTATCCTATTAATAGAGTCTCATATTTATCTGCTTTTAAAGCCAAGAAGACTGCTGTGGCATTACCATGGCATGTGTCAGGAACACTTTGGTCTTCCCACAATGCACCATCACGTTGTTGTTGTTGGGTGTGAGGTCGGGGTCAGGGGAACTGGTCCTCAGGACTGCATTCAGAATGTCCTGTACAGCGGGGCTTAGAGCGATCTGATCGCCAGTCTCAGCTCCTAGAGGGGAACAAAGTCAGTGGCATTTTAACCACACACACACACACACACACACACAAACTACTGCACTACATCTGACTCATCAGTGCCTTTTTATGAAGCTCACGATTACTCAGGTAGATAGGATTGTATTTTCATGATGCAGTCATTCAGCATATGCACAACAAAAACACAGTAAACAGTAGCAGAAATAAAAAGCTGAAGTCTGTTTAATATTTAAAGCTTAGACTTGTAAAATTCCTCTGAAGTGCATTATTTAAAAAATAAATTAGTATTACAATTCATTTGAATATTAATGACCCTGTGATGTTATACTGTGGCAAACATTAGCAGTAGCACTACACTATGTGCTTGGATCATGTGAACCACAGAAGGTGAAAATTATATCCATTTCTTAAGCAAAGAAAAGAAAAGATGATAAACTTCATTATATTAGATAGTTTTATTTATTTACAGACAGTTTCTTAGGTGATCTGGGATTCTCTTCACAGAGAAATTTTCCTGGCTTCCTGTTCACTATATATGCTCACTATGTAGGGTATAACATATTAGAGTTGTAGATCCTACATCATATACTACATGCCTAAGAGAACACCATCTGATCTTTAGTATTGGCAAATTTAAACATTATGTAAAAATATGTGAAAGTGAATGATGTTTTTATTCTGAACCCTTTTCTTATCTTCAATGACTTTAGGGTCATTTAGGAAGTGCATGTTTTGCCAGACCTAAGAAACTGTAAATTGTAAATAGTATTTAAACAGAGAAAATGCTGAAAGATGGATGAAAGATGATGGACACAGACCATAACACTACCATACACATGGTATGATGTGTGTGGGGTGAAATGATGAAATGAAAAACCAATCCGCGTGCACTGAACAGCAGTTAGAGCGGAATTTCACACTGTGGAAATACAAAGGTCACCAAGACGAAGAGGTCGATGTTCAGTTAGAAAGTACATGCCAGAATATATACACACATTTACCTGAGATAGCTAGCAGCCTAGTTAATCTACGCCTGGTCCCATTCTAAATGTAAAAAAAATTATTTTGCTTCCCAGTAAGGTGGAAAAAAGGGTAAGATGAGCAGAAAACTGCAAGGGAAAGGAAAGGAAAGAAAGAGAAGGGATTACATAAGGAGAGCATAGATAGCAAGAAATTCAAGAATAGAAATGAAATATCGTCTTTATCACCTTGAGCCCGGAGTCTGGTGTTGGTGATCAGCCCGTAACGCTGGATAAAGTTGTCATAGGGAACCCTGTGCAAATATTTGAGTGCATCAGTGCATATAATTAAAAAAAAAAAAAAAAAAAAAAAAAAAACAAAAAGACTGCATATACTGTGTATTTTAAAAAAACAAAAAAACAATTTATCTTCATCCTAACAAATATGGCCCAAATATCCCAAACATATGGAAGAATCAACAGCAAATTCATTTTAATTTTTTAATCATTAGAGAATATTTATATCCCATTCAAAAAGTGAGAAATACTTTTGAACTGTTCTAATTTTATCTTTTTTTTTTCCCACTATTCACATTCGAACATTTTCCCACTATTCAGTTATTTCCATGAAGTAACACTGAAACTTTCCACACTTAAATGTCTTATTGCTGTATATTCGTCTTCATATTGTCCTAAAGGGATGTAAACTTTTGCGCTGGACTGCATATTTTTTTCCCTCCTCCAGTCATTTGGTTGGTCTATTAGGACAGAGTGGTGTGTTACCTGATAGGGAAACCTGCAGCACTGATGTGGATGGTCTCCACTATTCCACATGCCTCCAGCTGTGTGATGACCTACGAACAAAGCAAATGCTACAACAACTCACCAGCCAAAAACTTACATATGCATTTCTTTTAAACATTCCTGAACTGAATTTATTTTAACACAGGACTACACTGATACATGGGGAATACATGCAATCAGAAGAAGTGCCGCTTGCCCTCACCTCCTCCTTCTTGAAGGTAAGCGGCTTGCAGTCGGGGTTGGGTTTAATACAGCGTGTGTAATGAGGCGTGGTGCTGTGCAGAATCTTCATCAAATTCTCCAAGGAGTTCTACAAAGCAACATTTAAATAGATTATTATTTAGTAACCATTAGGTCCAATGATTGCTCTGCATGGCTGTACAATGCCCAAGGAATTAGAAGCTATTTCACAGGCACATCTTATTGTGCATTTAGTGTTCCCTCATGACCTTCCCATATTCTTCCCATAATACACTGCTTTAATGACCTCCTCAATCACTAACCATCTAAATATCATTGCGTTTAACTGCAAAAGGCAAAACAGATTGTTGATGACAAATAGATGACAAATTAAAGGAAAAACCAAAATAAAGCATCTTAAGTTTTGAGGTACAATGGCCCACCAGAACAGCTTCAGGTCTCTAAAACTGTACTAGAGTGGTGTTCTTTCAAAAGACAGTGGTATTGGTGTGTTTTCATTTGCTGTTTTTAATGATCGAACGCGGTGTCTAACACATCGCTTCAAAATCTCCACCAGGTATTCAATTATGTCACTGTAAAGATTGTAGCATACGATACCCTGTGGATGGGGGTGGAGTCAGCCTTAAAGAAACCACTCCCACCAGAACAGAAATGTCATCATAGGTTAAAGGTGAGAAGTCCGAAGAATTTAGTGTTTACTTGCAGCAACTCTTCCGTCCAAAGCATGTCAGCAAAAATAAATGCACCCACAGCTTCTTTTTTTACATTAATATGTTGCGAGATTGCATCTCGTTCAGGGCATTTTATAAAAAGAAAACAGAGGAAACTGGATAAGTGCTGCTCTAAATTTGGTTTTGTTAAATCATGTTAAACCTGTAATTAGTGGCTTTAAGGATATTTCGCTCTAAAACACACACGTTAGGGCTTGAATGACTGCATTCCAGGAAGCTTCTCTGAAGGTAAAAGATTGGTGTAGTCCTTGTTATTAATATACTGCTATATTTTTGGTCACTACTTTTGTAAATACGCAATTTACCCTGAATTTGGAGACGACAGTGACGACTTTGCTGTGGCCACGAGGGTTTCCTTCAGTGTCTGAGTCTGCAAAGAGACTCTGCAGCAGAGGATCCTCCGACTTTTGCAGCAAGCTGAGGAGTTCAGGGGGGACTGGATCCTGCGTGCGTGCACACACACACACACACACACACACACACACACACACACGGAGAATAAGAAAAGGACAAAGGCGTATGCTTGAAACACTTGAATGACACAACAGACAACAGAGCAGTCTACTTTTACACTTATCTCTTATCAGCACACACATATACACTGTACCTTATTCTTCTCCATCATGCCCTCGATCTGGTAGCTAACTTTGCCTGCATAGTGAGCCACAATGAAGTGAGGCTGTTTGCTAAACTTGTCCCAGCTCATACTGCCGTTGTCAGAGAGCTCCTTCTCCAGACGCTCCCGGAACTGCTTAGCATCGGAGGCTCTGTTCAGACGGCACTCCTGGAAGAAAAACAAAATCATACAGCACCATGCTGAGTTATCATGCATTAATCAAGGACTGAATCCAGAATAAATCCAACCTAACCCATAATCTACAGTATGTCCTCATTTGCTGGACTATACTAGAGTGAACAGCCACCTCATTAAGCAGAGAGAAGATGCTGGTGGGATTTCCCTCAATCAAATCCAGGCAGCTCTGGTTGTCTTGGTAGCGGATGAAAGACCACTGCAGTCCCTCAGACACGTAATCCTCCTGCTGGGCTTTCAGATAGTGAGCTACAAAGTGCTGCTGCAGCTTCTCATTGGCGTAGTTAATGCACAACTGCTCCAGGTTGTTTAGCAGGAAACACTCAAAGCCATACACATCCAAAAGGCCTACAAAGAGTATAAGAAAGGTTTTAAAAATAAATTCAGCACATGGTCCAGCGCAGTTATGTCACGTACAGGAGGAGAAGCAGAAGGTGGATGGGGAGGAAGAGGTTGTTTACCAATGAAGTTGCACCACATGGAGTCGTCTGCGCACATGCTGCTGTTGATGAAGCCGACCAACCAATCAAACAGTCTGTCAGACAAAATAAAAATGTATGAATAATAAATAATTGTAAATTAAATGGCCCAGGTTGTCCCTCCAATAATTACAGATTATGTAATTTTAACGAGTTATAACACTGTGGACATTTCAGTGAAATGCAAATTAAAGCATTTAAATACACTAATGAAAAGAAGAAGACGAAGAAGAAGGAACAGAAATAGAAGAGAAACATAAAATTAAACAAAGAAAAAAACAAAGAACAAGTAAAAATAGAACAAAAAGAAAAAAGAAAAAATTAGCTAAAACAGCTAAAAACATAAATCAGAACAAAAAGGGTAGATAGAAAATGAAAAGAAATGATTTCTTTTAAAAAGGAGAAAAAAAAGTACAAGAAACAGAACATCTTTCAAAAAGGAGTATAAAAAATATGAAGAAGAATTCAAAGATAAATTTTTTAAAAAAAGTGCAAAAAAGAAGAAACAAGCTTACAAAAAAACTACTACATGACACTCCTTTAAATAATCCATAACTTCTGTGGTGTGTTTAAGTGAAACCTAAACCTTTAACTAACAGGCAGCTCTGTGTTAATGCGCTGCGGTGGTGTAGTGAGGCTCACCGTGCGTAGATGACTTTAGCGAGACAGTCCCTGCGCACAGCACACTCGCTCTGTGAACAGGGCTTGAGCAGGGCGCTCTGCTTTCCTGCACGCAGCATCCGTACGCTCACACACTCCTGCAGCTCATCTGCTGGCACACGCAACAGAGCCGCTGTCTTCTCTAGGAAACCTACACACACAACAAAAAGCACAAACTCAGACACAAAGTATTAGCTCTTTAACTCAGCTAAAACAGAGAACTTAATCTAGCTCTTTGGAACCGCTTGAGCATTTTCTAAACATGGTCCAATTTCCCCAAATATAAGAGTACGTAATTCATTTCAAAAATTAGAAATTAAACTTTTAAACCCTGATACGATGTCTTTTTGTCTTACCAAGAGAAAGAGACTTTTATTTTAACTGCAACATTTAAGTTTTTACTCACTTAGGCTATGGCAACACAGAACCCAAAACCAAACATGAATAAAATTCATCTGGAGAACAAAGAGAGTGTTATTATATTTTTCTATAGGCATCAAGAGAACTGTCTTCATCATCATCATTTACCTTTGGACTGGTGATCGAGGCCACAGGGCTCAGACTCAGGGCCAGGACTGAAGTTCACATTCCCCAGCTGCAGAAGACCTGCCAGGATCTACATGATTACAGGAAGAAAAAGTCACAAAGAAGCCTGGAGCAAAGAATTAGTGTCATGTTATACAGTCAGCTTCAGAATTACTGGCACCTTTCATGAGAATGACCAAAAAAAGATTTTATAAAATAAACCTCACACTCGATGATTTACATTTTCCACTCAAACTACGGGAGAGATGACTAACTGTTCTCATAAGCAGTGTTTTCTCCAGGGGAGGATTTACCAAATATTAATTGCAGAGGTGCCAATAATTTTGGAAAGGAAAAAAAAAAAAAAAAAAAAAAAAAAAAAGCACTACTTAAGAAATCATAGAAAAAAAACAACACTTTAGGGTATGTGCATATGTTGAATTTCAAAAATGCAGTCGTGATTTACACACTATGCTATGAAGGGTGCCAATAATTTTGTTTCTAACCATACAGAACCTACCCTGAAAATCTGTGCACGCTTGTCTGCGTCAATGCCAAGGCTGACCATGGCTTCAACCGTCTCCTGGAAGCAATCCTCTACAGAGATATTAAAGAAAAAAAAGACAAATAGAGAAAGAGGGAATGACTTTATGTACCAAACTGGCATTCCAAACATTCCTAAGACCTCGAGACAAATAACAGATAAGATGTAATGAATGAGAACCTTCTAAGGTTTTCTCTGCATTTGGCAACCAGGCAAACTTCTGGTCACGTGGCATCTCCCACTCCTGCCTCTGTTCTTCTGTGGCCCCCTTCATCATCTGAACAACACGGGAAGCAGACAAACAAATAAATCCTTGTTATATTTAAGGACAATCACATTAGTTTTGCACTTATATGTACTTTGAATACTTTGTACCACTTTGAAACTCAGTTTTCACCAACAATGTCCCGGTGCTCGTTCCTTTTAAAGAACCAGCCTGCATTTCCACAATTTTAGGACAATTATTACATAAACAGATGTGGGACTTTCATAACACACTGCATAAAAAAATAATTAAATCCATTACTTTTACTTTTAACCATTTCCTTCAGGCTCTGAAAACACCTTTTACTACTCAAAGTCAAATCCTTCAGTGAATTTATACACAGTGCAGAGACATTGCTAGAGACAAGAAATATCCCTATACCACAGCACTGACGAATTCTCGATTCTGATTGGTCAGAAGGTGTTGATTAATTTTCTATAACAGCAGCTCTGACAGTAGTTCTGACAGCAAGGTTTATATCAATGCACTCTTTGTAATGCTTTATGGCTTCAATAGTAAAATCTTTCCACATAAATGGCTTTAAAAGAGAGGTGTAATCATTGACATGGTTAAGTTTTGTGTAAGATGTTTATTTGGCAGGAGTCTGCAGTTTCTCGTAATATGACGAGCTGCATTTTTTTGCCTTATGAACTTCAAGAGAGCAAGAAACAAGCAATGTGAGGGAACAACTGTTTATAGTTTGTATAACAGGAACTAACTTAACGCTCCACAATATTAAACGTAACTAAAAATGGATAAAGTATGAAGTTGTTCTTTGATTAATAAAAAAAAAAAATTGCAAACAGCTGTGGTATAAGAGAAATAAAACACTTCAGGAGGTGCTGTTATTATATACTGAGTATTTTCCTATAACAGCACACCCTGGTCGTGTTTTATTCCTTACATAAGACACATTTTATTGTTTTTAGTTTTAGTTTAGTTTTTTATTTATTTTTAATGCAAGGCTCCCAAAGAAATTTTTGTTTCTTTAAATAAGTGAATGAATTGAAATGAAAAGGAAATCATTTTCATTTATGAATCATTTCTGAAACTTTTCACCAATAATTTTCAACCCCCTGACTTTTTTTTTTTTTTAAATAGCAGTCATTTAAATAACTTGCGCTGCTTGGCATCACCAGATCTCAGTTACACATGAGCAGCACTGATTTTGCCAGGCAAGGACTGGGCCAGTAACAAAACTAAACAGTTCCTGATTAGACACCACCACTGTGCTGTATTCACCTGGTAAAATATGTGGAAATTCCTCTCATTCGGTGCTTGAAAGGCCACCCTGGTCTTCTCTAGGAGATACGTTTGCACCGAGGCCCCCACCAGCAACTGAGAACTGCATGACAAATGATTAAAAAAAATCTCTCATTAGCTTTTAGCCTGCATTTTCACAAGTTCAAGTCACTGATCTAATTCTAGGTGTGTATTGTTCAGCTTTTTTAACTTGCCAGTCAAATACACTGCCAGTCAAAAGTTTTTGAACATCTTCAATTTTATTTCAGCATTCTGACCATTGAACCTTAAAACTAGTATAAGTAAATAGAATTTTTTAAATTATTAAATGCTTACTAAATTGAGAAATGTTATAATCAGAAATGTTTATTGTATTGGAACAATTCAGATTTTAATATAATTGCAAAAGGCCAAAATCTTTATCACTCTAATGAAGCACTTGTCGCACACAATGCAGTATATTTCTGTTATACAGATAAAACTAAGCTTGTCTTGGAGTCTTTTAACTATAGGTTTAACAGGTTTTAAAAAAAAGCACTAATTTACAGTCACATCAGGATCTAAGAGCAAGCAGTTAATAACATCCACAAAGATTTCCTTATTTAACTTCTATTGCTCATTGCTGTAACATTTTGTTTAGTCTGTAACAGTGATTAAATTGTAATAAAATATAAGAAATGCCAGGTGTTCAAAAATATTAAACTGGCAGTGTACATACTGTGTATTTTATATAGATCACCACATTAGGGATGTTTATAATGCATTTTAATATTGTAGTAAAACCAAGGAGAATATGAGACCGCGATTATACATTTTTTATAAATGACATGTCCCAAACACATATGAATGGAAACTAAATGCAGGATTGGTATGTAGAATGGAATAGAGGCCTGTCGCGTTGATGCTTATTAGTGTGAATGCTGGACTGGTGTGAAATAACACAAAGACAAAAACAGAGGAAATAAGCTGAGTGTGTAACGAGACTGACCTGTTCAGCTGGAGCTGGATGTACTTTCCAAAGCGGCTGCTGTTGCTGTTGCGTAAAGTGCAAGCATTGCCTGTAGTGTGGGACAGAGAGGGGAAAAAAAAAAACTGATTCTTTTCAGCCTGGAATTTAAGGCAGAGTCTCACAAGCAAGACACACGAGGGTGATGAAGAGAAGAGGCATGTGTCCTGAATCCATCAATGTTTTCCATCCACAGAGTACTGTACTAAATAGCATATGAAAATAATACAGCACCCAAGATTACAATAATGGTGATAGACTAATTTGATAGAAAATGGTATTATGAATTTTTGGATGTGAGTCATGAATGTATTTGATTGGCACCATTCTTAATGTTCGGATGGAAAGATCTACAGAGTGCCATTTTAGAATAACCATAACCTTGCTTATTCTTTCTTACTTTTCTTTCCCTACATCCTACATCACTTTCTTCTTTCCTTCCATATTTCTTTCAGGCATCTCTCTCTCTCTCTCTCTCTCTCTCTCTCTCTCTCTCACCAAAGGCTTCCATGATGGGGTTCGAGTCCAGCACTCGTCTCTCTATCCTCTCCACCGTGTGCTGGCACTTCTGTGACGAGGTAGCCACTGTGGCGTAGTACTTCATGAGGCAGCGTGACGTCCACGTCTGGAGAGAAACACAATGACGCTAAATCGACATAACGAGGCCAAACTGAGTCTAGCAATAAAAGAAAAAACACAACTTGACTCTACATACCTTCCCAGCTCCGCTCTCCCCTGAGACCACTAGTGATTGGTTGACAGGTTCGACTTGGCCCTGAACGTTCCTGTACGCCTCTTCGGCTACGATAAAGATGTGCGGCTTAAAGTCCTGCACAAACACAAAAACAGACAAATCTGTGTGTATGAAGGCTTTCAGACACCCTGGTCATTAATGTCAAGATAATATTATACACAATAGACCTATAATCAGGCACTGATCTTTCTTTATCAAAGGAAAAACATACGCTCTAGGTATGCTGTGGCCTGCCTACAGAGTTAGTCTAAAAACTAAAAAAAATCTGTTGTATTTCTGCATTTAAACCACACATAAATATCAAAAACCACTTGAATGTTAGAACTTAGTGAATAAATTGAATTGACTTCAATTCAACAACACTGACTGTAGGTGTTATTGCTTATTATACAACATTTAGCTCCAGTCCACTAATTTGATTGGTCGAGCGGCATTCCAAGAGTGCTTCTATTTCCTATAACCACTCTGAGACGTTTCACTGTGTGCATCACTCCGCTCGTCTGTGTTCACCACGTAAAATTCCACTTCCTAGTTCGAAACCGTTACTACAGTAGAGTTAGCAACATCATCAGCGGACATAGCAAACGATACTTTTCAGGAATATAACTTTTCAAATAAAATATGAACGCTTGTCAGATGAAGATGATGTGCTATAACGCGATTGTGGCTGCTTCGGGATCTATTTCCATTAGAGGAGCAAAAATAAAAAGAACATTTGGACATATAGTGTATAAAATGTCATTTATTCAATATTAATTTCTTGCTTATAGAACTTCTTTAAAGGCAACACAAGCGCACTCTTTCTCATGTGATATTGCTTAATTATATCTATAATATCTATAATCTATTTGTGGTAAGACACTGGGAAAGCAGAGCATTCTGGGTGTGCCTAAGTTGTCTGATTAAATTACAAATGCTCCGCTCCTGATATTCTCTGCTCACAGATATGAGGTTTATTAGTGATTTACGTTTGACTAAACGCCAGGATAAATCCTAAAAAAAGATGAAAAGACTTGAGTTGGTGTATTTTTTATATTAAGTGTATTAAGTGTGGCAGTGAGGGTGTTGTTTATCAGTGTTTTATGAATGAGATTTGTAAATAGCATTCACAAAACACCACTAAACCACACCTCCACTGCCACAGTGCACTAAATCAAATAACTGCAAGTAGAGAAGCACTGCAAACAAATAAATTAGTCACATTTCTTTCTTCTCTCGCCTTAATAACGATGCTAATCCTGCTGCTCTAAATAATCCCACAACTTTATCTCACTGTTTATAAACCTGTTGAACCCTCCGTTGTGACACATCAGCAAAATCAGTGGCTTCCTTAAACCGATGTCCGTGTTGACGTTGCTCTTCCCGTGTTCTGGACACACCTCAGAGTCTAGCCAAGAACTTACGCTCTGGGTTTATCCTAAACTATGTGAAACTACTTCGCCTACGTGTGCAATCTATTGACATTAGAGGTGGCGCTGATCTGATATCTGGCTCATAACAGCCAAAAATGCTAGACTGGATTTTAAATTGCTTAATTTTATATTTTTTGGAAGAGTTTATTAGAATAAACATCATAAAATTGTTTGTCGTGCAATGTTACATAAAGCAATATAATGTATTTTACTCAATAATAACACTAACTACTGAAGTTACCATAACAACAGTAAGTAGCTTTTTATTTATAATATAATATTTAAGTGAAATTAAAGTTTTGCTTTGATTTTAAACTGCCTAATTTTGCACTTTTTTGGAAAGAGTTGATTTGAATAAAAGAGCAAAAAAGCTGTGATGGCTGTAGTGTAATCGAGTGTTTGAGCAGTTTGGATAGAACTTTCATAGTATTTTCAGATGTCCATCTTACAGGACGTCCTTCAGTTGAAGAATATCTCATTTTAAAGTTTAGTACTTAAAAGAACTGGGTCATTATCTGTAAATACTTAAGGTTTCAGTATCAGTAAAGTACACTTGGTATCATATCGTTCCTAACTGACAGTGAACAGCAAGGCCCTGATATTAGTGGATGTGGCTAATTGTTCTTGTTAGATCCGTATACTGGATTGTCCTCGGTCACGTTCTTACTGTTAGACTTCAACACTTTCCCCATAAAAATGGAGCACGTTTTCCTTTCACATTTTATAAACTGTGACCGGGCCATATTTCCTCCTTTCCAACCTCTGGAAAAGCCTTTTGCATTAATAGTCTAAGTCTTACGTTGGACTTGTACATGACATCTGCCCACTAGTGGTATTACAGGCATGAACAGGAACGTGACATGTGAACAGGTCGTATGAAATGTTGAAGCTTAAGCCAGGAAAGACTTTCTATGAAGTGAACAACTGTGTGTCAGGTTTTTACCTCGGATATATTTTACACTTCCTGATGTTCACTTTACCATGAAATGCACTCAAATGGCAAAACAAACACTAGAGCAAGGCTGATCAAGGTTAAAATGCAGTGACAAAACACCAAACACACTGTAATACATAACCAGCACATGAACGCCATCAGGATTAATTTAGCCCTGTATTACTACGCACACAATTTCAAACCAACTTCACATTTCTGTCACGAATGACTGACCTACAACATTATAGTAGAACATAAACAAAAAACGTGACAAGCGGTTTTACAGAAATATCACTCATTCCACTTTTGTGTTCATCGGTCTGCCCTCCAGCCAGGTAAATATTTGCTCAGTGCTACTGCTAGTGGATGCTGATTATTTTGCAGCTGATATTTTGCAGAAAAGACGCTGTATTACTTAATGAAACGTTTTAAAATTGAGAAAATTCTGTGCTAAAAAATGTTTTGGCCCATATGTTTAAGCTCAGCTAACTCCAATAATTCTGGATTCTCCTGCATAAGGATTAGAATATCAGTATAGATTCAGCAACTGATACAGTGTACATCCTGTACATATGAACAGACTGGATGTTTACCTGAGGTTGGGAAGCTGAGTGATACTCGCGCATCACGTCCAGCGAGTAAAGGTGAGGAATGGGCTGGAAGGGGTTCAGTGCCACCAGCGTGCAGCCGGCGTGTGTGTAAAACACTTTCGCACTGTAACGTGCCTGCAGGCATTTTAGCACTGTTACACACACGCGCGCACACACACACACACACACACACACACACACACACACACACACACACACACACACACACACACACACGGGAGGATGAAATAATTTATAAATGTTATTGGTTCAAAGTGAAAAGTGCTCTCCATGCAAGAAAGAAAGTATAAATGAAATAAAGAAAGAGACAGACAGAAAGAAAGAAAGACCGAACAGAGACTGAAAAGAGACACATAGGCAGAAAGGAAAAGAGACAGAAAGAGACAGAAAGGCAGACAGACTGAAAAGAAAGAAAGAAAGAAAGAAAGAAAGGTGACGGACAGAGAGCAAGAGACAGATAGCAATATTGTTATTATAAGAACAACTGAACAAAATGTTTATTATTATTATTATTATTATTATTATTATTATTATAAAGAAAGACATTAAGAAGAATTGAGACCTTAAGACATTAAAGAAATTAAATTGGATAAACTACTACTTCTGTCTTAATCTCCTTTACGAGACTAAAGAAGGTAAGAAGGTGAGTAATATGTGTTTATATAAGTTAATTTACAGTCACATAGGGTTACTGTAGGTTACTGTTGCTTATCAGACTTGCAGAAATGTAATTACAGTCACTAAATGTTTTATGAATAAAGAACAAAAGCTTTCTTAGTTCCTCAAACAATACAGATTTGGACAAGTTATGTAATGGTGTAAACACTGTAGTCAGGTTGCTGATGTGTGTGTGTGTGTGTGTGTGTGTGTGTGTGTGTGTGTGTGTGTGTGTGTGTGTACCTGTGGTTGGGGTTACAGGGTTGACTTTGGTCAGGTCATCATAGGTGTGGAGTTCAGCCTCGTTTACTAGAAAATTTCTGATGTCTCCTTCTAGTGAGTCATTGAGAGACTTTCTGCGGGCTTGGAGCCGCTCTGTCTCTCTGTTTACCTGCACAGAACACACAAACACACAAACACAAACACACACAATCAAAGGCAAATCAAAGTATGATATCGTACTACAGAATATATCTTACTCTGTATATGACAGTGTCACTGCTTTGTAACAAGCTGCTCCTGGGCTGCTGTGAGAAAACGCAATTTCCTTAATACAAATAGCATTATTTATCTGTTCATCTTATTATCTGTCCATCTATCTATTCATGGTCTCCTGCATTCTGTGTGTGAAGAGAAAGAAGATGAGAAAGAGGAGACCACACTGATCTCATCCTGTATTGACACACTGCAGACATGTTGCTGCAAGGCAAAGCCAGAGCAAGACGGGCCACGCAATGCAAAGACGAAGCTAATTATACACCTGCGCTGACGAAGGAATGCAAGATTGTTTAATCCGTCATGACAACACATGTGCGTGCACAAAAATACACTCACTCACACACACACACACACACACACACACACACACGGCATACAACAAAACAGTCTGATCCAGTGTCTTAGAGTCCACTTTTCCCAGCTTCCAACACACCAGCACTAGGTATTTGGTGTTTCCTAGCTGCTTATTTTAGGTGTTATGGAGCAAATGGAGAGCAAAAGTGGGACAGTCTGGGAGTCACTGAGAATGAAATTTGAAGATTGGAAAAAGTTTTCTTTAAACCTGTATCCACCATAGCCTCAGATTCCTGTTCTTAACTAACAAGTGTGGAATCCAACATGGTCTTCTGTTCTCGTAGCCAAGCCACCTCAAGGTTCACTGTGTTGTGCATTCTGAGATGCTTTTCTGCTCACCACAGCTGTAAAGAGTGGTTATTTGATTTAACACAGCTTTCCTGTCATCTTGAACCAGTCTGGCCATTGTTCTCTGACCTTTCTCATCAACAAGGCTTCTCTGCCTACTGGGAATCTTGTTTTGTTTTTTTGCACCATTCTGTGTAAACTCTAGAAATACACAAACCAACAACCATGCCACAGTTAAAGTCACAGAGATCACATTTTTTCCGCATTCTGATGTTTGATGTGAACGTTATCTGAAGCTCTTGATCTGTACCTGCATGATTTTATGCACTGTATTGCTGTCACGTGATTGGCTGATTGGATAACTGCATGAAAGATTGACGTGAGTACCAGTGAGTGTCAGTTCAAGTTAGGTTGGTAAGGTTGGCCAACCAAACCCTTAAAACTGATTCTGCTGTGTCTAGGTTAGCTCAGTCAGCTTTGCCATGTCTATAACATCACCATGTTGGTGTGAGCCGATGAAACATTTTGACTGTTCCTGCCTAATTTTTTTATAAAAAATTCCAGTAACCACACTTCCTTCAGGACTAACTGTAAGTCAACACAGTGGAACTGTTTCTCCATAGTGGTAACCCAGAGTCAATCCAATTTTGTTAACTGTGTGTTTCTTTTTCATAACTATCTGTAATTAGCCAAAGACATGACATTAATAATGTATGACATTAACAGTTAAGCTACTTTGGCCATGCAGCTTGTAAAGTAGCTAACAACATTTCTGTAAAGGACTGGAAAATGCAGCTGAGCTACATTATTTGCAGCTCTTAGACCAGTTTCATGAGAAAAAGGTACCAGACTCTCTGGTGACAACTAGAAGTCTGGCTTGCGGGCGTAAAGAAACGCAGAGGATCCCACATTGCTGTAAAGAAAATCCTAGCAGACAGAGGATTGTACCACAAAACCCTAGCATGTGTCAGATATGTGCCAAGCGACCCTAAAAAAACACTGAGGCAAAAGTCCAGCGTGAAAGCTACTTAACATTACGAAGCTCCTCCATTTTTTTTTTTTAACTATGAAAGAGACCACATCTCCACTTTCTTCTTTTCTATTGGCTCACAAGATCGAGGACTGAGATTTCCCCCTACATACAGGTGTATATATACACCATGTGAAAGTAAGCACTACTAGACGTAACTGTGTGTCTTTCTTCCCCTATGTCTTTTCAGTCCTTCAGTGATTTGGCTTTTCCCTCACATGAATTTTATTCACGTTTTGTCTGACTGCTGCTTTAGCTTAAAAAAGCAGAAATGCATAGTTTTCAGGTTTCTCCCATAACGGCGTAGCAAGAATTCAAAAATCATAAATGCTATAGCTAGACTGTAGATTTTAGAACCTCTGGACAGGGTACTGTAGGGGTACATTTTTGTTCCCCAAGGTACAAGCAGTTTAAACCCCCAAAAGATTTAAATAATGCTTTAAATAATATTTAAAAGATACAACACATTGACTTTCCCCAGGTGAAAGATACACTATATGAGCAAAAGTTTGTGGACACCTGAGCATCATACCCATATGTAATTGTTGAACGTTCCATTCCAGATTTAGTCCCCTTTTGCTGTTATAATAAGCTCCACTCTTCTGGGAAGGTTTTCCACTAGATTTTGGAGCGTGGCTGTGGGGATTTGTGCTCATTCAGCTACAAGAGCATTAGTGAGATCAGGCAGTGATGTTGGGTGGTGCAATCGGCGTTCCAGTTCATCCTAAAGGTGTTGAGTGGGGTGGAGGTCAGGGATCTGTGCAGGACACTCGAGTTCTTCCTCTCCAACCTTGGCAAACCATGTCTTCATGGAGCCTGCTTTGTGTCATGCTGGAACATGTTTGAGATTCTTAGCTCCAGTGAAGGAAAACTGCAATGTTACAGCATAAAAAGGCATTCTATACAACTGTGTGCTTCCAACTTTGTAGTAGCAGTTTGGGGAAGAACCACATATGGGAGCGACGGTCAGGTGTCCACAAACGTTTGACTTAGATAGTGTTCATACCCTAAGAGTATCACTCCACTCTGAAGGTACACTTTATCCCTATTTTTTTTCCCACAGTGTATGGAAAGAGTACTCAGACATACGGCATCTCGATTTAACAAAGATACCGGGGCCAGAGACTTGAGTCGTAGGTTAATACAATTATCTCCTTTAATAACTCGTCTTAATCTGTGGTTCAGGTGCTCCAGAACTTTTTATTGGATTTGAGGATTAAAAAAAGGGCGGCAGGTAGCATCGCCGCCTCACAACAATCCTGAGCTCGGGTTGCCATCTGTCTGGAGATTTGCCTGTTCTCCCAGTTCTCTCACATGCTGGTAGGTGGATTGGCTAAGCTAAATCAGGTGTAGGTGTGAATGTGTGTGTCTGGTGCCCGGAGATGGACTGGTGTCCCATCCAGGGTGTATTCCTGCATTCCAGGGACAGGCTTTGGAACCACTATGACCCTGACCAGGATAAAGCGGTTACTGAAGATGACTGAATAGATAGATAGATAGATAGATAGATAGATCAGTATGTTAGTTAAGATGGACCACAGAATAAATAAATCAGGTTGTATATTATCTTAAACACTTAAACATTCAGAAAGAAAATGATCTGAGCTAACATTTTAGGGAAGAATTTTGACACCTGGACTATTTAAAATGATCAAAACACAATCTAAAAGCAATGCATTACCTTCTTTATTATCATTTCATTAAAGTGCCAGTGATCCATGAGGATTGTAAAGTGTATCCTACCTTCCCAGGACGTCTCGTGAGTTCAAAACTCACAGATTCAGCATCTGTTCTGTCTCGAGACACCTTTTCAGTCCTGAATGAAAGCTTCTGCTTGACATTTGCCATAGTACAAAGAGGCAGGACTGTCCAAAAACCCCGTTTTCAGCGGTTCCTAGTCTCACAGCCCCGCCATTAACACACCGCTCTTCCACTTTCCTGCTTCTGAGTCAGAAAATTCCACTGTGAAGGACAAAATTTCTTCCCCGCCTAACTGAACGCTTTTCCTACTCGCGTTCCGACAAATCCCGCCTCCGGCTCTACCACGGATCTGATTGGTTACACGTGATCAAGACCACGCCCCCTGCTGGGTTTAAACAAAGGTGTTCAAGGACAATTATTTTACAGGAGGCGATATTTAAAGCTGAGCAAATTCATCAATCATTAATAAGCGCGTGCGGCTTTATGCAATAACGTCATTCGTTCAGTTCTTCATGACTGTGACCCAGTAACAACATTTATTATTTATTATTATTTATTAAAATATTTATTCATTAAATTACATATTCAAATATTTATTAATTATTATACTGTACTGAGTTGTGTTTTTAATCACCACTTTGATGAAACTGTTGCTGACCTTTAATCTTAATAGAAAAATATCTTGCCATTTATATCTCAAATCCAAAAATGTTTTTGGCACACCTAGTACAGGAGAGTAATTTATTGCAAATTGACTTGATTTTGTTATGTTTTATTTTTGCAATTGTATTTTTTTATTTAATATTTTATTTATGTAAATATTTTTTTTTTTTATATAAATAAAATTTAATTATTTTTTTAAAATTTATTATTAGTTAATATATAATTATAATGCCTTTTTTTTGCTGTAAAAATGTATGCCCTAATAATTCTATGTATTTGTCTGTATTACATTATTTAATAAAGTCTCTGGAGAAAAATGAGATAACATTTTTTGTATTATTGATCTCAGATGAGACATGCACAGTGTTACAACAAATAAAATAATTATGATTAATTATAAGGACTTGGAAAGTCTAAAGAACTAGAAAATAACAGATTTCAAAATGTACGCAGTTAAAAAGCAAAGCAAGGAATTGCAGTGAAGATCCATGTTAAAGTATGTTAGTACAGCAATTAATAAATAAAAACATTAATAAAACAACACACAATTACTAAAACAATCTTTTTTTTTTTTTTACTGAATACTCAATAGATTTATCAGAGTCAGAAATGGTATATTTAATGACAGACCTGAGAGGAAGAGCTATAGAAATATATACAAATAAATCTAGCTATGCTAATCTCCATACTGTATGTGTTTATGAACAATAGTACTGTAGTAAGTAATAGTGCAAAAGAAATGAGTAATGATTGAATGAAAATAATCTGCAAACTATATTGTTTATACAGTAATATATATTTTAATACTAAATAGTTTTTCTTCTAATCCAGAATTAGTTCATTTAATAATTACCTGAGGAGTTTAATCAGGTGTGTTAAAATGAAGTAGAATAATTAGCCAATCTTGGCGCAGGAAGTGGGACGAGTACAAACGTCACGACAAACCCCGCCCATCTGGTGACGTAGTACACAGGAACGCCCCGAGAGACGCTAACAGGAAGCATGCGAAAAAGCCGTAAAGAGTCAAGTATAACAAAAACACTTCAAATATCCGGAAAAACAGAAAGTTCAATATTTAGTTGATGAGATCGTGGAACCCGCATATTTAAAAAATAATAATAATAATTAATTCGTGAATCCTGATACATTTTAATACAATATGCAGCTTATTTATCCTGGACTTGACCTGACAGACCGGTCAGTGCTGATTAGAAGGAATGCTCACAGCTAAGTCAAGAGTAAAATAGTGAAAAACAGAAGTCCTCAGTCCTCAGAAGAGCTACCTCAAAGGTAGGTCTGCATCTTGTGTGATCCATTCTGCTTCAGTACATATAAGTTAGCTCTAAATCAAATGTTCAGTAGTTTTAATGGATAAATCTCTGTGATGGCGGAATTTAAAGGAAAACTTCACCCTCAAAAACATTAAATATGCTTATATTGAAAAAATTGTGATGTGTTTAGTGGTTCTGGTTAAAATTCATGGCCTGGTGCTGAAATCTTATTATCCCTGTGAGAAGTTAGTAGTTTTGTGCTGCTCTGACGTCACAGGGGGCGTTACTAGTGCAAATGCAATGTAGTTTAATAGGATTAAAAAAATCCAACTATCTCAAACATAAGGGATAACCATTAGGTTTCATGGTTCGCTCCTAAAAACAAAAAGAGCTTTTGTTTTAATTTGCCATTTCCCAGCAATGTTCAGTGGTGTGTTAATGAGAACTCCAGTCTAGAAGCAGTGGAAAGCGCAAACGCTGAACTCAAAGTTACAGCTATTTAACATTGTTGCACTGAGTTACGGCAGAGACTCGGCTCGGCTAGTTAGCCAGCCACAAGATGACGAGCACAGTGGTGTTATACTAGCATAAACGCTGAAGCACTCATACACAAACAATTGCGCTATGGACAAACAAAAACTCTTGCACGCTTTTGCACACTACGGCCTCTAAAAGCTGCTAAGATTCCTCCAAGCTTCTAAACATATTTTTATATATTTTTACATATAACATCTATATCTTGTCTAATAGATTCTATTCTATTCTATTTTTCTATTTTATTCACTATATTCGGCTTTTATTATATTCTGTTTTATTCTGCATCACTGGGATGAGGCACGAAGGAAAAACATTTCACTACATTAATACATCACATGTATGTAATGTATGTGACAAATAAAGAACCTTGAACCTAGATGCTGATCTGTCTGAGCAGAGTGTACGGTAAGGTGAGATAGCTGGACAGACTAAAGCTAGTTTTAGACTGTGTGATTACAGAGGTCGTTTAAGAGTTGTCACACTGTATGATGTGATCCCAGTAAAACCTTGACCGAATTCTATAACAGACTGAGATAACATGTGTTGAAGACCCTCTGAAGACCCTCTAACGACAGACCTGCGAATTTTCTGTGAAAGAAAATTACTGTATTCTGCTTACATCATCAATCTTTGCGATCCGGACTCGTGCAGAAAATGGGGTGACACAAACAAGCATTATTCAAAGTTTGTTTGTGTCCATTAGATTCGACTTTATTGTCATTGTGCAGAGCACGAGTACAGAGCTAATGAAATGCAACAGTTTTCACATATCCCAGGAAGCTGGGGTCAGAGCGCAGGGTCAGAGTGCAGGGTCAGCCATGATACAACTCCCCTGGAGCAGATGTAGTTAAGGGCCTTGCTCAAGGGCCCAACAGTGGCACCTTGGCAGTGCTGGGGGTTTGAATCCCTGACCTTCTGATCAGCCTTAACTGTTCAGCCACCACGGCCTTGTAGCATGATTAGTTTACATTTCATCATTGACACTACTGTATTTGTAGCTATACCACAAAACTAGCAATGATCATACTCTGAGATTTAAAAAAAAAATGACAGCGTGACAAGTAATAATCTTGAAACACCACTGAAGTCACATAGTCTAAAAATGACTTTACAGCTGTCTCCATCTGACCACCTCGCATGTTTGTCTACATTTCGCCAAAAAAAAAAAAACATTTCCTGATATAACATGCTATAAAATGTCATTTTTAGTGGACAGATTAACGATTAAAGTCAAGCTATCTAAAACCAAAACAAGGTGAGGAAGCAAAAAGAGAAAATAACATCATTCGTGTCATCCTTTATTTAGAAAGGGTTACAGTTTAGTAATATCACCTTTCACTATTACCAGCAAACAGTTGTATCGTTATGAGAAATATCATTCAATTAAAAAAATTTTCTGCATTATGCAATGTAGTATTTCATATAACGTCTTCTTTCTCCTAGGCAATGGCTGAAACGGAAATAAAAGTCGCCTTCGTGAGCAACCTCAACGGCACGACGCTGACGGAAGTGTCTCTCGGATCCTTCCTCGCCCCACTCTGTCTTCTCGGCCGAGGCTTGTTCGTACTAGTGTTTCACCTGAATAAAGGTGTTCTCCCTCTCAGCAGCAGTGCTCACCTGCTTTTGGATTTCACTCTGCTCATAACACCGCTGGTCCTCTCATGCACTGTCCTTAGTGACATCCTTCATTGGGTTGTATTAGTTATAGCTGTCACTGATATTTGTGCAGTTTCTATATTGTACTCAAAAAGGAATAAAAAGCATGCCAGTCATCAGAGTTTGATTGACAGATTTGAACACAGCCATGTCGAGTCCAAACTGGTGCCTTTTTTGACCGCGTTCAGGGTGCTGGTCAACGTCAAGACGGCTATCAGCATCCTAGCTGTGGACTTTAGTGTATTTCCGAGACGATACGCCAAAACTGAGACGTACGGGACAGGGGTTATGGACTTCGGAGTCGGAGCTTATGTTATGGCCAATGCAATGGTGTGTCCTGAAGCTAGAGGGAAAAAAGTACAGGGTTCGAAACTGAGCCATTTGGCGAAGCAGATTTGCTCCGTCTGGCCCCTGGTTGTGCTTGGGTTTGCAAGGCTGGCGAGCGTGAAATCGACAGGCTATCACGAACACGTCACCGAATACGGGCTGCACTGGAACTTCTTTTTCACTTTAGCCATAGTGAGAGTGGTGGCTTCGGCTATACTCGCCGTGTTTCCCATCAACATCTCCTGGCTCTTGTCCTTGCTGATCAGTGGAGCTTACCAAGTCGTCTTAGAGACAACAGATCTGAAATCATTTCTCACTCAGAACACTGAGCGCAGTAGCTTCGTGCAAGCCAATAAAGAAGGAATATTCTCTGTAGTGGGTTACGTCGCTGTCTACATGGCTGGAGTTCAGGTTGGTGTCTATCTAATGCAAGCTAGAACTCTGGTCAAGGACTGGATACGAGTTATCCGGAACCTTCTCCTGGGAAGCTTTGGGCTCTGGGTTGCTTTACATGCCTGTCAGATGCACTTAGAGCCGGTTTCACGTCGCATGGCCAACCTGCCGTTCTGTATATGGACCATAGCACAGTCCTTGTTTTTTCTTTCCTGTTTGGGCATAGCTGATATTGCATTGCTTTTTGCCAAAGTGGTGTCCAATTTCTCTGCTGTGTCAACCTCCTGGAATCCTCATCGTCGTTCAGAAACAGAACGGAAAATAGGGAACAAACTGAACGCGCTGTGTTTAATTCAGTCTGTGAACAGGAATCAGCTGCTGTTTTTCCTGCTGGCGAATGTAATGACCGGATTAACTAACATACTCGTAGACACTTTGAAAAGCAACGACTTCTTTGCGGTTTGTGTTTTACTGTCTTACATGTTCATAAACAGTTTAATTATATTCATTTTCCATCTGAATAATATTACAATTAAATTTTGGTGATTTTTTTTTCCCCTTGTTTTAATCAGTTTAGATTAATCACTGCTGTGAAGATATCATTTGAACAAGATTGTTGGTAATAATTATGACCAAGCTGTTATGTATTTATCACTTTGTGATATATCAAATAAAATATTTAAAGTGAGCTCATACAATGCAGACATGCCTGTTTTAATATCAATAAGGAAGACACAACCTGGCTGTCATAAAGACTGCCTTATGTAAATATTACTATTAATCCTCGGGTTAGGGTTATTATTAAATCTGTTTTCATGGTGAAGGGTTACATAGGAAACAAATGGACTCATCTGTGTCAAATTCTAGTAGAAAAAAAATTATTTTAACACAAAAACTCTCATATACATATTTTTGTTCAGATGTGTGGCAAGAAATAATAATAAAACAGCGAGGCAAATGTCTGCTACTTAATGCTCCTCCATTTTTTTTTATTGACCATAGCCCCGCCTACTTAGTTTCTCTTGTCCCGCCTACTTAATTTCTCTTGTCTGGTGAATTCACAGGTCAGAGTTCACCTAGATAAAACTGGCACAAAATGAAGGTAACCGCAACACACAAACACGTATTTTGTATCCTGCGTCCTTTCCCCTTCAGTGAATTTTCTGTATGCTACAATTACACCATAGACACTAGCACCTCTGCTGTATTTATAGGGAAAATTCCCTGCTTCAAATACATTTTATATCAAAATCTGAGTATATATTTTTATTTTTGTTATTAAACAACAAGATGCTGAAGCTCTTATTGTTTCGATATTACAATTATAGCAAGAGAATGTCTACTAATCAAGGTGAATAACAGACTCCAGGAAGAAGTTAGAAGGTATATACTATATACTTTTATATATATAAGTTATATTTATGTATATCAGCGTTTAAAAATATACAAAAGGTTTCTTATATTCCATATGTGCATGAAATTCTCTTACTAAACTTTACTTACAGTGTTGTAACATACTAAAAGATTGATTCTGCCAAAAAATAACAAATTATTTAACAGAAAACACATATACAGAGATAAATACACAACAATTTATAGAATGTGCCAGAGGTAAAATAGAATTACAATAACCTACAGAAGTACTACAGTGTAATTAGGTTTTTTTAATGTAAAAGTTCTGTAGTGGTTAAAAAAAATAAATAATAAAGTGTAAGTTAGGCTTGGTGCTTGGTTACTTTGTAATATGTATAGTGCTAGTGTATATGTACTAGAGTATATAGGTTTCTGTTCAGTAGAAATATAAATATAAAATAGGGCCTTCTTTCAGTACAGTTACACATTAAAACCCATTAGGAACCACCAGAAATCGTTATGTTGTCTAATGATTAAATTCTTTTCAGCAGTGGGGATATTAAAGAAAAAATAAAACCTTACATATCAGTTTTTAAATCCTGGATTTTCCTGTCAGAAAATGTGCTAAATATTTTCAGTGAATATGAAATAAGATGCTACAAATACATAATGTCTTAAGCATGTAACTGAGGCTCAGATAGAAGGACTAAACCATGGAAAATATGTGTCCCCCATTACCAGACATGTTAGAGAAAATGGTTTTTGGTGAGTCTTAACAAAAACATTTCCATGGTTCTTTAGAATATGTCAAATATTTCTCCTTTACAGCTAGATAAATAACACCTTGGAGATTGAATGCCCCCTAGTGCATAAGCTAGCCTATTACTGAAGTGTCTCACTGACTCAAAATGATTGGAAGTATGTGTGTGTGTGTGTGTGTGTGTGTGTGTGTGTGTGTGTTTATATATATATATATGATAAAAGAGCTAGTCCTGTATCTTTTTTTTATTCAATGCAATGAAAACTAAGAATGTTACAGCAAGATGGCATTCAAGTTACAATCAACTAACAGGGGCTTAGACACAATATAACATTACCCCGGGGGAGAAAAAAAAAAAACCTGATAAAGCCCGAAAAGACACGTAGTAACCTTATAAATACAAATACAGCTATATCAATAAATACAAATTTATCACGGGTATTATCAATTTTTTTATAATAAATTATATTTATCAAATAAATAAAAAAATAAATCAATAAATAATTAAAATGCTTAGCCAATAAGATTTATCAAAAAATAAAAAAAACTTATATGGGCTTCTTCGTCATAGTTCCCATATTTAATATTTTATATATTATATGTTTAATATACAAATAGTCCTGTATCTTTTTTTTTTTTGCAAAGAAAACAGCACTACATATACAAAGAGATACAAAGAGCATAAAGAAAAGAGAAGGAAAAATATACAAACAGGCAAATAAAGGAAAACTGAATCAGCAGGAAAAAATAAGATCATAGTTCTTAAGAAATTTGTTATTCATATTATTATTAATGAGTTTATGAGAGTTTACAGTATGGGAACTTTCAGCAAGAAAGACTTCAAATCTAGGCAAAGTGTTGAGGAATTTGTTCTTGTCAATAAAATAAAATATTTGCAATGTAAGCGAAAGAAATGAACAATAGGTTCAATAGCATGGTTACTTTATGTAGAAAAATAAAGAAATCTATCTTTCATTGAAAAGTATAAATCACATTTTATACAAATAGTCCTGTATTTTCTTTCACCATTCACACCATCTTTATTTGTAGATGTTTGAGAGGCAACATCGTTCCTAAGGGCTTCTAACTAAACATTCAACAACTGCCTATTAAGAGGTTACTCTAAAAAATTATGAGATGGTAGCCTATAGCATAAGTCAAGTGTAATAGCCTATCAGTTTCATTTTATTTTAATGTTTTTATTAATTTTTTTTTTTGCAAGGTATAACAAAACATTAAACATTTGCAAGTGTAAAAAAATGAGAATCCAGAGGATCCAACAGTAAATGAAATTCTGAAAAGAAACTAAAGCATCTTGAAAATAAAAATAGAAGGTATTTTGTTGAAAATTTACACTTATGAATATAAAATTTTGCAAGGAGTACTAATAAAATAATGATAAACTTTACATGGGAAGAGTCTAATTTCAAGGAAATCACAAAAATCCCAAATAAATAAATAAATAAATAAATAAATAAATAAATAAAATAAAATTTTGCCTAATACAGAAGTTTGGGGATAAATTCTTTTTTTTTTTTTTTTTTTTTTTTTTTTTTTGTTTGTTTGTTTTTTTTATTTACAATTTTTTGACAAAAAAATTTGAAAAGTCAACGCAAAACACTGCAATACACACAATTCCAAAATAAAGTGGTCAGTTGTTTCTTGAAAGTGATGACAAAATTAACAATTGGGTGAAATACTGTTATAATTTAGAGGGTAACAATTATGAATCATCTTAAAAGAGACTTTTTCTTAAAAGAGAATTATTTTTCTGCAGAAGCCACAAACGCTCCTGCAGCTTTGTGAGACCTGGACTGGTTATTGCGTCATCACGGGGGCAAAGGTCACTAGGAAATTCGGTCGCCGCGTCCGCGTCTGTGTCGCACTTGTTTGTTTTTGTGAAAAAAAACCCGGCAACTTTTGATATCGGTAAGTGTGATTATGGGGTGCGTTTATTTACTTATTTATTTTGCAGCAGCACTGTAGCTATTACAGCACGGTAGGTCATGTAGGGAGTGATGTTAGCAGTGATGTTAAACTCCGGCTAATCGCGCTCACTTCCTGCGCTCGCGGTTGTCAAGCCGCTCCGGTGTCGCTCGGCTGCGGATCCTCAGGCTGTGTGAAGGTAGCGAGCAGAAACCTAGCCTCTGTCAGTGTTTATGTTTTTAAACCGTGTGTTTTACTAATATATACATATATGTGCTTAATTAAAGTCATGGCTTGGCGTTTTGTAGTTTATCCTGGAGAACATTTCTATTTAGAAAGCAGCCGCGGTCACTTGTAGCTGCAGCTCAGTAGCTAACATCAGCTTGCTAAGCTGTCACCATTAGCCTAGCTTGTTAGCATGCTCCATTAAGTAACAGTAGGCTTGTTAGCTAGCTAGCTAACCCGTGACCAAGCTAGCTAGACGATACACTGAGTGTCCTCTGTGCTTTGAATGCATGTTGCGTTCAAACTTTTATTTGCCTCTAGTTAGGTCATACTGCTTCTGGACTTAGCCTGCAAACAGCTTGCATATAACTAACCAGGCTCGGTGCTTCGCTATAGCTAGTCAGCTGCTCAAGTCTGATACTATCTACCTCATTAGCATGTTCTTAGCATGCTAACTGCCTGCCTGCTGGCTGTCAAAGTCGTAGTGCAAGTGTAACCTAGCTAATGTTTGCTATGTCTATATAGATATATATTTAAAAAAATAACTATCTTTTAGTTTTACTTGTTGCATTATGTGGGAAAAAAATTTCCATTCAATTTAACGAAAAAGTTAACGTGTTTGCGCGCTTAACTTGTTTGAAAAATTAGGACAGTTAGCTAGGCTAGGCTAGTTAGCTAGCCACGTAGTTAGCAGGTTAAGTAACTTCGCTAGCTGGTTTATAGAGATGACCCCTGGAATTAGGTTGTAATTTTAAAACAAAGTGGCTTGTATTTTGGAGTGAACTAAACAGTAACTTTGCCATTTTCACTTTGTTCTTTTGCTGTAGCTGGTTGTTAATTGTAAAAACCACCATGTTAAGGTGCTACAGGGCGTCACCAGCTGTTAGCCAGTCAGCTAGCACTCGCTGTTCTGTGATTAGAGAATAATAACCTTTAGCTCAGGGCTTCTCAGATGATTTGTAGCCAGGGATGGTTTTAACTGTAAAATCAATTCATTAGACGTCCTCAGTTCAAATTTCTTTCATGAACATTATTCAAAAGTGTACACTGAGATATATTTTGTTTGTTTATTAGAGGCATAGAGCTTTGTGTTCCTGAACTTTCCACCAGCAGCAGCAGCAGCACACATCAGCTCCAGCTTTCAGAATTACTGAGCTTTAGATTAAACCCATTCACTTCCCAATTCAAGTCCACAGCTATAAAAACTCTCGTAGTTTTCATAAACATAATCATTTTTATAAGTTTGTGGACCTGCTTTGAGAACATCTGCCTTCGCAAAGACATATACCTGGCTCTTTATGAAAATCATGAGTGTTTTTTTTTTTTTTTATTATTAAATAAAAGGCAGTTGTTGGTTTATTTATTATTATAGTAAATGTTGGACGGAAAACTGGCTTGTTTACGGGGAAACTCAGTTTAAGGCGTTTTATATTTTTCAGCATAATTCACAAAGCACTTCAGGGTTACGTTATTCCAGATGATCCCTGTGTCACTTAAGATGAAATCCTAACATAGTTGCCACCAGTCATCCGCTTGACTTAATGTGTTTGAAATATTTAATGAGGATGTAAACGTTGTATTGATCCTAAGGGTATTGCAATGTGTATGAATGTAGTCAGGGATGCTGCTAAGAAAAGTTATGTAACACCTAGTAATAGTAAAAGGCTTTGATAATTCTCTACAACAGCACCACTGCAAAACACGTACAGTTAATCCTGTCCAAAGAGGGCTTAAGCTGTGGTCTTAATTATTTATCTGTTAATTATACCATTTAATAACTGTTATATAACAGTTGTAATAGTTAATTATATGTCTGAAATGTGCTAGCATTTCAAATATTTTTTTTGTGTAAAATTGCCATCATTTTGTAATCATTCGTTTCTTATAACATGTAAATGTGAATTGTGATTTTTGTTTATAAGTTTACCACACACACACACACACACACACCAACATGAGCCAATCACTGTCAGAATATGCTTATGGAAACATGCAGTCATTCCTACCAACAGGATCGACCCTGCTTGGAACACATTTTTCCGAATCCTTAGGAAAAGCTCCTCTCAGCAGTTTTATGACTAGGTCGAGGGCAGAAACGTTAAATTCCATGTAGAACTGCCTTCAGTGGGATGATATTAATTTTTTTTTTTTTTTTTTTTCTACTTGTCTTTTTTGCAAACACAAACATGGTGGCAACTCTTAAATTATTATTTTAAAAAAAAAAAAAAAAAAAGACATTAACACGCCTATTGCCCTGTTCTGTTATGTCCACAGGCAGCGCTCCGTCGACAGTAGCTAGGAGAAGACATGGCGCGCCTGGTAGCTGTTTGCAGAGACGGAGAAGAGGACTACCGTTTCCTCGCGAGACAAATTCCCTTATACATTGATGACTCGCTCACGGTAAGATGGTTGTTTCTGATCCTGAATCACATCCCTACACATCTGTTCCCATAAGAGCATGGGTTAGATGTGCAGAACTGCTAGCTAGCACTTAAAGTCTAGATGTCATGCTCATGTGTATAAGGGGCTAATCTGTATTAGAAGCAGACAGACTCGTTCTTACAAACCTTTTTTTTTTTTTTTTTTTTTTTTTTGTCAATATTGCACATCTTGTGTCCAAACTGTAGTTGCAGCTGAACTATTGGATTATAGAACAATCCAGAATGCAATTAGATGCAACATTTTCCTTTCCCACAATTCAAATTTGATTTTTAATCAGAGCGTAACGCCGATTATACCTGACCGTATCATGCTCCTTGCATATGGAACGTATCCTGATGAGATTTTAGCCAATTGCACTTGTATTCAAATCCTCCTCCAGTTAGTCCAACTGAAATCTGATTGCTGTATCATGAGTAACATGTAAAACAAGTCTTTGCACTTGACTGCTAGCTTGCTGTGTTCCTTGCTTCCAATTGTTTTATGCAAAAGATGGTTGCTGATTCAAGAGTTGCGAGTTTTTAATCTCTCCAAAGGTGCTAACTTTGGTAGTCATGTGGCACATGTTTTTGAGGTAAAAAATAAAATGAGTCCCCCCCAAACTGTGGCTTGGAGAGAAGGATCCATTTTCACTCAGATAAAATGCATCTCGGATTAAAATCCGGGCTAGCTAGTTCTAAAGTGCATATGAAGTTGCATGTGGGTAATAATCCCAATCTGGATATAATCCTAGTACGCATAAGTCAACAGCAAGAGTTACCGTGCTGTACTGCGCCGTACAGTGGAAAAGCACTGTATCCACCTGAGAAGTGAAATACATGACGTGTCTTTATCATGATTATTAATCTCACTATCATTTGCCTACTTCCCTCCTGTCCAGATGGTGATGGAGTTTCCTCACACTGTATTGCACTTTGACAGTCATCAGACCAACAGTTCCCAGATTAAGCAGTTTATTGAGGTAAGGCTATTGCGTAAGAACTATTGCAGTGCTATGTGATAGTGAGAGTGATATTATAGTAACCCAATAGGTTATGCTTTGAGCTTGGCATTTTATGCAGTTACTAATCTGCAGGAACTATATAAATGAATAGTGTTGTTATTATTATTTTTTTTCTGGAAAAGCTTTTTTTTCCATTTCAAACAGTGTATGTGGAAGCTGATGACTGTATCAGATGCTTTCTCTTTGCAGCGTCACAGCATGCTGAAGCAGCAGGACCTGAGCATGGCCCTGATGGTGATGTCACGTGAAGTGTTCAACGCGCTCTCGCAGCTGGTGCCATGCGTGGGCTGCAGACGCAGCGTCGAGCGGCTCTTCGCTCAGCTCACAGACTCGGGCTACTTTGCCCTGGAGCCGCTGACTGTGGGCTCAGCTGGTGTGCTGTCCGTCGCCAGGGCCTGTCTGGCAGACCCCCGCAAACTCTACACACTCTTCTACGTCCACGGGTAAGAGAGAATCATCACCAATACAAAAATAGTCCTTTTTGGTCACCGAAGTCATTCAAATGAAATGAAGTAAAGTTTAAAAAAAAAAAAAAGGAAGAAGAAGAACCCGTGATGCTTGTTTGTCATGTCACATTCTGTAGAGGAGTATTGTATGTCTTGGCCTCAGCCCCTTGAAAGAATTCACAATTTTGTATTGCTGTTCCCCCCCCTTCCCTCTCCCCTATTCTGTGTCATACTGTTGGGGGTGTTGTTTATTTTACTTTCCTATAGCAACACATCCCAAAGCATTTTATTCCTCTTATAACACAGCAATTAGTCAACGATTACAATTTTTTGATTTATTAATGAAGGAAATATTTGTGTTTTTTAACCATTTATGGTTACATTTAATGTTGTTGAACATCTGGGAGCCAAGCTAGCTCTGTTATCACTTAACTTATAGTAGCTATAAATAGATGTTATCTCAACAGATTCTCTTTTTTTTCCTCTCCTGAATTAATAAGACGAAAAAACCACAAAGCACTAAGCCTTCTGTTCTTATTGCCGTCGTGGGAGAAACCTTACTGATTCTTACAAACTGCTGACACTGTAGATTCCTTCCATAAATGTTAAACATGTCCTTACAGAAAACGACACATTTTACTTTGTTAAATAAAATGTTTTCAATCCATTTATTATTAGCCGCGTGTTAGAGCATATGCCATAACGAGGCCCTCTGAATTAGCCGTTACTATAGAAACCGCAACATATTAGAAGAAGCGCATTAATATAAACCTGCAATTTGATTTACACCTGGCACTATTGTCAAAACTGGTGTTTATAGAAAATTAATGATCACCTTCTGACCAATCAGGTTTGAGAATTCAACAGTGCTGTGATGATGAACATTATTGTATTATGTCTCAATCTGTTTTGTGTGCAATAGAACACTGAAGGTGCTGAGTGTTTATTTCTGTTCAGTGTCTGTGTTACTTGTACCAACGTTATTTATAATTTTCTTTGTTTGTAGGTCAAAGTTGAACGACGTTATTGACTCCATTCCCAAAAGCAAAAAGAACAAACGCTGTCAGTTGCATTCTTTAGACACACACAAGCCCAAACCCTTGGGGTAAGTCTATTCTCACCAATATTTCTAATCCTACAGCATTGCTTTGGTTTTGAAAGTGTAGAAGAGTGTGCTTGCTGTCCTGACCATTTTCATTTAGTGCTAGGTGACTGGTGTATGTTGATACATCTCTAAGCCCTGTCCCCTGGCGTGCTCATGATGCTGTAGAGAGGAGACTGCGGAGAGAGAGTTAGTGCTAGAAAAACACAATGCTGCAGCAGTGAGGAAAGAGGTCAGGTGTAGGATTGTTTTCCCCTTTTGGCTCTTTCGGACCCCCGGCAGGTAGGCAGCACAGCTCCTACTTCCAGCAGCAATGCTGTTACTAAGCAACGACAAGAATGCTGTGTACAGGAAAGCCCCATGTTACCTTTCTGTCAGGTTTATGACCTTGAATTAGCTTGGATAAATAAATTCTTAATCCTGAAATCATGTCACCTGTCGAGTTTAGGAAGTGATTTTGGGGCTGTAAAACAGGTGCTTTAAGTCACTTCAGTTTAAGCAGGTCCTGCCTGGTTATTGGCTGTTTGGTAGTCGTAGAGACAGTTTGCGTGTTTGGTGACTGTGGCGACTGTGTTGCAGAGGGAGCTGGATGGATGTATGGGAGCTGATGTCTCAGGAGTGCCGGGAAGAGGTGGTTCTGATCGACAGTGCTTGTTTACTGGAGACGCTGGAGACGTACTTGCGTAAACACAGGTAAACCTGTTGTATCCAAACATTGTATGCTTGGAATGATCGCCTTCTCTCAAGCCCAGCTATGTGACATTTATTCATGCTTTATGAACAGATTCTTTATATCCACCCAGTTGGATACACACATTTTCACACTTGATAGATTTCTCTCATGTTCTAATTATAACTGCGCAGTATATCATTTGTTGATCATTACTGAAGTTTTATAACGTGTAACATACAAATCAACACAATCACTTTCATTCTGTTTTAAAGTGCCCTTGAATTCAAACGTAAGAGCTTTTTGTATGAGTCTCTTGGTGTTGTGGACACAAATACGCCAATATAAATAGAAATTGTGTTTTGTAGATAATATTATTTTACAGTTTATAATTTCTGGGAAAATGGTGAAAATCTTTTGGTAACTCATCCTGTACTTATCTGATTTGTGGCCAATCAAATACTCTATAGAATGAGATGTTTGAGCAAAGATCAGGATTTACCCACAGGACACAGCTGTGGGTGAATCCTGATCTTTGCTCAACCATCTCAACCGTCACTCTAGAAGCATCACAGTCTGCACTAACCGACATGGTGTGTGTGCTAGAACAAGCAGTCCATGTGTGAATAACACAGCAAGCGAGCATTTGAATATATTAAGGCATTTTAGTGTGTTTAGTCCAACATTCTCGTTTCTTGATAGATTTAATTCTCTGCCTCGTGTTAAACAGCAGGCTTTTTCCTCTCCCCTGTGGGAAACCCAGTGTGCTTACTGTTGGATGAGGCTCACTGCGGGGCTAAGGGGGAAAACCTGCTGTGAGCTGGTAACAAATGATTGACAGAGCAGTACCGATCTGAGGCATGGTGCTTGCTCTGCTTTAGGAAAACAAACATGGCAAAGTCACAGTGGGAAAATTGGCAGTAAGAAAGCCTACCTAGCTGAAAGCAAGCTCTCTTTAAACTCTCGGTTGCATTATTTAGCCTGTTTGCTAAGTCCCTGTTGAATTTGTTTAGATCCATCAGGAGGTGTAGCATATCTCTAATTCTATTGGCTGTTGTGGAAATCAGTCACACTGTTAAACACTCTCCCTCCCCGCCCTAATGCTTCAGCATTCAGAATCAAATCATAGCTTTCATGCCATCTTATGGCCATCTTAATTCAGTGAGCACAGTACAGTACAATTCACAGTACAGTGTTGCCAGACTAGATGCAGTGCATAATGTGCTTTTTTTTTTTTTTTTTTTTTTTTAATTAATTAATTTTTAAACAGTGTTTTCTCTGTGGTTGTCAGGTTCTGCACAGACTGTAAAAACAAGGTGCTGAGGGCCTACAACATCCTTGTGGGTGAGTTGGACTGCAGTAAGGAGAAGGGCTACTCCGCTGCACTCTATGAGGGTCTGCGCTGCTGCCCCCACGAGCGCCACATCCACGTCTGCTGCGAGACCGATTTCATCGCTCACCTGCTGGGCCGCGCTGAGCCAGAGTTCGCCGGGGGATATGAGTAAGTCATTTAAGCTTAATTTAATTTGTTAATTTGTTCTTGTATATGTTTCTTATTTATTGGTTGGCAATTTTTAAATAAATTAATAAATGAGACTCTGATAGAAAGTTGTCCACTGTGATACAATTTTAAGTCTAGACATTTTATATATTTGCACCAAAATGATAATAGCCATAGCTTTGCAATGAGTGTCATCTGAACGAAAAGGGCCTGTAATCCCTCCAGTTAAAAAATGGGTACAAAACATACATTTTGGAATTTTTTTCCTCTGCATTATAATCCTGCAGGAATGTTCACAAGCTGTCCGTGGGGCTCTGTGTGTCTTTGAGGCCAGTTATTGCAGGCTGTCTGGCTCAAAGACAGTTTAAGGAAAACGCTTCTCTGTTCTAATGCCTGCGACTGTGTGTTAAATCATACTACTTTCAGGCTGGGGTATGCGTTAGAGAATTTCGACCAATTCAAACCAGACAGCTCTGATTGTGAATTACTTTGAGTTATAGGATTTCCAGGGTAGCTTTGCTACATAGTCTTTGCTTATAGTACAGAATCACCTCACTCATGTTGCCTATGTCAGAGTGCCCTACATTGTAAGTAATAGTAAGTTGGCTGACATTTGTAACATAGTGCTGGATACTACACAGCCTCAAGGATCATGATTATGTGCAGGCGCAGAGAGAGGCATGCTAAGACCATCGACATAGCACAGGAGGAAGTCTTGACGTGTCTGGGGATCCACCTGTATGAGCGGCTACACCGGATCTGGCAAAAGCTGCGGGCTGAGGAGCAGACGTGGCAGATACTCTTCTACCTCTGTATCGACGCACTACGCAAAAGCTTTGAGGTATGAAGAACAGGATTTCTGATTTCCGTTTAGATACTGTTGCGTCCCGCTTCAGTGGCACTGACATGGTAGTGTGTGCTGCTGGAGGTCATATTCACTGTGTGCTGCCTAGAATTAACTACAGAGAATTAACACTGTGAACAATGCAAGTGTATGAGATGCACTAAAAACACGTTTGGTGTTATACAGTTTTGGACTATTGACATTACTCAGCAATTCCATTGATGCACTTATACTAGCTGCCAGTGTCACTGCTGTGCTGAAAATGGTCCACCACCCAAATTATATGAGCTTACAGAAAGCACCTGTATGGAATAAAATGGACAATAAGTGTAGTAACTACAAGGTAGGTGTATCTAAGAAGCTGAAAACTCTTTCTGTTTCTCCTTTATAGATGGCAGTAGAAAAGGTGCAGGGAATCAGCCGGCTGGAACAACTCTGCGAAGAGCTGTCAGAGGAGGAACGAGCAAAAGAGCTTAAGCAAGAAAAGAAGAGGCAGAAACGCAAGAACAGACGCAAAAACAAGTGCGGCTTTGACATGTCTGAGCAAGAGACCAATGGATACAAAGAAAAGAGCTTGGGAGAGGTAAAAGGCAGCCTTTCTCTTTTGGAACTTCTCCTCTTTCTGTGTCGTCCTTTCATTTTCACTTTAACTGCTACTGCCAGCATGTAGAGACTGGCTGCTCTGAGCTGATGTACCCTAAGGTTAAATTTGGCACTGTGTTGTGGACTTGTGAAACTATTACACAACCTCACACAAAATCTTTCTACTTCCCTTCTCCAGGGTTTAGAGGATTCAGTGAACACTGGCTGTAAGTCATGCGGCAACAGGGAGGAGCCTGGAGGAGGTGTGGAGTCTATCGTGCCTATCGAGAGCTCTTCCTGTAGCTGTCCTGCCACCACCATATTGGGCTCGCCCAAAAGCAAAAATGGTATAACATTTTTATGTACTTTTCTTAGGGCTGTAAAAAATAACTGTGTTAATTGTGTTTTACGTGGCTGTTTCTTTTTTTGGTGGTTTTTTTTTTTTTCATAGTTAATTAAACATAATTGGTGAGCTTAGTTCAGTTAGCTAATTGGCAGTAGTGGTTTAACCACATTTTCCAGTAGTAAGGTGGAACCATTGCTATTGTTTAAATTGGAGAGCTTGTAAGTAAATACTACATTATGGACAGAGTAACAGAGAGCCCTGAAAAACTGAAAACATGGATTGTAAGAAAATGAATGAGTTCCATTACCAAACAGGTTGCCCAGGTTGTTCGTGCCCTCTAACAGCATGTCAGGGAGTTCCTTCTGTCTCTGCGGGTCTTTTTTTTTATTTTTATTTTATTTTATTTTAATTTTTTTTTAGGTATATAGCTCAGTTCATTTTTAAAGTACTGTGCTATTAAGTTATACATCACTTATCTGTTTCTATGTATTAAATCAGGACTTCCCAGTTCATATGGTGACAAAAATCCATACACATTTGTGTGTTGCGTACATTAGTTATGATATATGCTCTGGTATTAAATATTAATTAGGGCCTACTCGAATTCCTGTTCTCTAAACCTCTCTTCAGAGCAGTAATATTTGTTACATAATAAATCATAATTTAAAGCAGTTTCTGCAGTTAAAAGTATATCCAGAAGGTGGTGTATACCAGTGATGGTGCAAAGCCATGCATGTGAAATAAGTATTTTTGATTTTTAATTATTATTTTCTATTATTGCACAGTCAATAACAACCTATAAGCCAAGATACTGTGACCAACAATAGACTTGCAATGAACTTAGTGTTACCTACAGTGTAGGAGGTGTATCTTTTATTCAGTAGCTGTGCAACAGTAAAATATAGGTTGTAGGTGTGTCTCTGACTTCATCCCCAGCGTTATGCCTTTGTGCTTAGCTTCTACCCATCGGCAGCTGTATTTTAAGCAATAACATATGGTATGGTGTAAAAATATTCTACAGAACATTTTTTTTATTAGTTTGACTATGGTTCAAACATACACGAAAACAGACTCCTGTCAGATGTTGTGTTTGATCAATAGTCGTTATAAAGTAGCACATGATTTAGGTCACATGACAGACGTCGCAGAAACTGTGTGGGTGAATCCTAAACGACTCACACTCTGAACATATAGTGCACTACATAGGGTGGAGAATCCATTATTTCACTGCCCATGTGGTGCATTTATATTAGACGGTTAAGACAAAATTGTGTGTACATTTAGAATTTCAATGCTTTTTTAAACACTATGTTTGTTCAGAGGAATATTGACATCCTACACATGAAGCCTTGGGCACATCAAGTTAAATTAAGAATTCTAGAAAATACTGACTCATCCCTGCTTCCGTATACTTATTGGTCAAAGGTAGGCCTGTTATGTTTAGACACGAGGAAAATAAAGTGTACTGTTGTGGAAATAATGGAGAATTGATGACTCATAATGCACTGATCTGTGTGTGTATGTAGGTTTGCTATCTCATAGTCATGGCAGCGACTGTGGCTATTCTTCCAGTATGGAAGGCAGCGAGACGGGTTCCAGGGAAGGCTCAGACGTGGCCTGCACCGAGGGAATGTGTAACCATGACGAAACGGGTACCAGCTTCTTTGTACTGTTGCTAGATGGTTGAATAAACAATTCACAGAAGTATAACCGAACGTCATGCTTTTTGATACGTATAAGGCTGTGATCACATGAGAGTAGTATTGTGTGAGAGGTTATTTTCCATATTAGCATGAAAAACCCTCCAAGCAGCACTTTCTATACAAAAATTTCCAAATGTGAAGACAGCCTGAAGCATATCATAATGTACACTCAAACCCTTAGTCTGACGTGCTGCAGCAGTGTACATTTAATTTGACAGAGCCATGTCGGTTTGTGTGCTGAAATTGAACAGATTATTAAATAATCTTTAATGAATTAAATTAGTAATGATCAATCTTAAGGATTTCCTTCTTGTCTCTGCAGCCGAGTACTCATGCAGTCATCACTGCTTAGAGGACAAAGAGGAGGACGGCGTGGACAGCTGCGTGGAGTGTTGGGCAAACTGTGAAGAGCACGCCAAAGGCAAGAACAAGAAGAAAAAAAGGAAGAGCAGGGGCTTGTTAACTCCGACCGAGCATGTGAGTTACACTGGGCAAAGCATAAGCCTCCTTCACATTACACTATCAAGTCTTACACTATGCACAGATGAGTTAGATAAAAATAAAAATAAATCACAGTATGATTGCAGTACAAACCAACATAAATGGCTTTAGGTACAAGTATTACTTATTTAGGTAAAACTGATATGTGAAGAGTAATTATACAGGTTAGAATCACTGTGTGCTAGATTGTATAGAATGTTATAGTAAGTGCCAGGTGCACAGACAGCACTGATGTCTTGTGCAACTTGCTACAAAATGTTTGTAGAAAATTGCTTGTTTATTAATAGAACACAATTTTTGCTCCATAATCTTAGGCTGTATGTTCTGTACTTTCCTCTCCAGCATGTTTCCCAGGCAGATGTATGTCCATCAGATAGCAGCCGGAGAGGAGATCCGAGCGGCTTGCCTCTCTCAGAAAACACCCACGATCCCTCTGCCCCATCCACACACAGCTGCCAGAGCGAACAGACATCTTGCCCGAAGCTGTGCTGCGGCTTCAGTGCTGGCCTGCAGCTGCCCTGGACCAAGCGACAGCTAGCAAGTAGCCTGAACCATCAGACTCCAGATACCTGCACACAGGGGCACTGTACCACCAAAAGTCTCATGGAGCTGCTGGTGAGTGGGCTGTGCTTTAAAAATACACAAAATTCAACACATTTGTGAGACAGGAATATATTTACCGATGGATGGTATCTGCCTCTTATCTCATAGCTAATTTTTTAATTGATTTTACACACATTTGTGTTTGTAAATTCTGAGAATGCCAGATGGTGTTTCTTTATCTACTGTATAAAGTATTTTGTCTGTGTAATTTAAAAAAAAAACAAAAAAAAAAACCTGAATTGCGACGTGTTCATATTAGCAAAACGGTGACGACAAATAATTGAAGAAATCAAAAGCTAAACTCAAATTTATATGTAGTTGAGTTTAGATGTAGTATGCGTTTGTTTTGCTAGTGTTGCTGCTTGCTCAGGATGCTTAATAAGAACTAAAACACAGCAGAGACTGCTGTTCTAGGAAAATAATCAGTGACGGGGAGGTGTGATGCAGCCCGATATAAAGCTAGTTTTGTTACAACATTGATTATTTTCCAATAACAGCATGTCCCAGACCACAGCAATTTGCTAACAACTACAGTTGTTACAGCTGTGTATATTTACATATAATGTCAGTGAAACAACCTGGTTCCTGTAATCACTTATGTTATAGCAGCTGTAAACAACCATTCCCTCACCAGCTTCTCTTTGTTTCCCTTTCTCTTGAACTTAATAAGAAAAACAATTCAGGTTGTAGTGTAGATTCAGCAGCTTCTGACCAATCAGAATTGTGGTATAATTATGAATAATTTGTGGTAGACCAAGTATTTGATTGTGAAAATGAGGTACAATTGAAAGAAGAAAAAAAAATAGACTAATTTTTTTCCCCCAATAATGTGTGGTCAAGCAGGATGAGGCAGAAGTGTCATCGGATGAAGAGAACTGCCTGACACAGGATGAGATCCAGTCGTTTGTAGAGGAGAACAAGTCTTTCTACAGCACACGAGACCAGTACAGGCAGCACCTGAAGGACCGATTCACCAAATACTGCCACTCCAGTGTGTGCAGAGGAGATTGGCTACCTACGACCAGTGTCAAATAAATAAAAACACCAAACACGATTTTTACAGATGGGAAAAAACGCTCACGATTACCCCTGCTGCAGAAGGGAAAAAAAAAAAAAAAAAAAAAGGAGAAGAAAATTTTGGGGTCAAAACCAGAACGAATTCTTGAGCTGTGTCTTCTTTGTTAAAGTTTAATTTTATTTGTTGGGGATAGTTAAATGGTCACATCCACTTCTTTCACATTTATCTTTCCAGTCTCTACATCTCTTTTCTCTTTTTCACTTTAAATTCCTCCCTGCTCCTTGCTCATTTCTCCCACATCCCTCACTGACACTCAGGTGTAGTTTATTTGCTGTTTCTGGATTTACTGATTCTAGGAGTGGGTTCATAAGATCACAGTGGACGTGATAAGATTGCAGGCTGTCACTGTAGTGATACTTGTAGTCTTCTAGTCTTATTGTTTATTTAACATGTCTCTTTATTTTCCCAGTTCATCTCACTTACTGAGACACTTCATTTTAGTGGCAAATTGTTGTACCAATAAATGTGTACAGAAATGAAAATATCTGAATATAAAGATTTTACAGAGAGAGAAACATCCATTTATAAGGAGGCTTGGGCGTACTCTTGAGCGCAATGTGCAAAATTGACATAATAAAGAATATTTATTAATATGCATTAAGACCAGTGTGTGGTGTTTTCTACTTGGAATAATTACTGGAATGACTTTTCAAATTTTTGTTTTAAAAGAATATTTTACACAACTTTGCTTGTGCCCCAAGTGTAGTTGATCAGCCCAGACATTTTGTTGGAAGTTTTTAAGTAGCTAACGAGTGCTTGGTGTCTTTTTCACCCAATTTATTTAAGAAATAAATAATAATTAAAAAAAAACATCAGGGCATGCTGGTACAAAAAATAATGAACGACAGGTGATGTGTGATGTACTTTTTATCCATTTATATATTATTGTGGAACATCATTTGACACAAGTTGGTTCCCTCAGCAGACTATTTTTTTTCTCTCTCACTCATGAAGTTAATTAGACAAATAAATAAATAAATAAAGAAAAATTCCAGCTTGTCATGTTACCAAGAACTGGAAAGTGCAAAGCCACTTTAAAAAAAAATAAAAAATTTAGGTCAGAGGTAACGCTGTAACTATCAAGTAGCTGATACTGGAGACTCCTTCCAATAACACTAAAACATCTGAGAAAACCTCACCATGTCAGTAATTACACGTTTTTTTTTTTTTTTATTGCCAGTTTATATCGTATTGGTAACATTAGAATGAGTGCATGAATATAAACCATGCAGCTGTGCTGGTATAGAAAATTAATCAACACCTGCTGATCAATCAGAATCGAGAATTCAACAGCGCTGTGATGTAAAGTCAATTAACACAATAAGTAATTCCCAAATCCAAGTTATTTACCTGCTTCAAATGACATCAAGTGTACACTATTGTGAAATTTCTAGAATGAATAATTTTGTGAAATAACAGAAATGGTCTTTATTTACAAATTCCATAATCTACTTGACATTACTGAAGAACTGGCAGAAACATGATATGACCAAGAGCTTGTGGAAACCTGACCATCACACCCATATGTGGTTCTTCCCCAAACTGTTGCCACAGAGTAGGAAGCACAAAATTGTATAGAATATCTTTCTTTGCTGTAGCATTGCAGTTTCCCTTCACCAGACCTAAGAGGCCCAGACATGTTCCAGCATGATAATGTCCCTATGTACAAAGCTCCATGAAGACATGGTTTGCCAAGGTTGGAGAGGAAGAACTCGAGTGTCCTGCACAGAGCCCTGACCTCAACCCCACTGAACACCTTTAGGATGAACTGGAACACTGACTGCACTCCAGACCTCCTCATTCAACATAAGCACCTGATCTCACTAATGCTCTTGTAGCTGAATGAGCACAAATCCCCACAGCCACGCTCCAAAATCTAGTGGAAAGCCTTCCCAGAAGAGTGGAGGTTATTATAACAGCAAAAGGAGGACTAAATCTGGAATGAGATGTTCATCATGCACATATGAGTGTGATGCTTAGGTGTCCACAAACTTTTGCTCATTCAGTATAGTGTATTTCTTGTGTGTATTTACAGAAAAGCCTACTTGTCTAGCCTCTTTGTTAGGCAGATTAACCATGAAGCCTTAAATTCTTCTTACTATCCCTTAAATTGCACAAAATACCTGGTTTATTTCATGCTTTAAAAAACGATTATACAAACTAGAGCCAATTCAATTTTACAGTATTTTAATCAGCCTCTAGATGGCGCTGTATAGCTACTCACGACGACGATTAATCTTTTGATTAAATGTATATTCTATATTATTTAATGTCTTAATTTTCTGAATGGCATTATATAACCTAATAGCAGCTCCAGATTTTTATTTTATTTTTTTTTTTTAGCTCTATTGCTGCTACAGCTTATCCAGCTCCACTCAGCTGTCGTGTAGAAAAAAAGTGCGGGCGGTGACACCAACCATAAAAAAAAAAACCTCTTGGCTTTTTTGCCTTGCCATGTAATATTTAATCCTGAGCTCAGGGATTGGGGCGTTCATATCAGCGCCTGGGACTGGGAGACAGGGCGAGGGAGAGAGGATCACTCAGGGCTCGGAGACGGTCCACTGGCTTTACCGGGACACAGAGCCGTGCTTTGCAGAGTAAAACTCGGCGCAGATCCGTCGCTAATCTGGAGAAATCCTCCGCTCGGCTCAGCTCCCCGATGGAGCGCTGGAAAGGCAGAGTGGCGCTCGTGACCGGAGCCTCGGTCGGGATCGGAGCGGCTGTCGCGCGCGCTCTCGTCCAGCAGGGCATGAAGGTGGTCGGGTGCGCGCGCAGCGTCGATAAAATCGAGGTAAGCCGTGATCGCTGCTCGCTTTTTTTTTGATTACTGACAGTGGTTTAGAGAGGCCCCGTGATGCACTAGCGTTGGTGCTACTTTGGCTAGCTAGCCGATAGCTAACTCTGCCCCAGGGCAAGCCGGTGATGAAACCGGTTATTTCAAAGGCACGCGGCATTCGCAGATTTAAGCACCTCTGGGGTTTTATTTGTTTTTTTCACTTCATTATTTTTCATGAGGTGTCATTCACGTTAGACCGCAATCTTAAGAACATCTGTTATAATATGGACGTAGTAATTTGATTATTATCTATTAATAATAATAACAGTATTAGCACTACCATTGTTAACCACGCCCACTTTACCATCACATCAAACCACACCAAATTCTTAAAACGTGAACTAATTTTTATATACTTCCTATATACTATACACTACTCTGGTTAAGTTGTGTATATAGTATAAATAAATTTAATAAATAAATAAATAAATATTTTGACATGATAAACAACAGCGTTGTTCAGTGCTCGATTCTGATTGGTTAGAAGGGCTTTGTTAATGTTCTGTTACAGCACTTCCGGCTGCAGAGTTTATATAAAGGCGTTTGCTGTAGAACGCTGTCGTTTCCATAGTAACAAATAACACAGGGAGTAGAATGGCGGACGCTGCACATAAACATATATTTAAAACAAACAACAACAAAAAAAAACGTGTGTAATTGTTGATAAAGTTAAGTTTTCTGTGAAGAGAAGTTTATTTAGTATTTATTAAAGCACTTGCTTTGTAATAGTCAAAAGGTAAATTTGTTCTTTTAAGTTTTCCGCCGCAGGACAGAGGACTTTGTGCTTTATGGGAGCATGACAAGCTGAGATTTTTTTTTTTTGTCTTGCTAACTTCCAGAGAGAGAGAAAAAAGAGAGGCTGGAGAGGAAACTAATGTTTATAGCCCTTATAACATTGGTGATAACTTGTTTCAGGATATCCACATAACTATAAACAAATAAAAAGTATGATTTTTTTTTTTTTTTTTTTTTTGTTACTTAATTAATAAAAAAAATTCTCATTGGAAATCACTGGAAAATTGCTGTGGTATAACAGGAATAAAACATTTCAGGATATGCTATTATTGGAAAATCGTCTCCAAGACGGCATCACACCTCATCACACACGTGACTTCTGCACTTGTTGCCTATATGAGCCTCCAATTCATATCCAAATCATTTAAGGTTTCTTTTCCAGAAGAGAAACAACATATTAAAACCCACAATAGGAATTCAGTAGTGGGCTTAAATGTGAACTTTAGTCCACTTTCTGGTGTTATCCACCACTCCTTCTTATACCTCACCTGAATTTATCGATAGTCACAAAGACATGCTTTGTGCATTGTATAACCATAAGACTTCACTCATGGCCACTCACTCCCATTCTTGGTAATCTTACTGCCTTGTCAATCATTGACTGCTCCAGGACTGTGCCTGGGCCCTTCCCCTTGACTTCTCACAAGTCTTCATTATTGGAAATGATGTGGACAAAGAGTGAGCATGGGAAGAAAGAAAACCATTTCAAAAAGCCACTAGTGGTATTCAGTCCTCCTGCAGTGTCAAAGGACGGTTTGGACCCTTTCGTCACATCACAGCTTTCTCGCTGTAGTTTGATGAGGTCAGAAGCCATCGTTCCAGCTGAGGACTGCCAACATGTCAATAACAAGCATCACTAAATGGGGAGAGTAGCTGGCACTCCACTCCAGTGGATGGATGTGGTGGTAGTGAAACTGTCTGCTGCTGGTGTTATTTATACCACAGTGCTGTTAAATGCTCAATTCCGATTCGTCTGAAGGCGGCTACAAGGTTTATATCAATATGCTCATTCAAGGTTTATATTAATTTGCTCATTCAAGGTTTATATCAATATGCTCATTCAAGGTTTATATTAATATGCTCATTCTAAAATGTTATTGTTTCAACTTGTATGGTAGACGTTCCATGTAAAAAGGCTTTTAAAAGCATGTATGATTGTTGCCTGTGTGAAGTTTTGCATGGAGACGTTTATTTAACATTTATGGAAGGAGTCTCCAGTGCCAGTGCTTTGTAACAGTCAGAGGTAAAGCTGTAACTTTAAGTTTTCCGACAAGGAAAAGTTTCTCAGGCTTTTCAGTTTCTCGGTAACTTGACACAACTTGTTTCAGGAATTTTCCATAACGTTGCTGATAATGTAATTATAACTGGATTAAATGTATGATTATGATTCTTTTATAAATACAAATGGTTTACATTGGTACAATGCTTTGGTATAAAAGGAATGAAACATTCTGGGGCTTGCTGTTAGTGAAAAATGATCAACTTCAGGGTAGTAATGCCATCACGCCACCCTCACCATTCATCACTCCACCCTCACCATTCATCACTCCATTTTCCTATAACAACACACCCGTCAACACACCCGTTCCTTACATAATGTATGCTGTCCAGAAGTAAGCCACTTTAAGAAGGGATTTGTGATTTGCACTTTTGTTAACAAGGTTAATGACCTCATTGTCTTATTCATAGGCTTTTGTTAGACTGAGAAAAAAAACAAGCTAAATATCCATACAGTGTCCCAAAATCGTCTATCCCTGTGTGATACAGTTTAACGAATGTTTGTCACCTTGATCAATTGTGACTGGAAATCCTTTTTCACTGACAGACAACTGGGTCTGTGGCATTAAGATTGGTTTCCTTGTATGGTTAATGGTTAATGGTTGTAAAGGGGTGCTACTTGGAGCACTTTCAAAAAAGAGAGAAACTCTGTTGTAGGCATGTTTATAAAACCTTTAAGGTTTCCTCCTGAGGAACAAACTGAAAAACTCGATTATGGCCACTCTGAACCAAAATTCAGGCACGATTGGAAAACTCCACTTCCTGGTTTTGTTTTCTGTATACAATAAACAGTTTACAATTATGATTTTTTTTTTTGCATAGGTAAATAACGTGTTTGTTGGTGAAAATTTCAGGAATAAAAAGCTCTCTGGTTGAAAGAAATAGCCAAATAATTTTTGCGCCCTTTTACATAACAAGGCTAATATTTGATTAGTTGATGAATAGATTGAATCGATTATGTTCAGAGGAGGTCCATGAAATTTTTTTTTTTTTTTACAGTTAAAGGGGTCCCTGGCTGTAAAATGTTTGAGAACTCCTGCTGGAAAGGATTCTTTGGTTTGTCCTTCAGGAAAAAGTTCTATGTAGAACCTTGGAAAAGTAGGAAACAGAATCATAGCAGAGTTTTTCAATCCTTGTCCTGCACTTTATTTTTAAAAAAAATGAATTGCCAGATTAGTTGAAGCAGGGTAGGAATACTCCAGGAACATTGAGTAACACTGATATGAATCATTGAAACTGTAAAAAAAAAACAAAAAAAAACATCAAAACCCCACACAAGTATAGAGAAGAGTCTTTTGCATTTAGTTTGACAGAAATAAAGTTGATGATGATTTGACCATTCATTCTGACTTGAAAACACAGGCAATGCTTCATATCTTGCCACCATATTTTCCATGCAAATATTTTTATTCTGTGTTTCTGCCACTGTAATCACATGTAGCACTAGTCGGACGTTTGGACTATATGTAAATAAATTTGGAATTTTATTTTATTTTGGTACATAGTTTATTTGTGCACTTATAACTTATTACTTGTAAGTAATTGTAGGGAGGAATAGTAGGTGTCAAATGTGTGATGTCACTCAGGCATTCAGGCATGTAGTGTAGCTGTATAGCTCAATGCATCATGTGATTTATGATTGTACTGCCGTGCTTGCAGAGCTCATGAAATGTCCTTTCCGTCTATCATTTCCAGTGAACAAGTCTGTTAAACAGTAATGAACCCCATTACAGCGTGACTGTGTGTTATATGAATGAGATTAGGCTAGCAAATGTGGGTTATATGATGCATTTAGGAAAGCTATATGCTACCTGCAGGACAATCACTGTTATTAGCTTGCACTGTGTGGTTGCATGGGTGGCAGGGATCCTGTTATTTAATGTAAATGTCATTAAATGTAAACACCAAGATTTTTTTTTTCCTTCACCAAGAATTTGCATTTTGTTCATCATTTACATTTACATTGCATTTAGGACCTGCAGGACCTGTCCACTCCCGGTGGAATTCTAACCAATCTTTCTCACTCCTCCAGAAAGTTCGACTAATCCTGCATGCTCCAGCAGTTGTTATCTTGTTTGCAGCTGCCTCCAGTATTTTCTAATGAATTCAGTTGGTTCTGAATTTTCCAAAATATAAACAGATTAGTCATTTAAACATCAGAGTCCCTGACTAGGAAGAAGCTGCTCCTAAAGATGAATGAATGTGGTAAATGCGCACCGCACCCATATTAATGAACATGGTCTTTTTCGTAGTCTTAGCAAAGTTCATATCTGATTGCCTGCACACACCCACATGAAAGTAAAAGCTGTCCCATATCGTGGATCCCGTGGGATCCCCGTCCTGAAGCACACCTTACTTTGTAGTTTCCGTCAACAACATTTCCTCATGCGAGTAAAAACAGGTCAGGGTGTAAGAAACTCGCAATCGTTGGAGAAGAGGTAGTACAACGAGCTGACATCCTCATTAGTGAAGAGGTCTTCAGTCCTCGTTTGAAGATATCCAGTGACTCAGCTGTTCAGACAGCCAGGGGAAATTTGTTCCATCACCAAGATGTTGGAGTCTTGATGCATGTCTTGCTTGTATCTTGAAGGATGGTGGGGCAAGCCATGCTTGAGGCTCGAAGAGAACATTGGGGTGCTTGAAGCTTGCATGGTTGTCTTATTTGGCTCTTGTCCACAAAAAGGATACACCTCTCTGAAATACCTTGTGCATCACAGTGTCCACCAGTCCACCAAATGTAGGATGACGTCACAGCAGGGGGTTGAAAGATGGCCACGAGGCTGCAGATTCATTCACCCTGGAAAGCGACTGGCTGTGATGAAAAGTCAAGTTCTTTGAAGGTGTTAACACCCGCTGTCACACTTGGCTGACACTGTCAGTGTGGCTTGTCTCAGTAGCCTTTAGTGGTATCTCTGTTTCTTTTAGACCTTTTTCCCTGACCGGCTTGCACACTGTGGCCTCTTCATCTGTGGTGTGAGTCCAGCTTGCCTTGCATAACATTTGGCTCTCTCATGATGCCTCTCTGTATAATTTCCTATCTAAATTAATTGTAACTGTATCATATGACACCTAAATGCTCATTATCTGTTTACTATCAAGTGGAAAAACTTCATTATGGGCTGTAATGCATTTGTATGCTTCAGCCCATCAGCTGCAGCATTTTGTTGTCAGAGCAGGGGCAGGATGCCAGCTTTCTTATACTAAGTCAGCATCTCTTGGTGCTTCAACTGGGATTCAAACCAATAACTCTTCATATTAAGCCAGTTCCCTCTGAGCCACTAGTTCTGCAGTGCAAATCATGCAGATTAAACATTGTATAATTGTATAGTTATAAACCTTGCAGGCCATGGTTCTTGTAGGACTGGAGTCCAACACATTTTTCCTCCTCAAAGACATCACGTTCACTCAGGAGTTAATTACCAGGATTTGTAGGTGTGCTAGAGCTTAAAAATCACCAAACTGTGTTGGACCTCAGACCTCAGAGGATTGATTGAGGAGCCTTGTTGTAGGCATTGTGTCATTTTAGCTCTTAGTTGATGTTCATTCGGTTCTATCACCATCCTCGTATATGTACTGGTGCCTACTGTATATTCTCTATTTCTCTCTCTCTCTCTTTCTCTCTCTCTCAGTTTCTTTCTGTAATCACAGACCTGCCTCTTCATGATGAAGTGAAAATAAGGACAAAGTCAGGAGCTTTGCACCATATGATACACCAGATGGATGATTTGTGAAGATTCAGTTCTAAATCTTCTCACATTGCATTGTGAGATGATACAGGCTTCAGAAATTAAATTGTGGTGTATCTTTAGTGCTTCAGTGTAAGGTCGACTAAGGTTTTTCCACTGGTCTGGGAACCTTAACGTCATTCATAAGCAAAAGCACAAAACCAATCTCAGATGAGCAGCTTTTTTAGCAACAGCATCCACAAGTAAACTCATCTAACTTCCTATTAGCATGTGCTGAGAATGGAGTGACCTCATCACCATGTAACCCAGCACCATGGAACACTTCTGATCAGACATCATTGCACTGATAAATTCCAATTACATGGTGCACAGATATGGCTCTTGGCCATGCATTCTTACTCTGCGCATGGAAACTGTGTCCTATGCCATTATGTATCTGCTTTAAGCTGACTGACAAGCGGACACCCAAGGTCACTTTACAATTCAAAAAGGAAATATAACAAAAATGTCTAAACCTAAAAAAAAAAACCGAATCAAGGCTTCCAAAAGCTTTGATCAATAGTCCACATTCTTTCATTACTACAAAAATCCTAACAGTGTGCTATGAAGCTGAACAATGCAGCCCGCAAAGTGAGGACCATAGAGAACCAGTCATAGAGAACAGGAAAATTCGACTTGGAGCCCCAGCAACAGCAGCAACAACAAAACACAACAAAAAGACACAGAGTAAATAGAAAAGAAACAAAAAATAGAAGAAGAAGGAGTGGGGGAGAGAGAGAAGGTTGGAGGAGCGTTAGCTGAAGTAAAAATGCAGAAAAGGTATAAGAGTAAATCAGGAATGAACGGTGATGGAAAGAGAGGAATAGTGTCTGTTATGTAATCTCTAAGTGAGCATTTCCTGGAAATCAAGAGCGCAACGTACGGCTCAGTGCAGTCTGCATGCAGGCCCAGTCAGCATGAATCCTGCTCAGATCATCGCTATGTCCTCCATGTGTCTCTATGCAATCATTAAACCGGAACATTCCGCTGACCTTGGCAACACTGGTGAAGTGAGAAGAACGCATGTATCTGTATATGTAAATACAGTGTGACTATGTGTCTGTGTGTGTGTGTGTCAGGGGAAAGAACTGTATCTAAGACCTTGGGATGGTTCTTCAAATTGCCCCATTATTACTCCCTTAGTTAAGCTCTAACCAGACAGCTTCATAAATGCCTCTTTTTCACATTGTCAGATTCTGGTTAAACAAGAATTTCAAAGCTCAGCTAACTTCATAAGATGTGAATCAAAGCTTAAGCTTGATAGATAGAAGTCTAAGAACAGGTGAGGCTTTAAGTTCTTTCATCGTTGCTATGAACAGAATGCAGCACCTTGCAGCAACACTGCTGAGATCACAAATTCATGAACAAAACGTGAAAAATAATGATGGCATAGTCAATATCAATGTGGTTAATATGTGCACTGTGGAACAGGGAAAGCAGCTGTTACATAACAAAGCATTAATACTTATACAGCAGGCCATAGTCTACATAAGATAAAAGACACACACGCACACACACACTGATTGGCGAATAGCATAAATCAGAGGTTTCCAACCTCTGGTACACAACAATATTATTGGCACCCTTCAAAATACAGGGCTAAAATGATAACATAAAATAAAGAGTACATATTATGATTCCAATTTCCAATTTAAAAAAAAACTGGGGAAACTAAATACAATTTTCATAATAGCTAATTTTGTTAAAGTTAGTATTTTCTCCCTAGAAACATTTTTAACAGCCCTAAAGAATATTTAGTTGTCCTGCCCAAGTCAGGTTGAATATTTGCCACTATGAAGATACATGAGCTCACTGTATCTCTAGCCAATTACCCCAGGTGTGATCTTGGGGGAAAAAAGCCTCAGTGTCAAAAGGACCACAGTTTCAGAATTGCACAGTTTAGTTTTTTTTTTTCTTTTCAGAATCAACACTAAGTAGATGCTACCTCCATTGTAACAAGCCTTTTGAAGAGAAATAATAATAATTGGGGTGCCAGTAATTTTAAAACTGCTGCCATGGGAATGATCAGCTTAAAATAACGCTTAAATTTTTGCTAAAACTGTACAGTGTCCTGGGAATAACACGACGGGCCATGCTGTTATAGGAAGAGAATCCGCAGTGCTGTAGTATAAAGCTCAGTATATCACTGATTGCAGTGTTTTTCATGTTATATATTTGAATATTCACACATTTTTATGAAAGATGCCAGTAGTTCTGAAGCTGAAGTCCCCTATGGTCTGGGCTAATGGCGATCTAATTAGATTCAATGTACTAGTGCTATGATACTTGGCTGCAAATTGAGCATCACTCTGATGACATCGTGATAACGGATTCCCTTCTGCTGAGGAGAAAACAGAGTGAAAGACAATGAAGGGATGATGCAGAGAATCAAGATACTTTATATATACTTTATAATTTATATACAAAGTTGTGGCTGCCAGGGACTGAAGGCTTTCTGTTGTAGTGTCGCTTTGGACAGCTTCTCGAGTGTTTGAGCTTGTCACCGTGGAGTCTCCACACATGCCTCTTTTTTCACTCATTTCTTTCTCCTCTTCCTTTTTTTTTTGTGGCCTGGGCAATAAGCCAAGTGCAGTTTTTATTTTCTCATCATTCAGGCTTAGAAGTGGAGCGTAATAAAGCAGAGACTTTACAAGTACACACACACACACACACACACACACACAAAAGTGTACACATTCACTCTGGCAGCCTGCCTCATTAATACTCCATCACCTCTGTTCATTTGTATTTCTCCATCTGTTCTTGTCCTGCTCTCTCACTATAAATGTCTTCATGTAAAACCTCAGTGTCACCAAAAGCTCTGATTTGTGACTGATTTGCAAATGAAGCCTGACAGGCCTCCGTGTGGTCTGACAGAGCTTGGTGTTTAATGGAAATGACATTTGATGGAATATTTGCATCTGTTTTGCATTCATATTTTTTAATACCCTCTCTTTTTATTTTGAAGCGTTTATTAGAATGGCTCTCAGGATAGGTGCTTCTACCTCCAAAAACAAAGAAGTCTATTCTTAGCCAGCCAATATTTACAACTAGTCACTAAAGCTGGTGGACCCACCTGGCTCCAAGGATATTCAGATGACGTAGAGTAACTAAAACTACCTGCAGGTGACCTTATGGCTTTTCTGTAAATCACGCTGACACATTCAAACACATATCTTCTCATCAATGGCTTCATGCATCTGTCAGTTTAAGTACATAAGCGTGAAACTGCTGAATAGCAGTGTATCTAAGCAATAGTCCATGACTGCAGGATACACTCTCAAGACCCAAAATCTCTGTTTCTTCCCAGCTTAGATACACACACACACCAATATAAACACCAATTTATTGAAGTTTTTTTATTATTTTTATTGTATTGAAGGGCTTATATTAATGGTGCATTTAAAAAGAACTTGTGCATTTGTTGTATTTAAGCTTTCAGCATAGAAAGTTGAACACAAAATGACATAAGGTGTAAGAACCCTTGCTAAACAACCAAAATTATGACTCTAACCTAGCTATTAACAGCGCTTACTGATTTAGCTAGCTAGCATATAGTAGCTGTTAAGTCTTTTATTCAAACAAAGTACAGGCAGAATGACAGCAAAAACAAGACCAAAGTGTCAGGAATGTCAACATTTTCCTCAGATATGTTGTTAAAATCCTTTAAAAATTATCCGTTCACGTTTTATGACAAAGAGCAGTTTCACGATTCAGGCTTTTTTTGCTGTGAGAGCCATGTCACTAGAACATACAAAACACACTCTCGTGTTTTTTCTTGAGCTGCTTGTGTGAAAACAAAACCATCACATGCACATTCCTTGTATTGTTGCATCATGCAATCTTTTAAAAAGTTAGCTTGGTTTCTTTTTTAAAGTTGAAAGCATTTGTCATTCTGTGAAGCTTGCATTTGAAGAGTTAACAGCAATCAGAACAGCAAGCTCTACCTCAAATAGTAGTTCACAGAAAAGTACCAGAGCAGGAACTAGAAAGATTCTTGTAATCAGGATACAGGAAATAAAGTAGGTGGAAACGAATTCGTAAAATAAATTTTTTAAGGATTTTTTTTTTTAATTTTAGTTGAATTTTTCCACCACAGGAGCATTCATGAGAAATGAAGAAATATGCTTAAAAATACAATAATCAATGTAAATCTAGACCTGTTCACTCCAAGAGAGTGATTCATTTCAGCAGTAACTATGACCTATGTGAAATGTTACCTAAAAAAAAAAAAAAATACTAACAAACCAAACAGCTTCACTGTTTTTAATCTGAACGCAATAGACTTTGCCTTTTTACTTACTTAGACTGGTCGTGACTAAAATTCTCCTAGCATAATACCCAGTTGACTTCAGTGGGTTAAGACACAGTAAAACAAACCAGGAATTTAGGTCATTTCACTTCAGAAGTGAAGTAAAGGTGAACTTTAACCTCACAAATTTGCAATAGATTGAGCCGATAGAACACAAATGGTCTGCGGTCTACCTTTACCTTGCTATTTTTATGTCTCTTTTTGCTCCTAGTTGTTAAAAACCAAACTACCTAGTTAACTAATGTTCTTATCACACAGAATGTGTACTCTACGTTCACATTATCAAGCATCAATTCGTTTGTCTTGCTTGTAGTTTGTCTTTTGTGGGCATGTAGCAACTGCTACTTTCGTTTACTTTAATTCTGATGAATTAAAATAATAGCTGTATATAGCTTCTAAAGTGAACTAGTTCAAGACATTATATAACGCACTAATCTGTGTGAAAATTTTGACTTATAAAGGAGTGTGTGTGATTTTTTTGTAGTAGAGGAGTTCAATTTTTTTGGTACCTCTGCATGGGATTTATTTTACAACACTGTCATTTCTCAAGCTCTTATACATATGTAAGCTATTTTATTTACATAAAATATGTGTGGAAAAGGAATGGAAAACAGCAATTAAAGTGAATCCATGAAGTAAAAAGAGCTACACAGTAACTAATGAATCCTGTGCTACAAAAGAAGAAGGATGCTGGGTAATTGAGTTGTATCACAGACACGGAGATATAGGAACTCACTGGGTTCATTGAGTTCACTCCAACCAAGAAGTGGGGGGAGACGGAGAAAAAAAACACTGACTGAAATCTTCTCTTGTGGAACACGACCTAAAGCTTGTGTGTGTGTTTATTAATGGTATAGTCCTGTTCTCTGAAAAGAACATGTACATGATTGTTTAAAGAATTAAAGGCTTATGTGGTATAAGCCGTAATAATGGAAAGCTCATGCATGTACACCCCCCTAAACCGTCCTTGATGGTTTAATCCGTCTGTGTTAAGAAGGGAGGGGGATTCACAGCGGGGCCACAGTTGCCTGCTCCTTATTATCTCTCTTTCTCTGTTTTCACTCTATCCATCACTTGCTCTCTCCCTCTCTCTCCTATTGTTGTTCTGACTGTCTTTCTTCATTTATTTATCTGTCTTTTATTCTCTTTTTCTTATTCAATCTGTTTCACTGTTTCTCTTTGTCTCTCTGACTCTCATCCTTCCTCTTATCTTTCCTTTTCTGATTTTCTTCTCTCTCTCCACCTCACTCTCTTTATATCTCTATCACTCATCCTGTCTCAAAATTTAGCCTTTAGCACAGCAGAGTGCAGGCCTGCTAAAAAAAAAAATCTAAAAATATCTAATATAAAATGTAGTAGTGTGATGATGATGCAATATCAAGCACCATGTTATAGATAAAAGGTCTACACCTTCTTTTATTGATACAGGCTTTTCATCATAATCATGGACATTTTACATGAACATTATGTTCCAGCTTTGGATTTAACAGTTAATCCTTCTAAGCTTTTTTTTAATCTAGTGCATTTTTTTCTAGTAATTTGAATTTGAATTTTGTTTCCAGATCCTTAGCTCCACATCATCAGGTTGATCTAGATAGTGTCATGTGCTCACACAGAGTGGGTCAAGAAAGGAAACAAAAGGAATATTCAGAGAAAGTGGCAGAAATCACTTCCTAACTGAGATACAATAAAGGCTTCTGTTTTGAAATGGTGAGACTTTTTTTTTTTAGCTTTAATGATGCACAAAAAGAATAAAAATAAATACTTAAGAATATACTGGTTTTAATACTTTTGCATGAAAGATCTGGAATATTATTCCACATTCATACATGTGAGATGATTTATATGTACATTCTCCATCTGTGGCTTTAGGGTTTCCATGTTTTGAGATTTCCATGGCCTTTGTTTGCTTCGTAGTGCTTGGGCCCTTGAAAGTTACCCACCTTGCCTATCCTTTAGCCAGAGTATGGTTTATTTTTAACAATAAATGCTGCACTCTTAAATAAAAATAGTACTAAAGTAAAAAGTACCTTTTGTTGTTGCTGGTGTGGTACCTTAAAGGTACCATCTACTGATCATGACCAGTTCCTTCCCTTCTCCATACACTTCTCTTCCCGTCAATCCGCTACAAGTTGATCTTTGCCTCATCTGCCCTTCTGATCATCTACACCTTGTGGTGAACCCTCTGTATTACGCTGGTGAAAACTTCTTTTGGTTGTTGACTTTGACACAGATACGCCTACCTCCTGTAGGGTGTTCTTGATCTGCCCGACTGCTGTGAAGGGGTTCCCTTTCTAGGTAAAAGATACATAATATCTGTACATACAGAAAGTGCGCCCTTGATGCTTTGTTTCCTCAGAGGAAATGTACAGTTTAGTAAGCTTGGGATAAGTGGGATGTGAGGGAATGCAGTGTAAGAGGATAGGAGAATCTGGGGTCATAGTGAGATGAATGGTGTGTCTAAAATTCTGAATTGATCTTCCCTGAGGAATCAAGACGAGACAGTGTGAGGCAGGAAGAGACACAGTGAGATGTTTGACATCACATTCACTTGGTTTCTGACTCACTCTTGCCTTGGGCTAGCTGGCTATTTACACACTGTGCTAGATGAGACTGGAGTGCCTGCCATGCATGATTTCCTCCAAATGATTTCCACAAAAATGGGCTCGCTGGTGTCCTGAATTGGCACCACATCTCTCTAATGGTTAAATTATAGAGCCTGCAGTTTGGAGTGGGGATGCCATTGTTTCTCAAATTGCTGATTGCTGGAGAATCTGTCTAATGGCATACACTATTAGTACAAGTTCCATTCATTCACCATCCGCTCCATTTATTCAGGAAAGCCTGTGTTTTTCTGAGAAGCAGATATTACATCTCACATCTAGCGAAATGGTGACTTCTGAGCAGAGCTTTATGTGGAAAAAGCCGTACATGTCATGAGAGAGTGTATTTCTGTCTACCTCAGGACTGGCTGTTAATAGTCTTTGCATGTGACTCATGCCTGAATATGTGGACAAGATTATATTCTTAACTAATGTAATGTTAGATTAACAGAATGATTTTAGGGACATTATGGGAAAAAGTGAGGCTCCTATATAGGAATATCTGACAGTTTGACCTTGTGGGGTACATTTTGCTTGTCTGCATGAGGAAAATGGCTTTTTTAGACAAAAAAATTCAGCATTTATTTAAAAAATGCCAAAAGGTTTTCTTTTAGTTACTGATATAAAGGTTAGGGTTAGATTTAGGTGTAGCATAGCATTAATTACCTGCATTAATAATAATGTTAATGGAAGGTCCTAATAAGGATATTAACACAAACATGTGTGTGTGTATGTGTGTGTGTGTGTGTGTGTGTGTGTGTGTGTGTGTGTGTGTGTGTGTTCTTTAACCACGGTCTACATGTTTCACATGTTGCTGAAACAGCATGAGGTGACTTTTCAGGATGCAACATACCCACTGAAACACACATGCACACACACACACACACACATGCTATCTTTGTTCAACACATTCATCACACCTCAGTCAGTGCCAATCTCTCTCTCTCTCTGTCTGTGTCTCTCTCTCACTCTCTCTCTCTTCCTAGCAGTTCATGCCTAAATAGCAGCATGTCGCGAGTTAGTATTGGCACACTGAATGTGCCAAGCCCCCCTCCCCCCGCCCACACACACACACACACACACACACACACACACACATAATTCTTTGGATATAGCAGTCAGTTACATTTTTATAGTAACTCATTCACAGGGACTAACAATAAATGGATTTCAAATCAAGTGAGTTTTTATTGTCATTCCTCTATATAGCTTGTAAACATTGGAACGAAATGTTGTTTCTTCAGGACCATGGTGCAACACAGAGCAGTACACAGCACTACATAAAGTGCAAATACACAACAGTGTGAGATGAGTGCAGGATAATAAATACACAGAACAGAACAATTAACACACGGGACAATAAATACACAGGACATGGGCTGTAAACTATTGTGTATTGTAGCAGCAGCAAGTATTGCGGCAGTATTAAAAATTCTGTTATCTACTGACGATAAACTAGTGAAGCTTTCTTAATGAGACGTTTATTTAACACTGATGAAAGAAGACTTCTCTCAGCACTCTGAGCTAAAGCTGTTGAAAACCTTTAATCTTTCTGTTGTGGGGCAATTCTTCACGACAGAAGGATTTGGACTTTGCAGTTTGTCAGTAATATCACATGCTGTATTTTTTCATCTTCTTAATTTCAAGAGAGAGAATAAAGAGGGAGGCTGGTGAAGGAACGACTCTTTATAGCTATTATACAGTAAGTGTTCTTGTAAGTAACTTGTTCTGTGGACGTTCCAGAACATTGAACGTAATTATAAACATAACTGTACAATGTGTCATTCTTTAATTAATAAACAACTGTAACTGTTGGCAAACTGCTATGGTATAAGAAGAATAAAACCCTTCTGGACGTGCTGTTATGGACGTGCTGTTTCTTTCTGAGTATATCTGTAACTCCACCTCTCGGTCTTTCTTATTGTTGATCCATGAACACACTTTCTGTCCTCAACACCAAACAGAGTATCTCTTCAGTCAGTATTCTCTGTCCTCTAATGTTTACAGTCAACTCTGATGCCCAGGGGCGCCAACACTTGGCTATAACCAAGATGTTCTTAACTAAGTAATAGGTTTTTAATAGCTTTTTCCCAAACAACAGCGGCTAATCAATAGGACTGCATGTTAACAGCTGAAATGTGTGCGTGTGTGTGTGTGTGTGTGTGTGTGTGTGTGTGTATATACATATATATCTATATAAATATATATTTTTCAGTGTTTTAAAGACATTTTGAGACGAAGGCAGTGAAGGCAAATGTAAATAGTGAAGTTAACGCCTGTGTGTACTTTTTTCTTCATCAAAATATATGTTTAATAAGTAACTTGTTTTACTTCAGATTGACGCAACAGAAAAGCGTTCACCCTATTGTTGGGAGCTCACAAGTTTGAATCCCGATGATGCCACAGCCATCCATGGCCGGGAGCCAAGGCAGTAAAATTGGCTGTGCTTTCTGGGTGGGAGGGGCATACTCTTTCTCCCCTGTCAGTCACACCGACACTAGCCAATCATCGCCATCTGTGAGCTCATGTATGCAGAAGAGGGCGGATAGCACTTTCCTCCAAATGTGTTACTTGGTTTTAGTAAAGTTGTGTGTATAGAGCTTTACTGTCATTCTAGCTATATACAAGTAAACAGTAGAATGAAACAGCATTGAAAATATATATTGGTAAAAAAATATATAAAATATATTGGTGCAATATATTATGGAAAAATGACAATATGGAAAAAGATAATCATCAAATGTCAGGGCAAATTAGGAATTTTTATTTTTTAAAGATATTTCCTGGTCACAGCATAATTCTCTGTGTTATTTCACAGTGTCAATGTGTTTTATAATTATAAAATAATAAAAATGAAGAAAGAGGTGTGTCCAAACATGAATGGTAGTATAAATGTTTAAAAATTGAGGAAGCATGAAATAGTAAATGCGAGCCATGATACTCAACAAAATTGCCAGTTGCTACACACACACACACACACACACACACACACACGTTTTCTAACACAAACGTAACTTGTAGTTTGTACAGCCAAACATAGCATTTTGTTACGAATCAAAAATAAACAATCAACATGGAAAATAATACCATAAATATACTAAAATTTGGAAGGACGAACTACATGCAGGATAAAAATGGAAAGGCTATTTGAGTGAAGTGAAAAACGTATCAAAATCGTCTCCACATGACAGATTGCCTCTCCTGAAATATCTCTTTATAGTGATGTCATTGTTAAAGATTTGAAAGAGGATTCCCTTTTGAAATATGATAGTTCAGACACGTCACAGCGATAAACTAGCTAAGAAACGATTGAGCATTTGAGTTTACATCCGCTCTGTGCTGAGTGTCAATACGTTTACATTTAGACTAATGAAGGAAATCAAGTTTATGACCAGATGGTGCTACAGTCTTAGATTTTTACCCAGATGCATAGAAAGCAACTTAGCTAACAACTAGTCTGTAATACCCTGTAACACCCTGAGATAAGGGTCACTTTATTCTCTGATTGCTTAATTGTTTCATTGTGAGAGGTCTGAACAAGTGCCTCTTCTATTTTCCAGGCCTAATGTAGGGTCTAGTTCATCAGACAGATCAATATCACTTGCAGCTAAGTGATTTAGAAGATTTACTGTAACTGTAACTTGAAGTGAAGTTAAACTTTATTATAAACTTCATACAAGGTTAGCAAATTGATTTCTTTGGACACGTTGGAAATTAGATTTAATGACCATACGGAGTGGGTCTCATTATCTGCCTTCAACCTTTGAACTGCGACAGACAGAATACAATGTGGTGTGTGTGTGTGTGTGTGTGTGTGATCTAAATGAATCCAGTAACATTAACAGTTGTCAGGTGTAAATTTATGCATAATAAGTGACACTTTAGGCATAATGGATGTGATATTGATTCAGGTGTGTGTGTGTGTGTGTGTGTGTGTGTGTGTGTGTGTGTTAAAGATGTCAGTATGAATTTTAGTTTGAGTTAGTTTCTATAATATATACATTTTTTTGAAGACAAAGGGAACAGTGCTGTCATTTTTCTTTCCAGTTATTTAAAGCATATTTTATTTCCATATTTTTACATTTTACAACCATTAAACAAATGACGTGTCCTAAAAGTGATATTACATATAAGTATTTCATTTCCAACAGGCACATATTGGAACTCTTTATCATCTCATCTGAATCACAAATGGCGTTTTAATCGTGCCTGTAGATTCTTTAACATCATTATGTTATACCTTATGTACAGTAAATAGGAAGCCATTTGGGATTCCTGCAATGAAGCAGAGTTAAAACTGGAAATGAATTTAAATTTTATGATAAATATATGCTAATGTTGATCCTGTGTGCGCCAGTATACAATCTTTTAAGCAATAAAAATTCTAAGTTTAAAGAAATCCTGTCGCCCTAATGTTTGTGTGTAAGTTTGTGTGCACGCATATGTCAAGTGAATGGTTAGCTAATCACGGCACTCCCTTTCTACGTCACTGGAACATAACCATTTTATGATACTCCTGTCACATCCAGCCTCTGCAATCGATCAAATAGATGTCGTTGACACAAAGGTCATGGACGCACACAGGAAATGGACTTAGGTGTGTGAGTGAGTTGTGTACACGTTGATCAGAAAGAGTGTGTCTTCAGTGAGGGTCCTGCCAGCAGATCTCTCTCTCTCTCTCTCACACACACACACACACACACACACACACATGCATTTAGCTAGAAGACGTTGTATTCTTGCAGTGTGTGTCTCCAGCGTGTCTCCTCTTGGCGTGTTGGCATGTGTGCGCGGGACGTTGCCATGGTGCGCATGTACAATGTCTTTGTTTTTACTCGGACACTGTGCACCATTTGTGCCGTGGGATGTTTTCTTGGAGATTTTTCTGATTGGTCTGCGTTTCTCTTCTTTCTTCCCCTCCCTTTCTTCTCTCTGTCTTTCAACGATTTCAGTTTTCAGTGAGCTTCAGCTTCCACTTTGTCTGTTCTCTCACTTTGTGTTTCCCTTTCAGTGTTTTCTTGTAAGCACTTTAAATTGTAGATGTTAATGAATTAAAATATTAACTATTATTATATAAATTCATGTGAATATTAATGATCCTGCCATTTTTTTACTGCCACTGACAGAACAAATGTTAGCATTAGCGCTTATTTATTCCATTTACACTGGCTGCATGTTAGGTTCTATTAATATGCATGTAAAGCTCTTAATGCTTTAGCACCAGTGTATCTTGCTGATATCATGTAACAGTATAGCCCATCCTTAGCACTTCATTCACTTAATCTCCAGGATCACTCATAGCTCAGTTTCTGGAAGATGTTTCTCTTACATCACCCCTAAACTCTGGAATAGTGTTAGTGAGAACATTGAACACTGTATGTCTTTTTAAATCCAAGTTGCAGGACCTGACCTATTAGTAGTTTTTGTGTCTTTTATTTTATTAAATAAACGTTCTGATTTGTAGTTATTCTCGTAAATTTATAATTCATTTACCAATGATTGTCTAATAAATTGTCTTTAACATAAATATTTTGACATTTTTATATTATCTACATATATCAAGCACTTTATGAACTCAAAATAAAAAAGTGCTATGTAAACAAAGATTATTCATTTATTCATCTTTAGTAACCACTTTATCCTGGTTAGGGTTGCTGTGGATCCGGAGCCTGTCCCGTGAACCCTGAAGTGGGAATAGACCCTAGTTGGGACGCCGGTGCATCACAGGGCACCACGCACACACACACACAGACACTCACGTTCACACCTAGGAGCAATTTAGAGAAGCCAATTTACCTACTGGCGTGTTTTGCAGTGCAGTGGGAGGAAACTGAAATACCTGAAGGAAATTCGGTTCACAACTTCACAGACAGAAACTCAAATTTAGAACTGAACTCTATGAACTCTAGTGCATTGAGCCAGCAACAATTTGACTTTTGTAATCCTGTCCATTACTATTAAGAAATGTATTTGTCTGATGAGTGGTTAGATCTCAATGGCATATTTCAGTTGTATTTTGGATTTTAATTAGATTTTTTTAATATATGACAAATGGATTTACCTAGTAATAAGCTTATTAGAAAAAAATACATCCTTACAGAAATTAAATGGGGTGAAATGTTGTATGATGTGATCTCAGTGGTTTTAGAAACTGCTCATCTCCAGCATTTTCACTCACAAAAGTCTGGCTGATTGGATAATTGCATGAATGATCAATGGTATGAGTATTCCTATTAAAGTGGCCAGTGAATGTATACACCTTTAGTACACACTTAACCCTATTAAACAGACTAGGACAAATTCATTTCCCTGCCTCTGTGCGAATGTGCAGGAAGAATCAATTACTGAAGTTGAATCAATGAATCAATGAACCAGTGAATGACACACTTAACCGAGTGGAAATAAGGTAGTGTATGCTTGTCATATTGAAACTGCTGGGAGCAGTTGAACAGGCCAAACTGGAACGTAGTTGCTATGACCAACGTGATGTGTTCACGTGAATGTGAGCGGAAACACAATCTGTGCAGATCCTGATGCGTGGGCACACACATTTATTCACACACAAGTACACTGTGAACTAACACTTTAACACAACACAAGCTGCTAATAATAATGAGTGTGTTTGGAGCAGCTCGAAAGCACAGTATCACACCACTGAGGCACGGTGTGTGAGTTTGTGTGTATGCGTCGTGTGTGTGGGAGACAAAGTGCTATCATCATGACATATTGGACATAGAGTCAGAAAGCTGGGAAAGCTATATTTACAATGTAAGATGATGCCATTGTGAGTCTATTGTAAGGCTGAGAGTTTTGTTAGATGGCCTAGTTTATTCCTTAAGCTGTGAGGCAGGACTGATATGAACCCTGTAAACTGGCCAATTCAATTCATGTTTTCAGAGTTTTTCCAAATCTGATTATTTCCTGTTAAAAACGTCTTAAGGCGGATTATTTTGGACTTTTGTGTTAACCATGCACAGCACCACCACCAATGCTCATAATAATAAAAAAAAAAAATTGACAGAATGGTATGAAGAAGCAACACTGGGGCTGATTTCTTTCTAGCCCAGACTGTAGATTCATGCACCCTATCAGTGACAGCCGTGCTTAGTTTGATTTGCTCTCCATTTGGGCTGATATTCTTCACATCTGTAACACATCATCAGCATTGATAGAGAAGGCACATATGAAATACAGTCGTGGATGTAATGAATGCAAATGTGTGGATTGCTCTGTCATCCTTTTTTCTCTAAAATGTCTTTGGAGGAGAAACTAGAAGTAGATAGACTGAGCACATATTGGCCAATCAAGGTACAAATTACACAAAAAGACAGGAAGATAGATGGTTAGAATGAAAGAGTTACAGCTTTTCTGTTTTCCAAGTTTCAAGTTAGTTTTTCAAGTTAGAAATCATGAACGCAGCTGCCTGTCTGCCTTCAAGTGTGTGTAATAGTTTGCCCTCATCATTCTTATTTAGCCATTTATGATATAACACATTGCTCACCAGTAATAGTTTGTCAAGCTATTGATGCATATTAGATTTTAATTAACTCTCCCATCTAATTTCACCACCAGCCTTCACTGCTAATCGCTACACTTGCTTCACTCAATTGCTACCTCACCTCTTCCAGCTAGCATAAGAAGCTACACTGCTACACTGAGTAATGTAGCAGAAATGGTACAGCTAGCCCCTCGGGTCTGAAATGAGCTTTAGTATTGTCTGATTTAGCTGCTTACTTTAACTGCTTACCGAAGCTCCAGACTGATCACCATTTAAAAAGTGTTAAAGGTGTGAATGTCTGCTACTATTCACCTCCTCTGCTAATTCCTGTTTTTTAGCAAAAGAAGAACTCCTCACACATAAACTGCTGTGCTAACATGCTGTATGTAATCAGGAAAAGAGTCTGAGTGATCAAGGAATGTAAATTTAAAATTTATTTCTGTAATACAGTACTTGACATAAACATACTGCTAATTCAGAGAACTCTTTTTGCTAACGTTGCTATTGTTGTTGCTATTGTTGATAGTTAAATTTACCGCAGAAGCTCTTGCTAATGGTAAAACGAAATAAGCTAACAGGGGCTCTATATATATATATATATATATATATATATATATATATATATATATATATATATATATTTTTTTTTTTCTTTTTTTTTTTTTTTTTAATGTTTCTTATTTTAGTAAGCAGCACCAAAGATCCCCATATCAATAATCACTTTTTTTTAAACTCTTTTTTTAAATAAATGAACGAACTCTCCTTTGGGACTGTTTCTTTTCTCTAGAGAGCCAGTCTGTGTTAATTTGCGTTTCTAAACAGTGGCCTACTATTAAACTGGATCCAAACTTTAATTGGCCCATACTGTTCTCTTCCCTCCCTTCTCATCTGTCGCTCTTCTTCTGTTTTCCTTTCACTTCGTCTTGCTTTTTCGCTCCATTTCACTTTCAGATGGAATTTGTGTATTTGATCTGCTTAATGACCTGAATACTTTCCAAGATGTTGAGTGTACTAAAGCTGCATGGTGTTCTGTTTGATTGTGTATATCTGTGTGTGTGTGTGTGTTACTGTAGAGATAAGCTGATGCATTAGGCATCCAAAAAAAGTCAATGTGTATCTCCAATTCCCTATCTGTTTTCTGTAGTGTTCTTTGCTACTCAAGTGTGTCTATCAGCTTGCAGGGGTGACAGAGAGGGTGTGAGAGATTGAGAGATTGAAAGAGACAACTCTCTTGTTGAAAATCCAAATCTTTTACAGGAAGCTGAAGAGAACAAATGCCGGTTGTATTGTAACTGCCTTTGACAATATTGCATGGGATCGGCCAGGAAAACCTGCAGAATAGGATGGAGAGGACGAGAAAAGAGAATAAATAAATAGATGAATAGATGAATCAATAAATGTGTGAATTTCTTATTTTTTAGTCAAGACCACGGCTTTTGGTGTCACTGTATTATTCAATGTGTTATTCAGTCAGGAATGATGAATATAATAAGAATTGGAAATGACTTGAATATGGCAAAAAAAAAAAAATGCTAATATGCATATCCATAAACATATATGCTAAACAATGTTGTGTTGTACTATGACTGAATGTTTAGATTAACATACTGATCTGGTCTTAAAGAAGTATCCGGGAGTCTTTCAAACTAATCTCTTTCTATTGTAGCTTTACCAAAGATAATAATTTTGTACTAATAAAAGAAAAAAAAAATTGTTTACTCAAGACTGGCATATAATGGAAGCCAAAGGTAGAGGTGTGAATCATGACTGGGATCCCATGGGAACAAAAAAATCAATTTTTACTGTCATGCAGGTGGAGGCTGGTGGTTAAATATAAAACCCACTAGACAAAGAGAAAAGCACATTGTAATAAATGCTCAGTAAAACCGTATTAAAAGTCTTACTTTCCACTTTATTAAATATTTATCTGTAAATTTTGTACATTTTTTCTGGAGAAACAAATTACATTTTCTAAAAAAAGACATTTTTAAAAAATGTTGTCTCAATAACAAAACTGTTTTTTTCTCTTTTTTCCAACCTCAAAAAAAAACAAAAAAAAAAACAAAAACACAAACACAAACGCCCTTTCCCTGGATCCTCGAATAATCAATAACACAGAGAGCATATTCCACAATCCTCAGTGAGCTAACAACAATCCACATCACATCACCTTTCTCAGCCAGCTAATTCAGGGCAAAGTTCTGGTTTGTATCCGGGGTTTTGTTCTGATTGACTTTCTGGACTTAGTTCTGTGTCATTGATGAGTTTGCCCTTGTCTAGTGTACTCCATTTGCTGATTGCCTGCTTTTCACTCCGAGTTTGCTTCACCTTTTGGATTATCTGCTTTGATCTTTTAAAAAATAAATAAATATGCATTTGCAACAAAACCGTGTGTGATCTGACAGAGTATCTATTTATTAGATTGCTCTCATCTCCATTGTAACTTTCTCAATCCATAACTCGGTTGTTGGCATTGACCAAATACGAGGTTGCACAAATTGTAAAATTCCCTTTTTTCCATCACTACACATCAAAAAGATGGGTGTTGACCTGCACAAGTCTTTTAATGGTTATAAAAATGTACAGAAGCAATTAAAAATATGATGATGCGCAGTTGGGTGGTGCGATGGTGCAGCAGGTTGTGTTTTTGCCTCACGGCTCCAGGGTCCCGGTTCAAACCTGATCTCAGATTACTGTTCTTCATGTGTCCGATTAAGTTTCCTCCGAATTCGCTGGTTTCCCTCAACCTCCAACCTGCGTGGTGCCTTGTGATGAACTGGCATCCCACTGAGGGTGCATTCCTGCCTCGTGCACAGTGTTCCTCAGATAGGCTCTGGATCCACCACAGGACCAGGATCAGGATAACGCAAGCTAGAGACTGTTTTCTGATTCTATCCACTGAAGGTTTCAATAAACAATAATTGTGGGGGAACCAATAATTATGGAACCAGTGTTTTGCAGAAAAAAATCATACTACTTTAAGGAAAACATTTTCAGTTTGGAAAAAAGTGTGTTAAAATGTGTGCGAGTGTGTGTGTGTGTGTGTGTGTGCAATTCCTGGCTGTTTATGTCTAAATACAGACTTCTAAATACTGGCCTGGGAGTGAGAAATGTAGTCAGAAGAAGTTTTAATTCAATAATTCATTCATCCTGGTCAGGCTTTGGGTGGCAATTAGAGGCAATTTAGAGTAGTCACTCTCTTATCTGATTTTTTTTTTTTAAAAAAAAGATAATTTCCTGATTTTTTTTTATCCCTGTAACAGAGTTCTGGATCCAAAGGGCCACAACGTTCATCAAAACCTAAAAATCTGATCTTTAGAATTAAAACTGAAATGATAAGACTGCATTAATCCCTTAATTTTACACATTGAGTAATATGATAGGTAAATCAGGATGGTACTGATTGCTGTGGACTGATGAGATTTGCTGCTACATTGTTTCCACTGAGTGTTAGTCGTGTGGTTCACGGGTAAGAGATTTCTCAGAGTGTAACGCGGTAGGGCAGGTTGTATTTTTGCTGTCAGTTTAGTTTCAGGCTATTTTATCAGACATACCTTTGCATGTTATTTCTTTTTAATTAATAATTTATTCTGTGTTACTGGTTGCTATCATACTTCTAGTTTGCTTTTAACCCATATTGATCTTTTCATTCTGAAGCTGTTCTGTGTGACATTTGCAAAGCCTTACCTTAGAATAACAAATAGAGTTTGCCTTATCATTTAAAAGAAAAAAGATACAATGGATGATTTTTAAAACTGTACAAGTGTCCTGGTGTAGCTGTTCAATAGAAACTGTTGAAACTTACAACAAATGTCTTTACAAAGTTCTCAGCAGAAATGGACTAATAAAAATTTCCTGAAATGTTGTTGATCTGATATCCGTAGTAAAGAAGCCCATATCTGCCAGATAGAAATTTTATTTATATATATATATATATATATATATATATATATATATAAAATTTTATATATAAAATTAAATTCTGGGAGTTGTTACTCAGTTACTACTCAAAATTTCGAGGTTATATGTCAAAATTCTGAGATAATAAATAAAACGTTTGACATAACCCAGATTCTGAGATAAGTAAAGATAATTTTAAGAAAATAAGTTAGAATGTCAGGTCAAAAATTTAGATATTAACATAATACGTCAGAATTTTGACAAAAAATAAAATACTGCTGTTGCCAAAAATAAGGAAAAAATGTTATGCATTTTTCTTTTCTACTTGGTGGAAATGGGCTTGCATACTGTAGTAGACTCAGGAAAGGAAAAAAAAAATCTAATGATGTGGACCACCAACATCCAACCAATCAGAACAAGGAGGCATTTCTACAAATTCAGAATTACACTAGCATCCAAGTGTGTGCATTTGTTTTGGATCCAAGAAATGCTGTATTTGTTTGTATTTTGAGTTATAGAAGTATAATAAAATTATCCTCACTGACTCTACATTTATTAGTTTTAGATTCCTATTACTATAAATTCACATACTTATATAGAATCTTATAGAATATATTCGTCTCTCTGTTTCTCTGTGCAGAAGCTGGCAGCGGAGTGTCAGAGTGCGGGCTACAGCGGCACCCTGATCCCGTATAAATGTGACCTGTGCAATGAGGAGGAGATCCTCTCCATGTTCTCCGCCATTAAGACTCTGCTTCAGGGGGTGGACGTGTGTATCAACAACGCCGGCCTGGCTCACAACGAACCTCTGCTTAGTGGCCGCACTGAGGGGTGGAAGAACATGCTCGATGTAAGGCATACGCACCGTCTATTCAGTTTAATGTAGTTAAGACCATTTAAACAATTCACAATAACCTATGTACATGTGTCAGATAAATACCTTAAAATATTACTAAAACCTGCAAAAAATCTAAATCACTTGGAAAATGGCTTTTTTTCCTGTCCCAGCTCATTATAACTACTTTACTTTGAAATATACACAATCTTTAAAATACCTAAAAATCTTATTTTTGCATTCATGTGTGAATCCATTAAACATCTCGTGCTTGAAACATCCTTTTCCATGATTTTCCATCACATGATATGAAGAGTACACGATTAGTCCCACAACATTCACTCAACCCTGTTACCTGTACACATTCTCCCCTGTGAAATATTTGGTATATTCCACAAGTCACATAAGAAAATAAGTTCTAGAGTCTTTATTCATTGCTATTGTGATATTGAGGCCACTTGCAATTGGGTAAATATGACTATTTACCCAAATTATAGATTGAAAGTAAGTTATTAATTTGAAAATTTTTTAAATACATTTACATGTAAATGTCCTTAGAATGTCCTTAATGTCATTTTATGTAAATGTCCTTAGAATGTCCTTAATGTCCTCATACCATTAGCACAGATGCTAGAAACTTGCTCATTTCTTTTGTAATTGCTAATTGCATTCTAGACAGTATTGAATAGGATTTAATGGGATTCTCTTGATGGCAGGTGTGTGTGTGTGTGTGTGTGTAGATAGGAGTGTAAATATGAGATGAAGGTCATATGACAGGGACAAAAATCACCGTTTTTTTTATATTTACATATACGTTTATTTTATTTTACCTGACATAAATAAAATCATGTCAATATTGTTCCATTTTTAGTAAAAATTTAGAACAGGTTATTTTCTTCAGAAGCATACATTAAGAACATACATTAAGTGTGTACACTCCAAGATCAGGCCTCAGGAAAAGACCCTGATGTTACCACACTCACTACTGTTTGACTCCAGAGGCCTCTGTATTTCCGCTTTATTGTCTGAGCGTTAGTGCTTTCCTCATACAGTGTGATTCATCGAGCTTTGCACCATCCATTACTCACCAGTCTCCCATTCAGCAGCTAAGCGTTTCCCATGCCTGTGCATTTGTTGCCATGGCTAGCTTTCTTAGAGTGTGTGTGTATGTGTCTGTGTTTTACTTTCTTTTTCTTTTTCATTTAAGCCCCAAAAATTAAAATGAGGGAATGGTCTCAGATTTGCAAAAAATGAAAGAGAAATTTAAAAGTGGGGTTCCTGCTTCTATCCTGAGCTCATCTCCCAAAAATATGCCAGTAGTACGATTGGCTAGGCTAAATTGTCCCTAGATGTGAATGAGCGTGTGAATATTTGTCGTGCATGGTACCCTACGATGGACTGACATACCATTCAGGGTGTATTCCCGCCTCACATCCAGTGTTCCGTGGATAGGCACTGGATCCAACTGCATCTTTTCATACTGCTGCACATGCTGCCTAACATACTCAGAGAAAAGCGCTATCCGCCTTCTTCCGCATACCATGAGCTCACATAAGGCCGTGATTGGCTAGTGTCGCTGTGATTGACAGGGGAGAGATTATGCCATCCCTCCCGCACAGAGAGCACAGCCAATTTTGATCCCTTGGCTCCTGGCCATGGATGGCATTGGCGATAGGGCGAATGCTTTTCTGCCACTATGGAGCCTTAATTACATGCTTTTCTGAAATTTATTTTAATATTGTACTTAATGTTAACTTCCTGTCACCATCTTTAAAGACAGTATAAAATCAAACTTGACCTGTTTCACCTTGTTAGTTCATGTTCCTGGTCATATGACACACAATTCACCAGTGTAAATCACTAAAAAACAAAGACATGAAAAAACATATTGTGGCTTTTGACAACATCATCGTGCATGTGGGGCAGGAAAAATAGTGCTAAATAATTATGTGCTAAATAAGTGTTATGCTTCACAATGGAGTTAAATCTTGATGGATGAAACCAGAAATCCAGATTATTTCTGCCCGAATGTCCTGTATCACTCTGAAACACTTTTACTTGATCTGTCCAAAGTCCAAATGTCCTTTCCTAGATCAGAAATAACCAGAGCTACACTGAGTTCAATTGTGTGGGAGGAAGAATGAGAAGAAAGCTGTGGTTCTTTCTGACCTGGGAAATGTGGTTGTGTTTTATACAATCTCCTTCTTAGGTGAACGTTCTCGCTCTGGCCATCTGTACGCGTGAAGCCTACCAGTCCATGAGGGAGAGAAACGTGGACGATGGACACATCATCAACATCAACAGGTCTGATCCTGAAATCTAACATCAGCTCTGTGATTTAATTTTTTATTAATTAAAGTGCAACACATCATAGTTTTTATCCATTTATAGTTACGTTTAACGTAGTAGAATGGCTGTGAAACAAGTTCGTGTTATCGCTTATGTTATAGCGGATAGAAATAGTCTTTTATAAGTTAATTAGACAAAAATGCAGCTTGTTATGTTACTATGTAAAACTGTAAAGCCCTCTGTCCTGAAGTCTTTTTTCCAAAAACTTCCACTGACGTTGGAAACTCCTTCCATAAATGCTGAAATAAACGTCTAAATTAAAATCAAACAATTTTGAAATCAGTTTATATACAAGTCCTTGTGTCATTTGTTATTATAGAAACGATAATGCATTAATTTAAACTTTGGAGCTGCTGTTATAGAAAATTAATCAACACTTTCTGGCCAATCAGAATCCAGAATTCAGCAGCACTGCGGTATAAACACAATCCTCATGCCAGGTGTGTGTGCGCAAGTGGTAAATAAGCGAAAGGGAAGATGTGACATGGATTAAAATCACCTTTTGTTATTCACAAAGAGCAGCCATGATGATAAATGGTAAAATGTTCCTATAAAATGGACATTTTTAAGCCAGATAAGATATAGTTTATAAGAATATAAGGTTTAAGGTGAGTGTTTTGTTGTATTGTGTGCAGTATGGGAGGACACAGGATGGTACCGAGCGCCGACGAGCATTTCTACTGCGCCACCAAATATGCCGTGACGGCGCTTACTGAGGGGCTCAGACAGGAGCTGAGGGAGGCCAAGACGCACATCCGTGCCACGGTGACACCTCACACACACACTCCCACACACACACACACATCTATACATACATCCTATCTTAGGTTTAAAACCTATACGCTGCTTTAACATTATTCAGCAACAAATTGATGTCTAACTCTCGCAACTTTTTGGCTTCTGTGCACCACTCCTTCAAAAAGGTTTGGTGCAAAATGTAAGAAAAAGAATTAAAAAGGTAATTCGAGTACCACTAAAACAATAAAAGAGATGCAGATTTTATTACTACTAATCATAATAGTGATAGTGAATGTTAATAATTTATAAAGCGACAAGACTTTATTCTAAATAAAAAGGAACCTGATCAAGTGTCACACATACTGTATGAATTATAATATTGCATTTTCCTTAACATTTTGCCTTGACATGAGTGGCTGAATGTGAGTGCAGCTTCAGAACCATTAGTACCTCCAAAACCAAGAAATTCATGCTAATATTGCATGCTAATATGATTTAGATATCTGAATATATGTTAGCTAATTTTATGCTGTCTCGTTCTGGACAGTGTATATCTCCTGGCATAGTGGAGACTGAGTTTGCCTTCAGACACCACAACAGTGATCCAGAGAAAGCTGCTTCTGTGTATGAAAGTATAAAGGTAAGCCAGGTGTGTGTGAGTGTGTACGAGTGTGTGTGGTCATGTATTATATTATATTATATTATATTGTGTTATATTATATTATATTATATTATAGTCTTGAAATTTCATATGATCTTGTGTAGTGTTTGAAAGCAGAAGACATAGCCAGCGCTATCACCTACGTCCTCAGCGCCCCTCCACATGTTCAGGTGAGCGTTTACACTGTTTGCCTCCACCCTTACTTTGTATCTATCTCATTTGCTTGAATCAATTTGCTTTCTTGTGCTATATTTCTCTCTGTAGATCGGAGATGTGCAGCTGCGGCCCGTGGAGCAGGTGTCCTAGTGACGGAACGGATACACATCGATGGAGAGTGGAGAAGACAGAACCAGCAGCAAACAGTGTCTCTCTGGCAACACCTGCTGGACAAACTGTACAAATAGTTTTAAAACATGGAATTGAAAGGGAATTGGGTTTGTGTGTGGTTTGAGGAAAACGTAGCAAATCTGAAAATCTGAAGCTGTGTGAGAGGGAACTGGTCCGTAAGAGAGGGGGAGAAAATAGAGAAGGAGAGAAAGAGATATGATTGGTACCGTTCCAATTTAAACAAACACTGCTGCCTCAACGTGATGGGAAATTTTATAGTAGACGGAAACTGGAAAATGGAAACAGGGACCATGTAGAGCTGAAAAATGGTTCCCACTTATGACCACAGACCAGAATGCCGTCGGTTGCACAGGTTTTTTTTTTTTTTTTTTAGGTCATATGACATATCTGTTTTGAAATGAGACAAAAAAACTGTCACTCAGTGTGCAGCAAATAGGTGTAAGAAACACTTGCAATTATAATGCATTAATTAATCTCATATAAAGGCTTCACTTGTGTGTATATATATATATATATATATATATATATATATATATATATATATATATATGTATATATATATACTTATAACTATACTAATATATTCCCAAACTAAAAGCATGTAACTAAATTCTGGAAATTGTTTCTTATAGTTTTTCTCAATTAGACTTGACATAATTTGGCTTTTTCGCTAGTAGCTATAATTCAGTGACATTAAATATAATTAATATTTCACAAGCAGTTATTAGGTTTGCCCTTACAAATGAAAACAGTTTGCTTTCCGCTCTGAAATACAACTTCCATCTGCGTTTATCTACATGGAGTTTGCCCTCACATCCCAATTATAACCAATGATAAGCGGCTGTATTATTAGACATTACAGATGTTTTATAAGACTTTATACGACTCCCTACAATGCATTATAATTGCGCTAAGTGTTAGCACATGATTATTGTATTATTTTTTATAAGTATTCTAACTTTAGATTGTATGTAGATGTGTTTCTCATAATGTGTAACTTTCTGTAAATTCTTTGATTTTCAACCAATCAGGAGTCTAAAGTACCTCTGAAGTGCAGAGCCTGAGCTTATAAATTGCATACGAACAAATGGTTAAGTGCTCGTGCTTTTTAAAGCCTGCATCCAGTGCATGATTTTTATCCAACCCGAGGAGGCATTTGAATTCCTTGATGTCATGTAGAATTGGTTTTTGCACTTTGGACTCGGAGTGAAAGCGTAAAACACTGACACCTTTCCTAGAGACATGTGACTAACTTTTATGTGTGCACATTTTAAAGAAGCTCCACCTTTGTTCATGTGTACAGATAAGATATTCTCGTGAACATAAATCGAAAAGATTATTAGTGCTGTGAATGGTGTGCTGTCTTTTTATTTCCTTGTGTAAACTTGGTTAAACAAAATACACATTTTGTTCGAATCCCTACCCTCTGTAATAACTTATACAGATGTTTTATAGAGTAAACTTACAGTACGCAGGAATAGTTGATGCACTCAAATTCAAACAGAAATATTCCTATAAAAGACATTTATTTGAGGATTATTCAAAATCATTGAATCTTACACCATTAGAGACCTAAGAAAAGCTGGGGAAATTCATTTCCTTGGCCTTAGGACCCTAACAGATTAGAACTTTATCTTACTGTATTACACACTGCAGATGAGTCTGTGTTTGATAGATCAGCTGAACATCTTATTCACGTTGCAGAAATTCAAAGTGTAAGGAATAAACTACTTGGGGGCATGCTGTTACAGGAAAATAATCAATGACAATGTGGTATGATTGCAGCCCAATGCGAAGTTGATCATTTTCCTACCATTCTTCAACAGCAACAGTTCTGAAGTGTTGTACCTCAGCGATCTGCCAAAAGTTACATTTAATTTTTTATTGTAGAACAACATATATTACACTTTATCCATTTATAGTCGCTTTTAGTGTTGTGAAATGTCTGCAAAAACAAGTTAGTTCATGTTACATGCTATGCAGTCTTTCCCTCACTTTGTTACCAAGAAAAACAAAGTCCACCATCCTGAAGACTTTCCTGTGGTGGAAAACTTAAAGGAACAGCTTTTCCTCTGAATGTTACAAAAATCTGTTTATTATTAGGCTTACATTATGTTCATAAAGTCCCTTACTTTACATATTTTACATATTAGAATAAGTACATTAATATAAACCTGTGATTTGACTTGCAGTCAGCACGAGTATCAGAGCTGTTGTTATAAAAAACGATCAGCGCCTTCTGATTCATCAGAATCGAGAATATGACAGGGCTGTTGTATAAATTGTTATAAAGAACTATTTTCAGGAACTGCTTAGACATTTGCTGTGATTTTGCCATGTAAATGTACAAGAACTGGAACCTCAGGAAGGACATTTTGACTAAAGCTGGTCACTTTAAGCTTTAAGATCATTTTTCATTTTCAAGGGGTTAGTTATAATAGTGTCCTAATCCCTTAGAGTCTTAGTTTGCTCTTCAGTGAATCATCTTAAAGCATATTATTCAGTAACTATTCAATAACTGCAGTGAAACTAATAAGAAAGTTGTGTAGTTACAGAAAAAAGGTATGTTTCAACCCACCAATGGCTTCTGGGAGTTTAAAGGATAAAAGGTTGGTTTTAAGTATCCCTTATTATATGATATCCACTGATTCTGTTGTGAGTGCAAACCTAATATACCTTATAAATTAAATAACTTCCCCGTCATAACTTACATGAAGACTTCGAAACATTACAAGAAATTATCATGTATACAGTAAACACAGTTTACACAGTAAACAGTAAAGTTTCCTCAAAGGTTCTTTGGATGGGTAATAGTTAAATTTTACTAAAGAGGTTCTACTTGTATCCTTTTCTGAAAGGCTATCCTTAGTTAGAACCTTTAAGGGTTTCTCCAGAGGGACCAAACAAATAACCTTTTAGTGTGCTAAAGAAAACATTTTATAGTGTACAGTACGATGATCTGACCAACAGAAAGGCAGATTAGGCACAGGCCTACTGGGAACAAATATGAGATTGGAGGTTAAAAGTCAAGTCCAGTGTTTGAAATAAACTACTTGTATGCTTCAGACATGCACAAGCAACTCACCAAATGACTGCAGGATATGTGTGGCGGCCATCTTGCATATGCATTGTTGACACCAAGTATGAATTAGCCTTAAGGGGACTGTGGTGCTGAGTCCAACAGAAGTTGCAATGCATTATGGGCTTCAGACTAGAGGCTCTCAAAGAGCAGTGATATCAGAAGGGGGGCCCACATTTAGGCAAGCCAAAGACTAGCCCTTATTTGAAGAGCTATACAGTGATGCTAGAATTAGCTGCACTATACTGAATGCGATGAGTATATATTATTTTAATCAAAATACGACTGTCTTAGGTCGTTTCCACATACATTTACTTTGAAATAAGAGGACTTATTCTTTGCTTAGCAATGCGGCAAATGTGTAATATACTGTACCAAACAAAAGTAATAGCCTTGGGCCCATTGACTGTATCACCAACATTCTTCTTATTCTAAGTATAACCTAGAACATATACTGTAGGCATGTATAATTTATTAGCCTATTATAAGCCTTGTGTGCCAGCCTGTCTGTGAATATTTGTCCAAACATGACATTGAAGCTTGTAAAACACTTACACTTTAATCACTTTATAGTACTATTTCCTGTTAAATATTACTGGGATTCCGTAAACTGTGACATGTACCATACATACACATGTAAAGAAAATTCTTTAAAGCAAAGATGCCTCCGAAAAAAAAACAATTAAATTAAACATTTCTACCTATTAAGAATCTACGATAAAGAGCAGTAAAGAGCAGTAAAGTTTAATAAACTATATTTTATTTTATGCGATATTTGGCACGACCATCCTTTTCATTTAAAATGCATCCGTTCTCTCAGGAACACTTCGTACAGTTTTATAAGAACATTTGCTGGTAAGTTTTTCCTGTATCTTGAAGAATCTACCACAGGGAATATCTTTTGAAAGATTTGCCTCCATCCCTCCAGTAAAGTTCCTGAGACTTGCATAATCTGCACCAAGGCACACTGAGGTTTTTCAGATGGCTCTTAGTGGCCCAACATCTTACAAAGTCACTTTATTGTTGCTGTTTTTTCCTTTAATTTGTCACATATCTGTATGTGATTTGACTGGTTTTCTCTGTAAATCTTCGTAAAACTGTGTTCCACATAATCTTAACAGCTTTGAACCTACTGTGGTGAAGTTTATACCCTTTTTTCATATTATATAATTTTTCTCATGGAATTAGCTCCACTCCTGGACCAAAGGCAGAGGAACCAGTTATAGCTAAATCTAATCAAGGCATTTATGCTTAGCTGAAAAGCATACCTCAAGTAGAAAGCCATGTGTGTAAGACTATAATTTTGTAGCTCTACTGCCCAACCCTTAATTCAATCCCAACCATCAACCTGACTGAAGCAATGTATTATCACAGTCTTTGCCAGAGTGTTGAACATTAACCCCAAATCAACGAATGTCATGATATCTGTGATGTCAGCTTCAGAGTTAAAGATTTTTGTGTAAATTGTGTCATTATTCCACTAAGTATGTGGTTTAGCTTTTCTATTATGGACAAGTTTAGATTTTTGGTTATCTGGATGATTAAAATGTGTTTTGTGAGATACTTAACAAGTGCACTGCTTTTTGTCACTAAGCTAACCTATAGCTGAAACTCTAATCAATTAGCAAAATCTCTCAGATGTCAATAAACATGCAAGAACTCAGGCTAAAGTTGTTAGCATGCCTTTGTCCACAATACATGAAAGTAATTTTACCTTTGGCAGCAAGAACAATGTAGATGAAATGATTTCCTTGGTAATTTGTGTGGTCTATTTCCTTTAAAAAATATAGGTCTACAGTCAAACCTTGCTAGCTAGCCATCTCGATTACGTTCTGGCTTGCTAACTAAAGTGAAAACTAGCTAGCTTGAAGTGATGAGGTTATGTCATCTGTCTGGTAATACACATATATTGAGACCTTGTGATTTTAAGATATTGAGTCATAATGTTTTGACCCTAAAGTACATAGTTTGTATTTAACTTCATATATTTTTAATACTTCTGAGCTATATTTGGTGTACAACTTGTAAATACCATATTTATATAATTACTTATAACATAATGGAGTCTATTCTGGGAACATTGGGTGTGATGTGGGAATACACCCCGGGTGAGTTGCTAGTCAATACGTAATGTAACATAGCCAAGCTACCTACTGGCATGTTTTAGGGGGTGGGAGGAAACCAGAGAACGTGGAGGAAACCCATGCGGACATGTACAAAAACCCCACACGGACAGCAACCTGACTGATGGAGCTGTGAGGCAGCAAAGCTACACGCAGAAAGTATTTTATTGCGGCTAGGTTGATAGCTTGATTGGTCTTGGGAAACTTGCAGCAGATTGCAGTGCCTTCTGGACAAATTCTAACAAACTGTACTAGAGCAGAAATTGTTTGGGGAAGTCAATAGGGCATATTAACTGTTGCAATGAAGCTGCAATTACCATAAATCTCATTCACTCACTGTTATTAGCCTGAATACTCTCAAAATTGCCACTAGGTGGAAATCAAGTATAAGGGGAATTCTAGCTTACTGGCCCTTAAAGCCTGCAACAGAAAGCAGCGGAGCTGCTAATTCTACTGCTAGTAAAAATGAACAGATCTATGTAGGGGAAAATACTTTTCAAAGAAGCGTGTATTATAGAGAGGTTGAGCTTTATACTCCAAGACACCTCTTAACTCTAATGCCGTAACTCTTTAACAGAAGTATATTATAAGAATAAGAATACATATATATATATATATATATATATATATATATATTGCAATCTGCTGCAAGTTTCCAAAGACACACACACAGACACACACACAGACACAGACACACACACATATATATATATATATATATATATATCAGACTGTTCTTTGCTTTGCACATTATTACTATTTGCACAGCTGCATTTTATCCACTGTATGCATCTACTGTATCATATTGCATGCATCATACCTCTACCTTTTGCACCATGACCATATTATCTCATTTAACTTATTTTCTATTTTCAGTACTGGTTGGATGCTATATGCATTTCTTTGTCTCTGTACTCGTATTCTGACAATGACAATAAAGTTGAACCTAACCTAACCTAACCTAGAAGCTGTTCCTTGGCAGTTATTGATACCATGTGAATGTTATATGTATATATATATATATATATATATATATATATATATATATATATATATATATATATATATATATATACAATGTTAGAATATTGCAAAATCTCATGGATTTCTTGTCATCTTCTTATTGGTCAGAGCCATTTATGGTTATCAGCATTGGCTCTAGCAAAAATAAATATGGGAAAACTTACATTTTATCATTCATTTTATTAAACGCTGTTTCTCGTTAGTGGTTTTTTTTATATTCATCTTATGTATTTTCAAAATGCATTTATCTGGGAAGAGTGTTTGATAATATGAATTTGTATACATAATCATGCATTTTGCTTTGAATGAATTTGTGGAATTTTTTTGAGACAATATTGGCACATTTTCTACTTGTCTATGTGAACGATTTCATTACACAGTATAATAGGCTAATTTTGGATAAATTCTTGAATAAACCTCAACTGTTTTGTTTTTAAATTACATGCAATAGGCAAACGTTATTCTGCTTTTTTTTTTTTTTTTTTTTTTTTACAGCTCATTAAATGTAAGAAAGCTGGTAATATTCTCATTAAACTTGTCCAATATTATATGATTTGTCATGTCTTATTTATACTGCCTTGTAATTTTTCTTTCTTTTTATTAGTGTTAGTGTTTTATTTTACTCTTGAAAAGTCTGTATCTCTGTTTTTTATCTTAATTTGATATTTTAAGTAGATCATAAAAAAAAAAAAAGATTTTTATTTTATTTAGCCATAAATCGTACTGCACTGCATTTTTTCCCCCTTTTTTGGTAATTATTGATTATTTTACAAAAAGATGAGAAGTTATAAATAGCAGCAAAATGAACAAGGATGACAAATTCTTTAAACATTCTGTGAACAAATTAAAATGTGCATAATGATATACTTTCATAAAAGAAAAAACAATTGTGACATTTATAATAATGTCATAATGTTTTAAAAGTTTTCTGGCTTTTCTTGTAATAAAATTACTAAAAGTGTATATAAGGGAGACAAATCTGTTTAAAAAAAAGATCAGATTTGGGTAGCACTGTGAAAAACATGCACTTTTTACCCATTAAAATCATAATATTTACACTGTACAATGTAGCATAGTACATCAAACAAAATTTAAAAATTTTAATTTATATGAAACATTCTTATATTATTTCATATTAAAAATCCTTATTTTATCTTATTCTTATTATATCTTATTGAATTAAAAATAAGAATAGTCTGATTTACGAAAAGTCAAACCAAGTCGTATATCGGAACTGATGGAGCTGTGTAGTGGGCGTGGCTTTTGGTAAACCCGATGGGCGTGTTTATTTTTGTAAACCCAATGGGCGTGGTTTTTGTGAACTCGATGGGCGTGGCCGCTGTAGCGTAAATTCTTGCTCGACCAGCTCTAATGTTGTGATTGTCAGGTCTCGCCATTTTCACCAGACGCGTAACCTGTTAGTGAGGGGGATTTTTAAAGACGGGCTGCTTACACATATCTTTGGATATTTCACCGAAGGCGTCCGAACGAATAAACTATGGGAAACTGCCACACGGTCGGACCAAACGAAGCTTTGGTAGTCTCAGGTACGAGCAGTCGCTTATTTCTTCTTAGCTGTTGCTTATAGCAACGTTTTATTCGCGCGTGCGAGTTTTAGCTCAGCTGTGAGAGGCAACATGAGCAAGCTATGTTAGCTTACAAACCCACCGAAACACTGTCTAACGCCGCTCTTCGTATGTTAGACTGAAGAATACGCGTGTTATAACTTCTTATGAGCCCTTTTTCTTTTTATGTAAACAAAACGTTGTGCTAATTCAACTTCAGGGATTATGGATTTAGCGGCGCACGAGCGTTATGATGCTTCTGTTACTAGCATGGCGTGTATATCGCTTAGGTTATTGTAAACAACATGGCTGAATCCCAAATGACTCATCCCTCCCTGTAAAAGTACACTATACAGGGCATTATTTCTAGCGTATGTAGTAAACTATGAAGTCCAATAGGGTGCCATTGAGTCTTCAGCCTATCGGTGCGCGTGCTCGGTGACGAAATATATATTAAAAAAAAAGTTTTTCTGATTGCAAGCATTGCTTAGGAAAATCAGGTTGTACTAGGTTTATTTTCTTTGCCAAAGTGGCCTAATAAAATAGTTAACATATTAGTGATGATCTGTCTTGCAGGAATTCATGTAAAATCTCTCTGATTTAGGCTTTTTAAAGGTTTTACCAGACATTGTGTACGAGTGCAAAGAAAGAATCACAGTCAAGACTCGTGAATCAATTGAATCAAACACTCTGATGAATCAAACGAGCTCATGATAATCACTGAGAAATCAACAGTCATGGAGCTGAAGGAAGCAAGTTTGACATTCACTAGTCATGTGATGGAAAAGAGTGTGTTTAAGGATTGCAAAACTCTGTGCAGAAGTCATTCCAGATCTTAGTTCGCCATTTGTGAAACATCTTTCCATATCAGCTTTGTAATCCCAGATAGTCATTTGCCATCACTTTGGCTTTTTGCTCAATGAGCTCGCAGAATTTCTGGTGTAGAGTAAATGCTCAGAGGGTTTTCTTGGATTATGAAATGGCATGCTTTAGAAACCAGTCCAGCAACCCAAGCTTACATGATACAAGTCATACATCTTTTAAAACAGCCATTTTGCATTGTGTAAATAATTTATTACCTGTAACCTAGATTTCTGGATCTGCCTACACATGGCATGATTTCATCAGGAAGATCACAGTAACCTCACATCCATTTAAACGTAAAATAGTACCCTGATTTTCTTTGTACTAAGAAAAGAGCACAAAAACCTATTACGTGAAATATAACTCGTAGTAAAAGTCTAAGAATAGTTGTTGAACTGTGTCGATAAACATTTGAGCTAAATCTGTCCAGTGAAGTTTTATCTAACTTTCGGAAACTTTCCTTAAGGTTTTGTGGTATCTTTGCACCGTAGAACCACACGATTGTGTTGGTAATACGTAATTATGCCTTCCGTAAAGGCAAAATCATCTCTGAAAGGACAACTTGTACAAATTAGAAGCTCAACAGGGTTTTATAATTTGGCTGCAATTATATGTTATGAACTAACAGCCTTAATAAGTATTAGCTTGTCTTAAATGCAAATTTAAATGGCCCTTAGGTTATCCCTAACTTTGCTGTTTTTTTTTTTTGTCTTATATGATTGAATTTGTTGTAATTACTTTATACTTTACAGTGGATAATATGGGCTCAGTTGCGAGAAACATGCATACTTTAAAGTAGGTTCAGCACCTTCTGTTGAGCTAGAATAGACACACAGACACACTGATATAGGAATTTAACCAAAAGTGTCTGGAGAATGTTGGTTAAAACCTGTGTTGACTGTCTGTCATGGCAGGCAGTCCTACAAAATACCTGTACACACCTTACCAACTACGCTTAGACATCCATTATTAATGAGTTTTCCATAATAAATGTGTGGCAGTCTGGGAAAACCCATCAGATGTCGCTGTGGCTGTGAAGAAACATGATGAAAAATAAACCTTTTCATGGAGTATGGTCTATGAAATACTTTGACACCTCTACTTTTAGGCAACATAACTATATTTCTATAAAAAGCAAAGCATTTTATTAACTTTCTAAACTTGCCTAGGCTTTCTCCAAACATCACGTTAGGTAGATAAGGAGTCAGTTTAACAAACACAGCTGTAAAGACGACTGAAGGCTACAAATAAAATTCAGTAGTCAGTAAAAATAAGAAAAAATATGTAGTTGAAAATGTCAGATGTCGTTTCTTCATGTGGAAGCTTTCTGATCTTTTCTCTGTGATAATTGCATTGTATTGCAGTAGATAAAGATCAGATTTGGGGAAAAAAAAAAAGCTGGACTGGATGGAAACACATGCTGACATTTTACTATATTTTTGCACTCGTCCAAGAGATTTCATACCCGCCTTGGTTCTCATGTTCAGACAGCATTTCCTGTTGCGGTGGTTGTTGGTAATGTGCTTCAAGCCATTTGGAAGACCGTATCTTCTGACAGTCTGTCTTTCTGACTTACTGTTCTGTTTTGTTTAATTTTCTGTGTGTGTGTATGGGAATTGCGTTGATATTCTAAAAAATGTTTTTAAAAGTTTCTATATTTTATACATTGTACTTTATATATATTTTAACACTTTCTACAAACCATATTTTTCAAATAATGTCACTGAGATAAAGATATGAAACAGGAAGGCGTTAAATGGAGCTCTGTTGTGCCGCGCGGCTTTTATCAACGTTCACACGGCATCCCGAGTTTTTTCAAACATTCAGCTGTCGAGGCCAGACGCACAGGCAGGCAGGGTGGAGTTTCCCGGAAACAATGCCTCATCTTGTGAGGTCAGGATATTCATTTATATTCGGCCAATGTGGCTGTTATTTCTGGAAAATATGTTTTTTTTTTTTTTTTTTTTTGTATGACTTTTTAGGAGCTGTAAAACATGTCTGAACACACACCACACTAAAAGGGTTTGTTTGTCTTTTAGCCCATTGTCATTTTGCTAAGGTGAAATGAGGTGGAAAGTGAAAGAAGTGTGAAAGACAAACGACAGCTGTACTTTTCCCTAGTATGGTTTCATAACAGGGAAATGGCCCATGTGTTAACACTGTGCGATCTGGTTTAGCAATGCCAGACCTGCCAACTTTTACACATTTTTGCATAGGAGCTCTGCATTCTTCCACCCAAATTTTCTCCCTAATTTAGTCTTGGCCAATTCCCACCCACCAGTTAGCTCTCCGTTATCATAAAACAGCTACTCATTGAGGAGGATGAAGACTAACACGTGCTTCCTCTCAGCCAACTGCATCTTTTTTTCGAACTGCCGCTCACGCTGCATCACAGGACGGCGTAACATACTCTGAAGAAAGCACTATCTGTCCTTCTGTATACATGAGCTCACAGACGCCAGTGATTGGCTAGTGTCGCTGTGACTGATAGGAGAGAGAGAATGCAATCCCTCCCATTTAATGAACACGTCCAGTTTTGCTCTGTTGACTGTGGCATCATCAGGATTCAAACTCGCGATCTCCGGAGGAGTACGCTAGTACAAGTTATCACTCAAAAATACACCAATAAAAATAACTGAGTCAGTTGACGTGAATCTAGAATGATAGACAGTTACGTAGTTGGCAGTTTTATGCCTCCGCCACTCATGCTTTCAGGTTGTCCGTCTGTCCGGGTGAGATTCTTATTAGCGCGGTATCTCAAGAACAAGTGCTTGAATGGTTGTAAGATATATATGGAATTATGATTGCAACCAACATATGAACTGATTAGAAATTGGAATTGATCCAGTCAGATCAAGGTCACACCAGGGTCAATAGGCTCAGTAGATTGCTTCATCTTGCTTTGTCCTACAGAAATGTTACTTACACATTCATGCTCAGGAACTCGAGGCCCATTTTCTGGCTATGCACAATTTTTGATGTCCATCTGTCTGTCCATTCGTCCATCCAAGATTCTCGTTAGTGATATCTGTAGGATATGTATGGAATTAAGTTTGTAACCAGCAGTTGAGCTGATTGGGCTTTGGAGTTGATTCAAACAGATCAAGGTCACAGCAAGGTGAAATGTCTGGAATAGTTTGTCTTCAGTATGTCTGAAGTATATTTAAGGGTATTTCAGGCATACAGATACCATGAAGGACTAGATTTGTTTGTGGTGGAAGTATCCTCGAGTACTATTGAGTGATAGCTCATACTGTTGTTCTCCAGTGTTAAATTACGGAGCTCCTAAGCAACATTTGTAAGGATTGGCAGGTCTGGAAATAAAACATATAAACAGTATAAACGTCACTGGGTATCATAGCAGTGTAATATCGTGTAGGGACGATAAAAATCATATATCGCACCATCCTAATGTAGATCACATGCACACCTGATTATTGATATTCAGTGCTGCACGTCACATCCTTTTCTTTAAATTCTACTATAAACCTTTCAGCTTTCCTGCGTATAAACTTTTTCTAGTGTCTACATCTTAACTAAACTTGTGACTCTTATGTAAATTATAATGGTGTGTTTGTCATAAATAGACAGAACGTGCACAGATTGAAGAGGTCAAGATTTTTCATGACTTTTGAGATTTTGTATATCTAGAAATTTTTGTTCACCAGAAATATACCAGAAATATAGTTTTGTTCAAATATCTACATTATTAGCTCTGTATGAAAATCGTGTTTAACAGATTGATGTGATTTTAAACAGTATACTCAAAGATAGCCCAGAATAGTAAGCTCGATAAGTGTGTGAGTAGTGTTGAAGAGCGCTTATCTCATCACACAGCAATGTTGGACATAGCGAAGTGGAAACTATATCAACTAGCTGATAAATAGTGGAACTGTTTCATGGACCAACTAGCAGAGTCAAATGCCGAATAGTTATTTGGTTGTAGTTAACATTTTGTGTTTTTTATTTCAGAAGGCTTTAAAATTTAATAGCATAGACCATAGATATATCTGCAGTTCAGACTTTTCCAAAAGACTCTATTCTAAAGCTGTATACAGCTCAAAGATCACTTTAATTTGCGTTTAATGTACGTACGTATGTACCAATAAAACTGAATTTATTTAAATATATTTTACTGTTCGTACTTGGATATCTGTCTGTAATATTTTGGTTACTGTAATATTTTTTTCTTGCATTATTATTGTTAGTTTATAGAGTCGAAAGGTTGAGGTACAATTGTTTTAAAGAAATTTTCCAAAGGCAGTTATAAGATTGGATTTGCAGTCAGAGCTATTTTGTAATAGTCTGTGTATCCGTGTGTATCGCTTTCTGCAGGCTGGCACTCTGCCAAAAAACAAAAAACAAAACGAGATTTGTATTGATGGTAAGATTTTGTTACACCGTTTCCTAACTGTATTCGACTGTAAGTGTCTGTGTGGCCTCATGTCTGCACTCGGACAGCTGAGAATGTCTCTGTGGAAACTCTGCTATAAGTGTGTTTGTGTCAGGGATGTGTGCGTGTGCATGTGTGTGAAAGGAAATCTCGAGGCCTGTTAAGAGCTGGAGTTGTAAAATGTCCGTACATACCACATGATGGAGGTGCACACTGGGGCCAGTTTCATATTTCAACACGCCGTATGAGCTTGAACGCAGGAGTTTTCAGTCTGTTAAAGATTAGTAATGTTGCTTAAATACTCTATATGACTCTGCATTCCACAAGTCCTAATTTTTAACAATTACTAAATTGCGAAAGCTTGTTTTGGATCTGCATTAAACTGCCACTATGCTTCAAATGACAAAATAACACACGTATTAATAGTGCCTTATTCTTTTGCAATATTTGCATGTTTAAAAAATTATTACAATACATTTCGCCATAGTAGCCATGCCGTTAAACACTAAAATTCAGTGCATAGGGTTTGGTCGGGGTATTTTGAGCATTGGACTTGTGTTTTGCTGCTTGTAAACACTTGATGTGACTTTATATGCCACAAGTCCTAATCTTTAACAATTGCTAAATTGCGAACACATCTGCATTAAGCTGCCAGCATGCTTCAGATGGCAAAATAACTAAATGAACAAGAACTTCAGACACTTTGGGATGTGTGCTGAGCAGAGTTCACAATACCGCAGCATTGCCAGGTCTGTTTTGCTGCGAGAAACACATTTTTAATAGCGTCTTATTGTTTTGCTTTATTTGCTTTTTTTTTTTTTTTTTTTTTTTTTTTTTTTTTTTTTAATATTACAGTATTTTGCAACAGCATGTTAGTCTCTAAAATTCAGTGTCTAGGGTTTGACTGTTTTTAGATAAAGGATGAGAAATGGATATTGGATATGGTGGCATATTTGTGTTTATCACTTGAAAGTGTTCCACAACTGCAATCACACGTACAAACAGCTGACCCAGAAAGCAAACTGTTCCTCCTCGTAATGACTCGAGCAACCATGTGATATTTAGATATTTAGCCTAATTCCTAATAGGGGAAGGTCTCAGAACAGAATCAGTGTTCTGTTTCACAGCTCGTGCACACTGTGCTCTACCGAAACCCCCGTGTTTTTCTCTCTCAAAAGACGTCATTTTGTGTCAGAAAATCATTTTTGTTTGACCCATACCACCAGCTTAATGGGGCAACTTCAAAACTTGAAAAATTATGAACAAAGCTTGCAGGAATCTGATTAAAAAAAAAAAAAAAAAGGATGTGGTTAATGGGATTTGTGACAGTTTGATTACCAACATCAGCATAAAAACTGAAAACTGCCTTTGGGTGGTTGATTGCGTCAAATTCTCACATGACAAAATCATTGGAGGTTCTACTGTGTGTGCTGAGTTCACTGATATGACTGCGTTTGCCTGGAGTTTGCCTCAGACTTAAAACATTAGTCCTAGTCACGATCAGGGATGCGCATTTGATCAGTAATCAATGGAGGGCTAATATTAATGTACGACATAGCGTATAGTGTTTGCTACACATTGCTATCATTGTCCATATTATGCAGCCTGACAATTAACTGTGTGTTTGTGCAAATTGTTACACACTCAGTGTTGTGTGTTAGGTGTGCACTGATCAAACAATCAAAAAACAGCTGTCAAACAATCAATATATCAAGCTATGCACACACGTGATGCTATCATGATTCAGTTATCCTCACTACTACGACTTTAAATTTATCTAAATTGTGAAGCTAGAGAAAGTTTATCTGAACAAATGTCACATGCACAAGGGTGGACAAATGATATATTCATTAGTTAGCAGGTGAAAGCGTCAGTGTGCAGCTCAGTCCTGTGTTTTGGAAATCTGAGAGTTAGATTTAGATTTATCTATTCTAAATGTTAGCAACAGATTTAATATTAAAATTTTGTGCCTGATCTTCAAAATGATAAAATGTTATAATTTTTTTTAAACGTTTTTTCCATGTTAATTTTTTAGGTATTATATAAATTATTGAACCATTATTTTTTATTTTTTACAGACTTTTTAATGTAAAAAAAATCCTTTTATTTTTGTTGACCTTATATAATTCATCAAGCCATTTTTTAAAAATGCAACACTGCTGTATTGCTGGGAGTTTGAGCAAACCTATATCGTGATATATGATAGACTTGTCATATGGCCCACCCCTGAGCAATATTTTTAATATTTTAAGCAGGCTGTGAAAACTGTGACAGTGTATACCACACAGTGTCTGCTCTTCACAAAGAGTGAAAGTGTGAAGGCATTGTTTCCAGGCAGCTGCATTCTCACTGTGCACTACTCTACTTTTTGTAAATTTGTGGTTTTACTTGTGGTGAGCTGTGATCTTTGGAGACTTTATCACATTGATGTGGTATAGATGTGAGAACAGATGCCAGTAAGAAGGTGGGAAGCTCAGAGGACCATGAAGGAAGTTTCAGTGCTTGGGGGTTTCCTGTGCATTAACCTATATACATATTAACACGCTCAGTTCACACTGTTCTTTCAGGTTTGAATAATTGGTTTCAAGTTATTGTACATAAAGCTTATACTTGACTTGTCCCTGATGTGTTGCCGTAGGTGGCTGTTGTGGATCTGATAAGAAGACCTACGCAGTTGGAGGATGGGCGTGGGCATGGTGGCTCCTCACAGACATTCAAAGGTAAGAGTTAGCTATTAATAGTTCTTCTTTTTATTCTTTTTATGTATATCGTCTTCCTTTATATTCTGAGCTTCTGCAAATTTAACTCCCACATGGACATGCTTAATGCTTTCTGTAGTGTCTCACATGATGCAGCCTGCTACAACTAAGCAGTCGCTAAAGCTGCTAGTTTTTATGGAGTTTCCTGGGCATCAGTGATTAATTACCTCAAAGTTTACAGTACATTATATTGATGAAACTCGTAAACTAAGATTAGACACTGTAGCTACAATGAAATCAGATGCATTGGGACTTGTCACCTTTAGTGGAGATACAGTACACAGAACCAGACTGCAAGCAGCTCCCTTTTGAATATCACAGCTGCACTTATTCATCAAAGTTGCGTGTGGTCATAGAGATCGTAAAACGATAATATGCAATTATTCAGAGTATGCTGTTGCTGTATTCATCAATTTCATGTACCATTTTCATTTAATGTGAAAAATAATTCATTTGCATTAAATAATAAATCTTGGTCTAAAATATAGGTGTCATCATGTAGTTTGTAAATGTGAATCAAAGGAACAGACGTGAGCGTTTGACAAGGATGAGTCAAATGAAAACCTTAAAAGTGTGACAAAAATTAGAATTCAATTGAATATTTTCTAGAGGAGTCCGGACAATCGTTAAACACTGGAACAGGTACATTAAACGAAATGAAGATTATGTTGAAAATGGTACATTTTGGTGACACCAATCTGCAGTAAACAATGCAAAAGAAAAACTTACAAATATGACGTAAGGATTTGTTTCTGATCAGGATGCAAACATAATTCACCTATATTTATCAGTGAAGCTTTAATTAAAGTGGACTTGAGTTTATTCTGACCTAGGTTCGAGTGGATCCCCTTCTATTGTCCGCATATTGATTTGGCACAGGTTTTACGCCGGATGCCCTTCCTGACGCGACCCTCCCCATTTATCCGGGCTAGGGACCAGCAGTGAGAGTGCACTAGCCTGTGCATCCCAGTGACTGGGGCTGGCGCCCAGCGTGGGGCTCAACCCCACAATCCTGAGATCAACAGTCCCATGCTCTACCAACTGAGAGAGGTGCAAATGTATGCAAAAATCAGAATTAATTGCGCCTTATTTTAATAGTTTGCAGCCCTATACTTTACTGTAGAATTAACATTATTAAATCATGTGTGAGGTTTTTTGTTGTTTTGGTTGTTTTCAGACTAGTGAGTGCTGAAAAAATGTTAGAAGGTAAAAAGTTCAATGCTGTAGTCCAGCCACCTCAACAAGTTGAAGCATTATTCAGGGAGAAAGCTGTTTTTTTCAGTGTTATGGAAATATGTGGTGGTGTTCAGGGGTAGATAACACATCTGTCAGTTCCTGAGAAGCCAAACTAGATGCCCCACAAATAGTCTGTATCCTGCATATGTATACGCACACCGTTTATCACCAGATCAGTTCATTGCTCTTACGCGCACACACACACACACACACACACATACTGCGGTGTGTGGAAAAACAAACACTGTCAATTTTGTTGCAAGGTCTCATGAAGTTCATCTTTGTTACATTCAAACAAGTGGACCAGTCTCCTAGTTCTACTCAGTAAGTGAAATTATGTGGGAAGAAACAAACTAATGCTACATTAATCACTATCAAGAATATATATTTATTTTTTTTAACTAGGGCAGTAATTTGCTTTAGTCTCATATTACGCTGAAATATATTTAAATATCCTGCTTCAAGTATCAAGTACTCTTTTCACATCATTCTGATGCCAACTGCTTGGTCCTAACCTGCTGTTTTTATGTATCTTTGATATGTTTTTCATCAACTGTCGACTGAAACGATTGCTGTTCCTAAATTCTTGATGTTTGGTTTCTGTTCTCTAATAGTTCTCTAAATGCCATCCTTTGTGTGCAACATGCTAACCTGCCTTGCTCTGTGTTCAGTTTCGTCTTTGGCTGAAACGCATTCGCTGGGATCCTAAGCTTGCCGCTCGGTAAAAGAGACCCTTGTGCAGAGGGGCGCTGTGCCAAAAATATTTTGGATGGTGTGTGTGTGTGTGTGTGTGGAAGGAGACTGTTGTTAGTAACTGAAAGGCATGTGTGGAATTCCATACCAGATATTTGTTGGACTTCCCCCGTATATACATCACAGCGACTTCCCAGAAGGAGCAGCCATTACTGTGCAGCCAATGAAGACGTGCATGTTTGTGGATTGTGAAAAGCTGAGCTTGTTCCTGGTTGTGAGGTCAGAGTGGTGTTCGGGAGTTCTTTGTCCCTTCCATCTTCCTGCCACAAAGCACAGCAATCTGCTTAGTGGCTGCTGTTAGTGTCACACTAATCTAATTTGATGAAATGGAGGAGGAGAATCAGAGCCAGTGTTTGTGTTTTCAGGGTAGCAGATGTGCACAGCCTGGGTTTTGGAGAAGCTGAGCTTTGTTTCATATACATCAGGGTTAATCATATTTTAATCCTGCTCATGTCTAATGGGTCAGGACATACTTCCCCTGCTGCAAGTGTAGCCAGATGTTGTGTCTTATTCTGCTCAAAGCCTTGAACGATAGTTTAAAAACATACAGCCCTATCATGTGACCACACTTCTCTGATCAGACTTGCACAAAAGAGAGCTGGCAGATGAGAAAACTGGGGTGGGGTGCAATTCGACACCACTGTGGCCTTCTTTAACTGGTTATGGCCAATGGATTTTTGTTGTTGTTGTTGTGGTGGTGGTGGTTGTTGTGAAAATGTGATTCCTCGGATGAGGAGTCTTAAAGAGCAACTCCAGCGAATATAACAAACATGATCTTGAACTGTTATCTTGTATTTTGATCATTTCTGGCAAAGGATATTCTAGCGAATTTGCAAAAAAAGATGGAGGTTGGCCTCAGACGCGAGTCTGAGTCTGCCCACGACTTTCACAGCCATCACTGGAGCACAGATGTGTAGGTTAATACATTGTGCAAATTGTTTGTATTGGACTGTCAGATTATTGTAAACATCCGATACCACTGTATGCAGCCAAGTAAAGTTTCTTAGCTTGACAAAAGTGTACAAGTGTGTTCAAACTGTCTTTCATGCATCTGGTTTAAGAGGAGCATTTAAAAAATAGCCTCAATGAGCTTTAAATTCCATGCACAGAGCACACAAATAGCCCACATTTAAACACATGCCAAGCAGAAACACAGTCTATTATATGCTGCATTTGACTAAAACTCATAACTTGGAATTTAAACACAGTAAACCCGGGACAGTCTCATCAACCCCGAGTTCAGCAAATGACCTCAAATCAACATGGCTGTTTACAGCATGAGCAATAAACAAAGGAGCACTTGTTTATTTTTGAAATATTTATGCTGTGTGTAGAAGTATTTGCTGTAGATCAGTCGACATACAAACATGTTCTCTTGTTAAATCTATAACATTGAACTGTTTTGAGGTGGAAAATATACATCATTCATCACAGTTAGCTAGCTAGCTTGTTGCTAACAAAAGACAAACATGGAGATGTCCGTGTTTTTTTTTTTTTCCTTCACTTTGTAGCTCAAACGCACGCCATACACGAATATGGCGTAATTTGGATTCCCGCTTGCAGCAGTAGAACAGCCAAAAATTTGCTGTAGTTTTGTTTTGTTGAGAGCACAAACGCAGAACGCTCACTTTTAAGTATTTAAGCTGTCGAAGTGATCAAAATACACATCTCCTCTGAATAGCTTCTAACTGCAGAAAGAAGGGTGACCACTCCCCCCTGTGAAGGTGTTTAACAGCCGGTGTAGCAGACGGTGTTTTAACATGAGAACGTGACAACATGAAAAAATGGCAGCTGGAGTTGCTCTTTGAAGGAGACAAACACCACTTTACAATGGTCTAGCTTTAGCCTTTGACTAACTCCTGATACCCAGAAGATGTCTTTCTTTAATGCGGTGATAACATTCTGCTGTTACCCCTTTTCCCCCCCTTTCCTCTCCGCTCACCTGCCTGCAAAGAATTTCTCTGGAAGTAATAACCGTCCTGTGTCGCTGTGAGAATATCGAAACATCGGAGGGCGTCCCCCTGGATGTGACCGGGGTGGCTCAGGTAATCCGATCTAGTCCAAGCAAACAATAAAAAAAAAAAAAAAAAAATACAGACAAACAAATCCACTGGACTGAACAACAACAGCAGGGCGGCTGGAGGCAAAATAAACAGTGGCAGCAGAAAGCTGGTCTGGAAATCTGTTTTCTCATGCGCATGTTTTTCTGCTTCCCCTGGTCTGGGCACACACACACTATTACTTACGCAGTGCTGCTTTTATGGTTTTCTTCTGTAGTGAAGGGGAAAGAGAGTCAGCTGTCACCAACACACTCTTGGCTTTTCTACACCATCGTGCATTAAAGAATTCCATGTGCACTGTCTAAAGGGTAGATTTATACATAACGCTGAAATAAATTCTGTAGATTTATTTATCTATAAAATCATAATGTGTCGTTCATTCATTTGCTGAGATGAGTCTGAGCATTTTAGTACAGCTTATAGGCAGTGCACATGGATCACATGTCTGGAGTGAATGCTTTTTTTTGTATGTTTTCATATCCTCCCTTATCTATTGTTCTTCCTCCCTTCTTTCTTCCTCCATTCCTTTCCATAGACCATCAGCCCAATTTTTTTGGTTTGTTCTTTCCTTTCTTTGCGTCTCCCGCAGGATAACACTAGAGATTATGACCCTGCAGCCCAAGTGTGAGGATGTTGAGACAGCGGAGGGGGTAGCGATTACAGTCACAGGGGTGGCACAGGTAAACCCAGAGCACCTCCTCTTTTTAACAGGCTTTTTTTCCCCCCCTTGTTTTGCCCTTCAACCTATCTAATTTTCTAGCTCCAGTGCCAGACTTATTCACTCAAGCAACAAAAAAAGCTGATCTTTGATTCTTGGTTTTTGATTGCACGGTTGGTCAGTGACTCATTTTCTGAGTACTGACTGGATGAATATAGAGTGAATTGGTTGGTTGTGGTTTATTAAAAGCTCACCAGCCCTAGCCAAGCATGCAGCCTTTGTGATCTGAAGCATAAATCATGTGCATTAATCTGATTAACTGATCAGTAGGTAAACTTTATTTAAAGCATGGTTTACTGTTGATTATAACTATAAATCACTGTGAAAGGCAACCATAAAGAAACATTGATTAATAACATACCTATTACAATGTCACTGATATTCATACATATATAATCATACATTATAAAGTGATTGGTTTCTTGCCTTAACTGGAGGTCGGGCTTTGGACTGGATTTCACAGTGCAGTTTGCTTGCTTTGTTAATTATTTCAATGATGCCCGAAAATCAGAAATCTTGAAAATCAGCTCCGGGGCAAGGAAAGGGGCTGTCTGTGCATCATCGATTTTAATTTTTTTAATTTTATTTAATTTATTCCTTTTATTCATGTCAAGTCTTGCTGCATGCTTATTTATTCCAGCAGAAGTTTTGCTCTACTTTACGGAACCAAATTTCCAACAGACACCTAGTCCTTTTCTGCTTCAATAAATTTGCATCTCATTTGATTGACAAAAAAAAAAAAAAAAACACTCCAAGAGACTTCACAAAGCTAGACGAGTGCTTCCTGCATGAACGTCTTTCTATTGTAGTACGTGACCCTGAGGTTTAAACTTTTGAAATTGTAGCTCAGTGGTACATTTTCCACCAACGTAAAACACCTTTTGGTGATAATGATAAGCTAGTTAGAACAAACAATATTAACTATGATAAATATGGCTGCAAGCAGTGACTATGGGGTCCAAGCACTATGTGATAGACCGTGGCAGTGCAGACATTATGACTTGATCCTTATCTCTATCATGAGGATTGGACCAAATTTAGAAAATTAGGTGGAAAAATATTGTTACATGTCAAGATGGCTGACATTCAACCAGTCATACCCTTAACCGTAAATTCGTGAAAGAAGGAAATTGGAATTATAATTCTCTGACAAGTTCCAGAGTTATGGACATTGGAAAACAATCATCTTCTGTGTGCTTGGACCCCTCACAAAACTAGTACAAATAGGGAAAGATGTGAATCAAAATCAGTTAAAATGAGCTTGAATTTTTTTTTTTATTATTATAAAATGCTTGTACGAGTTAAGTCAGTTAATGTTAAAGTAGAATTGTCTATACACTAATGCAGCCACTATGTATTCATATTATCATCATCAACATTTAATGTTAATGTTGATGATGCTAATATGAATACATAGTGGTTTATAAGTCCTTTATGCCCAGTGATGTGATAAAACTGGACAATAAGTCATCAGTAAGTATAATCACTTTTAAAGTGATGTTTCAGTGAGCAAGAATGACTCATTTAGCAAACACATTTGCCATCAATTTCTCCTCTCATGTAATATCAATACAGGGAGGAGCCAAGAAGCAAGGAAAGGAAATGAGGAAATGCAGTTAAGCACTCATAGACTTCCTAACATACCCAAAGGGCAGCATGAAGTGGATCTAGGACAGGAAGAGCTTGCGCCATAACCCCCTATCTTACCTATTTCATATACAATAGCCAAACAGAGAGGGCCTGTTTTATTTCTTTGTGTCACATTATCTCATGGGTGTGTTGTTTCAGTTCCTCCTCAAAAAAAAAAAGAAAAAAGAAAATACTATTTCTTCCCCCATGAGGAATTTCTAGCGATACCAGCAGCAGACACAGATGAGCCCTGCCAAAAAGAAGACCAAAATTCATATTTTTTTTCTATTTCACTTATTTAAATGAACCTTTTTTTTCAGTTCCCTCACATTCCTTTTATTCATTTTGCCCTTTCGTTTTGTTTGATCCTGTTGTGAGAATGATTGTGTTTGTACATGATAGGGGTGGAGGGTTGTATTGTCACAGATGCATGCAGCTGTGATTTCAGTGTCTGCCTGAGCCGTGCTCCCTCTGTAGGCTGAAGTTGGTAGTGTATACTTTTCCATCTACTCCCAGGTTTCACTGGTTGGACCCACACGAATGAATGACCATAGAAGAAACTGAAATGACTCCCAATAAGATATTTTGAAAGAATTAATGTATTCAGACTTTCTTTTCAATTTTAATTTGGACCACCACTGTTTTACGACATGAATATATGAATCGATTCAATCAGGCAAACTGACAACTCTTATCAACACCTTGTGTTATACTGGGAGTCATTTGGGACTCTGTATTTGATCTTGCATGATGTTTCCATCACCCACATTTGCACGGTCTGTTCAAAAACACTAAAAAAAGTTTTTTTTTTAGTGGCTGCCCACTCTTTTCCACGTTCACCTCGGCGTAAGTGGAAGGCTGCAGGATGCTGATCTGAGGCCAGCAAGTTGTGAGATGGCTTATGTAATTACAAACTGGATGAACTGGTCCCAGATCAGCGCAAAAGGAAAGCTCCTGCCTGAAGCCAGAAGTTTCGTTAGCACACCTTTTTTGATATGTACCTGTCCGAAGAACCAGCTCACTCTCTTTCCATTTCACAGCAGCGGAATTCAGTATTTAAAATTGTGTTATACAAGCTCAGCAATTCAGTTTACAAGGCAACACCAATACAGGCCTATTCGTTTATAGTGTTGGTTTATCTTACAGCATTGCTCCAGTGTTTTTCAAACTAATCTCAATATACCACGTCTTGAGAATGTGTGTGATTACCACAGGCAAATGTTTTGAGGTTTCTTGTACCGAGAAAAGAACAGAAAACCCATTTTCTTGAATCTTTTATTGTGGGAGATAAAAGGGCAGTTGTAAAACGGTCTGTAAATGCGAAACACACAGTATTTCTGTTGAACACTTTATTGAATTCTCCAGTCATGCGTATTTGTAAGCTCTAAATCTCTACAATTTGTTGTTTTACAGAGAACTATTTCTAGGATTGGAACAATTTGTGGCCTCTGGAACATAACTCTCCTGATGGGCCTGTCTAGTGGCCCATGGTCACCAGCTGCAACTTTATAAATTTTCCTATCTATCAAGCATCAGAGCGTGATTTAGTGGCTGGGTCAGAGTCTGTGAGCGTCGGCTCACTCGTATGGTGTAGGGAATCAGCTTTAGTGTTCTTGCCACCTTGTCGGTATGATGTAATTAAATTAATTAATTAATTTAATTCCCCACTTGACTTTGCATGGACCCATTGAGGTACGTTTTAAACATACTGTACAGTCGTGGCCAAAAGTTTTGAGAATAACACATATATTAATTTTCACAAAGTCTGCTGCCTCAGTTTTTATGATGGCAATTTGCATATACTCCATAATGTTATGAAGAGTGATCAGATGAATTGCAGTTAATTACAAAGTCCCTCTTTGCCATGAAAATGAACTTAATCCCAAAAAAAAAAACATTTCCACTGCCACAAAAGGACCAGCTGACATCATGTCAGTGATTCTCTCGTTAACACAGGTGACAGTGTTGACGAGGACAAGGCAGGAGATCACTCTGTCATGCTGATTGAGTTAGAATAACAGACTGGAAGCTTTAAAAGGAGGGTGGTGCTTGAAATCATTGTTCTTCATCTGTTAACCATGGTTACCTGCAAGGAAACATGTGCAGTCATCATTGCTTTGCACAAAAAGGGATTCACAGGCAAGGATATTGCTGGTAGTAAGATTGCACCTAAATCAACCATTTATCAGATCATCAAGAACTTCAAGGAGATAGGTTCAATTGTTGTGAAGAAGGCTTCAGGGCGCCCAAGAAAATCCAGCAAGCGCCAGGACCATCTCCTAACGTTGATTCAGCTGCGGGATCGGGGCACCACCAGTGCAGAGCTTGCTCAGGAATGGCAGCAGGCAGGTGTGAGTGCATCTGCACGCACAGTGAGGCGAAGACTTTTGGAGGATGGCCTGGTGTCAGCAAGGGCAGCAAAGAAGCCACTTCTCTTCAGGTACAGGGATTGGACTGCTGAGTACTGGGGTAAAGTCATTTTCTCTGATGAATCCCCTTTCTGATTGTTTGGGGCATCCGGAAGAAAGCTTGTCCAGAGAAGAAAAGGTGAGCGCTACCATCAGTCCTGTGTCATGCCAACAGTAAAGCATCCTCAGACCACTCATGTATGGGGTTGCTTCTCAGCCAAGGAGTGGGCTCACTCACAATTTTGCCTAAGAACACAGCCATGAATAAAGAATCGTACAAAAACGTCCTCCGAGAGCAACTTCTCCCAACCATCCAAGAACAGTTTGGTGACGAACAATGCGTTTTCCAGCATGATGGAGCACCTTGCCGTAAGGCAAAAGTGATAACTAAGTGGCTCGGGGAACAAAACATCAAAATTTTGGGTCCATGGCCAGGAAACTCCCCAGACCTTAATCCCATTGAGAACTTGTGGTCAATCCTCAAGAGGCGGGTGGACAAACAAAAACCAACAAATTCTGACAAGCATTGATTATGCAAGAATGGGCTGCCATCAGTCAGGATGTGGCCTAGAAGTTGATTGACAGCATGCCATGGCGAATTGCAGAGGTCTTGAAAAACACTGCAAATATTGAGTCTTTGCATAAACTTAATGTAATTGTCAATAAAAGCCTTTGACACTTATGAAATGCTTGTAATTATACTTCAGTATACCATAGTAACATCTGACAAAAAGATCTAAAAACACTGAAGCAGCAGATTTTGTGAAAATTAATATTTGTGTCATTCTCAAAACTTTTGGCCACAACTGTACTGGTGATGAGTGAGCATAGTGAAAGGCTGGAAGGGTGGATAGGGTATTGGCCTTACCAAATATTCATGGTGCCCTTTGGCTGTAAAGAAACCACTAACCCCTCTCCCAGATATGGGTGTGGTTGTCCATTTTGATGGAGAGGTGTGGTACAGACCAAAGGCATTAAACATGGCAATTATATGGCATAATTGATGTAGTTCTCCTCGTATTCAATGCGCAATCAAAGTCAGTCATCATTCTTCTCGACAAATAAAAACTCAAACTGGCTGAAGATGTGGATGGATGATTAAACCCCTGGTCAAAAGCCTTATTGATCCACTTCTCTATGCTTCATGGAAACAAGTAATATCTTGTATTTCCTTTTTTGTGAGAGACTTCTGGTGTGATTCGTGAGAATTTACTTGTAAATGTAGTAAAGTAACCAAAGTACTGTGAGTTATTGTTGTTAGTTGTTATGATGCTGCCATTATTATTTTTTTTTTTTCTTCCCCTATTAAGGAGACCTGTGTGGGGGAAGACATGAACTGCTAACTCATGTCTGCAGTCACTCAGTCTTCCTTACTCTCTTTTCTTTAACTGTAATAACTCACAGTACTTTGACTTTTGATTCTTAAGGACATTTCCACATATTTTTGTACTTTAACTCAAGAAACATAAATTGAAAACTTTTTGTGTTTTGTTAGCTGCAAACCGTGAGCGCAGCTGTTTGACTATGCAAGCTACTGTTATGAACAGATGTAGCTAAAACTGTCTGATGGTAAAAAAAACAATTCATGAAACAACTTTATCCTTGTCTGTATCAACTGCTGTTTAGGGACACTGGACACCAATGGGCTATCAGACAGCTAGATAACCTCAGTATCATTTAACTTTGTTCACTCGCAGTTCAACTTATCTTTATGTGATATTCTCCTGACACGACGCCTTGGTTTGCACTGGAGCATCAGAGCTCAAACACTTCTTTGGATACAGATGCTCCTCTGTAGGTCTTCTCTCCATAAAGTGAAAAGAGAGCAAACATAGAGTCGCTTCGGTGGTTTCTTTAGATTCAAAGCCGAAGTGCTTCTTCATGTTTATGAAGATTCCCTGGCGTCTCACATCCACATTCAGCAGTGGTGCGTGATTTATGGTCAAAACACACCTGCTCTAAGAAAAGTTTTCCTTTGTGCCAGTTATTAAGGGAGCCCCTAACTGCACAAACAATACCAGTTTTCTGTGAATCCATAACTATTAACGTTAACTGTGAGACATTAAAAAGGCAGTGTCGATAGATGCTGTGATGAATACAGAATAGTCAGCTGAAATAACCAGAAATGGCTAACCGGAAGTCTTGCACAAAAACCTGTAAAAAGGAACGAGTCCATCAGAACGCTGAAAATAAGGTGGATGACAGCAGGTTCCTTGACAAAAATGGGACACATTCAGAAGCATGGTGATGTACGTCCATAGCACAGTACCAGGCGTGATGGTGTGAAAGCTCTGTGCGATGCTTGTTTTCATGTTACTCAGCAGGATAGTAATGAATATGACCTAGACTAGGAAGTCACTATGGCAGGCCAGTTCCGTTTAAAGTTCCTCTTTGCTGAAACGCTGTGATCAGAACGTGCTTATTCCAGCCATTCTCAGCCACCAAGGTACAGAAAGTGAGAGCATATTCAGCCATGGGTGCATTAACACCACAAAAACTTTGTGAGGGTGTTAAGCAACCAAAATGACTTATTACTGTTCCAGTACTGGAAAGTTGGAAATACTGCATTAGCTTTGGTAACACGTTGTGTTTTGTCTATTTGGTCCCTTTTTGCTTTCCAATTTGCTTTATATATGGTCACATTTTAAACGTTTTTGAAGAAATTCAACAACTGCCCTTAGGCTTGAATTATAAGTGTGTTTTGAGTCAACAGGTTTTCTGTTCTTTCCTCAATATAGGGAAACACCAGTTCTTGTCCATTTGGCTAAAAGAGAAGCCATGGACTTTATATACAGTGGTGATCGTATTTTTGTACACGGATCAGTTTGGAAACTTTTAGAACAATTAGAGTATTGCATACGTTTTCAACTGTAACTTTTTATATACAATATTAAACTGTAGCACAAGTATCCAAGAGAATCTTTCAATTCTGTAGTTTTTTTTTTGTTTGTCTGTTTGTTTGTTTTTAAATGTTTTGGAGTGTGTGTGTGTGTGTGTGTGTGTGTGTGTGAGAACAGAAATATGTCCTTGTCTATTTTTCCAATGTGTGTGTGTGTGTATACACAATTCTTTCAGGTCAAGGTAATGACAGACCACGAGCTACTATCTCTCGCATGTGAACAGTTCCTGGGTAAATCAGTGACGGAAATTAAGGGGGTCATCCTGCAGACACTGGAGGGTCATCTGCGCTCCATTCTGGGTTAGTCAGCCCTGTGTACTTCTTTATATAAATGATAGTATAAATCAAAACATGGGCTCCAAAGTGGTGCACTGTGGTCTAAGAGTGCCCATATTGTCAGGAGATTGTGAATTTGTATCTTGTCCCTCATTTATGAGAGTATATTGGTCCTGTTCCCTAGATGGGAGAGACAGTCTTTCTTCCTCTCTCCCCTGTTTGTCTGCCCTGTGACTTTGCATAAGCATTACTTTGAAAAGATGCAATGGCATCATGACTGACCTCAGCCCTGCTTTTCTAGGCACTCTGACAGTGGAGCAGATTTACCAGGACCGAGATCAGTTTGCCAGCCTGGTGAGGGAGGTGGCAGCTCCTGATGTGGGTAGGATGGGTATTGAGATTCTCAGCTTCACTATTAAGGTGAGCAGTTTGTAGCCAGGTTCTGTGTATTATGTAGTTGTAGAGCTGTGTGTTGCATTGAAAAAATATATAATATGTCCTGACCCTCCAAAATGCTATGAATGAAATGGAATGCATTGTGCAAAGAAAAGAGAACAACAAAATATTGTTTGTATGATGGATGCTATAGGTTTCAAAGGTGTGACATGATGTGCAAAACGTTTTCTATTTTGTTGATTTCAGTTTGTCTTTTTCTCCTGATGAACATTCAGGGTCATGGATAATAATATTTTGTAGCAAACCCTCTCAACATTGCTAAATCATGACATTCTTATTTTTTTTAAACAGGCACAATAATTTAAGCACCTATAATTAGGGGTTTCCTTCCATTTAAGCTGCTTCTTTTAACATATCTGCTCAGATGAGAAACTCAGCCCATGTATGGGGAAAAAATATATGGACAAGCAATCAGGATATAGAGTTTGTGGAGCTTTTAACCTGCCTTGGTAGTGGCTTATATCTTTTGAATTTTGAGTTTCAAAGCCACTTATGCCAGCCTATAAATGGCTTATATATGGTATTGATTTTTCGTGTGTGTGTGTGTGTGTGTGTGTGTGATCTCCACTAATAGGATGTCTATGATAAAGTGGATTATCTGAGCTCGTTGGGAAAGACCCAGACAGCAGCTGTGCAGAGAGATGCAGACATTGGTGTAGCGGAGGCGGAGAGAGATGCTGGAATCAGGGTGTGTACTTGGTAGTTAAAAATCAATTGGGTTACTTCGATTTTGTCTGCATTTCTGCTCATTCATGCCTCGTCTCTTCTTCTCTTCAGGAAGCAGAATGCAAGAAGGAAATGATGGACGTTAAGTTCCTGGCAGACACTAAAATGGCCGACTCAAAGCGAGAGCTGGAGATGCAGAAAGCTGCTTTCAACCAAGAAGTCAATACAAAGGTATTGACTGAGAGGATGTGTAGTTGGGTATCTGAAGATAGGAAATTTAACTCATGAGTGATGTTGAGTTGGTCTCTTTAGGCTTCAGCTGAATTAACAAGCAATGTCCTAAGATGATTTTTGGTAGGGGCTTAAAGTATGCATTGCAGAAACTATGCAAAATAAACACAGGATGTGCAATTATCAGCTAACTTGGAGAATGTTGTATTACATATCCCAGACTCAAATGCACATCTGTTAGAGATTAGTAGGGCAGACCTACCTAAGCTTGGGGGAGAAAAAAGAAACAACCCAAAAACATTGTGTATCATTACTAAAACATTTTAAATCAAAACTGAAACGAAACATAAAACAAGGAAGGTGTTCTGTGTAAGCAGTGTGGTTGCTATACCCAGGCCTTTGGGGTATTTGCTGTTGAGGCAGGGAATTCAGTGGGGAGATGCAAACTTAGCTTTTCCAGATGTAGTGAGATCAGAATCTCCACCACTGCAGGGCCTGGGGACTGTAATACAAAGTGCATCCATTATCTAAAGTGCATCCATTCCCTCTCTTTCTCGCCCTTTCAGAAAGCCGAGGCTCAGCTGGCATACGAACTGCAGGCAGCTAAGGAGCAGCAGAAGATCCGTTTAGAGGAGATCGAGATCGAAGTGGTGCAGAGAAGGAAACAGATCACCATTGAGGAGAAGGAAATCGTCCGGACAGACAAAGAGCTGATCGCCACAGTGAAGAGGCCTGCTGAGGCTGAGGCCTACAGGATGCAGCAGGTGGCTGAAGGACAAAAGTATGTAGAGAGTGAGAAATAGTGGGGTAGAAACAACACAGAAGCTGTATGTACTCAGAGGCATTGTAATATAGAAAAGCCTCAAGGTCAAGAGCAAGATTCTCCATTTTTTTTCTAACAGGGTGAAGAAGGTGCTGACAGCGCAGGCTGAAGCGGAGAAGATCAGGAAGATTGGAGAGGCTGAAGCAGCCTCCATTGAAGCTGTGGGCAAAGCTGAAGCAGAGAAGATGAAGCTAAAAGCTGAAGCTTACCAGCAGTATGGACAGGCAGCAAAAACTGCACTGGTCCTAGAGGCACTGCCCAAGGTATAGATGAATAGATAAGTATAATACATATGATAAATATTTTAACTGTTTTTAGCTGTAGTCAGTATAATTTTTGCTTCTGGATGCTGTGTAAAATGTCAAGTCTGTAAGATGTAGCCAGGTGCAAAAGGATCTCATCAAATTTTAATCTAAATGTCTAAAGTAGCAGAAACTACTGACCCTCAGAGGAGCTGCGTGACTGCCTTAGCTCTCCCAGGGTGCCGAGCTGTTGTGTGATGGGGAAGAACTAGCTGAGTGGAAATGAACAGGGATTATGTAAAAGAAAATTCCCAGAAATACCCATCATGTTCAGTTTAGGATCAAACGGATTAACCAACCAGTGAGATGTCTTTTCACAGATTGCTGGAAAGGTGGCGGCTCCCTTGGGCAAGACCAGCGAGATTGTCATTCTGAGTGGCGATGGCAGCCGCGTGACCGGTGAAGTGAATCGTCTGTTGGCCGAGCTGCCGGTTACAGTTAACGCCCTCACAGGAGTCGACCTGTCAAAGGTAAAACACACAGACATCATAGGACATCATAGATACCAGTGCAACACACTATAAGAAATAATTAATTCAATTTAATTTTCAACCACCTCCTACAATGACCTTGAGAGGAATGTGCATAGATACAAGTAAAAAAAAAAAGAAATTAAAGTAAAAAATAGTGATGCATGTTCGTTTGTTTGCTACTGTAATGCAATACAGTTTGTATTATTATTATTATATACATTTTTATTATCAGTTGATTTGCCATGTTTTAACTATTTAAATTTGTTTAATTTTTTATATCTAGATGTTGAATTAGATAGAGGGCCAGAATTGAGCTGTGATGATGATGATGATTATTATTAGTATTATTATTATTATTATAAACTGCCTAGTTAAAAAGCACTAACTGACTGTTTCCCCTTTTCAGATGCCTTTATTGCAGAAAATGACCACTGCCCACGCATGAACATTCTTCACCTCTTTGGCCTTTTAGACACAGATAAAAATGCACTCTTTAATGCCTTACCAGGTTATTCTGTCCTGGCTGAAAGGAGAGGTATTAATTTATCCTTAGTGCCATCTATGTGTAGGACCAGACTGTGCCCATTGTTTAGAATTTCCTGTGGTACTCTTCATCCTCTTCACTGTTTTTTTTTTTTTTTATTATGCCACCGAAATAGTGAGGTTATAAACCAGCTCTTATTAATATTACAAAGCATGGGGGAGAGTGTCTATCTGGGTTCAGTTTTGAACATTTTATCTTTTAACCTACATGATTTGGGCAATGAGTTAATGAGAGTTATAACAACTGGCATATACGAAAGGAGAGAGGTGATTTTTTAAAAAAAAAAAAAAAAAACTTTTGCAGTTTTCACTTGAAAAAGGGATTAATCTCAGTTGTTACACTAACATCTATTCAACTAAACTGCATCAGGTTAATTCCGTTTTATTTTTGCTCAGCTGTTTTATTTTGCTCATTTTTGCATATAAAAACTGCCTAAGCGTTTATTATACAACCAATAAATCATTGTTGCAAAAATTCAATATTATAAATATGCATACATAATGGTCTATCATGCTGTAAAGCTGTAAAGTGAGACTCCAAATTCTACAGTTTTTGTGAAGTTCATGTAAATGGATGTCATTTGATCACATATTTGTATAATAGATTTTAAGTTGTTTAACTGTACTTTTAGCAACAATTAATCACCAAATGTGTCTATTGCCTAAATTGGCTATAGCCAAAGTACAGGGTGTCCCAAAAGTCTCCATACATAGGGGACTATGTAAGCCAGCACCACATCAGTTGTGCCTTCGTCAGTGGATGTTCAGTCCACTTTCTGGTTGGTCTGCAACACTTCCAGTCTTTTTGAATTTCCTATTGAGTTTGGGAAAAGCGTTAAGTGTGTGTGAGGTGCTTGCCCCATTTCCTATGAAAGTCCATCACAACCTTGCGACAGCTTCCCAATCCATCCATGAGAAAGAATTCAATACTTCAATTCAATACAAAAAGAATTCAGTACTCACTTCTTGTTTTGTCAAAGTCATTCATAAAGGCTATCTGGAAAAAAAACAACCATAAACTAAGTATGAAACATTTTGGAAGACATTTTACTAAAAATTTCCCATATGTATGGAGACTTTTGGGACACCCTGTTCATCTACCTACAATATAGTAGGTGTATGAAACTTAAACAGTCTTTAACTTTTTTTAGAGTTTGAATTGTATGAGTGGTGTTTAGCATTTAATATTTTATGTGATCACTCTTTCAGTTAGACATTATGTTTAAAGTTATGTCAGGGTTAAACAAGGCTAGGACAAGGAAGTTGTGTATGAAATAGCCTAGAAGTCATTTGTTTAATTTGTTTCTGAATGTTGCAACACAAATATCTCGTATGTTTTATATGTGTTGAAGATAAATGTTTGCTTTTGCTGTGTCCTTCTCCAGTTGTCTAGTGGTTTAATGTAAAAATCAGATATACAGTGCATCCTGTGCAGTTAATTGAATAAGTTTTGTAATGTAACCGATCCAAATAATGTATTGTGAAACTTGGGAGAAAACACACGGTTCTTTGAGAGTTCAGTGATGTAGAGGTTCTTTGACAGCCCAAGTTGGACCCAATATAAGCTCATTGTTTTGCTCTTTTTCAGTTCAGTGAATGCTGAAGCAGTATATTGAGAGGCCTAATGGCTAATGGACATCAGTACATGGTCTAATGGTCTTTTAATCTTGCTGTAACTTCATTGTTCTGCAAATGTTTTGCTTTTCTAAATGAGATGTTCAATTTGAGATACAAAAAAGAAGTATTTAGGTCAGTACAATACTTTTATCTTGAATCTTTGAGAATTATAAATAAGTTAATGAATAGAAACTGAAATTAAAATTTCAGCCAAAATGCTGAAACTAATGTACATTGTTTCTCTATTTCTGGAAAGTATGTTTTGGAAGCTTCTCATCATCATCATCAATTTAAACATGTACATTTCAACCAACTATGTCAGGAATTTCTAACTTTTGCTTATTATTTCTAAAGAATACTAGCAAAATGTCACTATACCTATAAATATATGACAAATATAGCTGTGTCTGCAATATATTAATATATTGGCCGTATAAAAAGTGAGAAAAGACTATGCAATATTTTATAATAATCAGTGCGATACCTTGTTAGACTCGACTCGTGAACTAATGCTTTTGACTCCCTTAACTATACTTTCTTTGTCTTTGGTCAAGTCATGTTTAGCTAACGCTGAGACGACAAAATGTGAAATGCCTTTCGCTACTGTATACCTATACCTCACCCATATTAAAAAATGAAATATAACAATTTATGTAGAAACTCATTTATTATCTAATGAGAATAAAATGCTTGCCAGAAATCTGCATTGTTTTTGTCTTAATGTAAAACAGTATTAGGTCATGTATGCAGACATATGAACAGCACTAAATCCTAAATAACAAATATTAACCTTTACAGTTTTACATTAACCTTTTCTGTTAAATGTGTTATTGTTTGTCCTTAAAAGGTTTGTAACTTTTAAAAATATTCCTAAACCTGTTAGAATCCTGACGGTACCATCGCCATCTATGGCCAGGAGCCAGGGGCCATGCTCTCTTGGCGGAAGCGATGACATACTCTCTCTCTCCTGTCAATCACAGCGACATTAGCCAATTTTTGTCGTCTGTGAGATCATGTACACAGAAGAAGGGCAGATAGCGCTTTCCCCCACTGCTCTGTGATACAGCATGAGTATCAGTTTTTGAAAAGATGAGATTGGCTGGCTTGACGTCTCTGAGGAAGCATGTGTTAGCTTTCGCCCTGCCTGGCTGTTAGCTGCTGTGTGATAAGGAAGAACTGGCTGGTGGGTGGGAATTGGCAGGTGAACAAATTGGGGAGAAAGATGAAAAAAAATTATCTTGAAGATTTGATGAGGTACTGGTGGACTTCTTTGCCAGTACGAAGTCAACACATTGCCAGCTGAGGTTCTTCGTAACAGAGCCGGACAGCCCACTGGAACAGGATGCCCTGGCCTCAAAACTGGCCGCACCACATGATATATTCTTTTTCTTCTCTGCCGTTGATGCTGTATAGAATTCACCAGCTAGGCCCTGCACTGTGGGCCTGCGGTGGCCAGCAAAAGCCTAGACCTGCTGTCTCAAATGGACGGTGAGATTTGTTACCCTCAGCCAGATCACCTGTGTCTGCGGGTCTGGCTCCTCGGTTCGAATCACCAGTTGAGGATTGTGACCTTGCATTCTAAGAAACATTTCTAAACACAAGGGCCCCAGCAGATCTGCTATCCCAAAAGAGCTCCTATGTCTGTGGTTCTGGCTCCTCAGTCAGAATAACCACCAGTGGTGTCAAGTTCTGCTTGTTTTTATTGCAGTTGAGATTCCCTTTGGAAGCAGCAGAGGTCTCTAAACATCACAAACTGCTCCTTTAATATTTAATACCTAATCATAGTGGTCATAATGTAATGCACAATTAACTGAGTAGAAAATCAGACCTATACAAAGGAGAAACACAGCAAACTCCAGATAACTTTATATTATCAAGCAAGAAAAAATGCATTGATTTTAAGGTTTTATTCATGTAACCAGTACAAAAAAAAATTCCCAGTATATTCATGTCTTGTAAAATGCTCAGAGGAAGAATACTGATGTTTTATCTGAGTCCTTATTCTCTTTATTTCCCAGCAGCACTTTCTCCAGTGTATTCCCCCAGCTGTGAAAATGCCACTGATCTGGGCTCAGTGCTACTCTGCCCTGTGTTCCCATTGAAAGCAGGCCACTCTGTTGCATGGCCAGTGTATTGTTCAGTGCAAAATGTCGCACCGCAGTCCTGGACAGCTGGGAAAATCAGGGCTTTCTCTTCTCTATTTGAGCCTGAGGCCGTCTGCTCGTGCTGGGGAATAATTTGTGAATCCTTGGCCACCACTCGTGCCCGGATTGTGTTGAAAATGTCAGACAGGGGCTTTGGATTGGAATCCAGACTCCTAAAGACACTTTCAGGCAGCTGCATTCGGCTGAGTTTGGGTGGCAGATGGAGGGACTGGTGGAGTTTGGCTTGGGCTGAGTAAATCTGGAGTACGGCTGGGGTCTGGATGTCTGGGCTGTGACATGGCTGCTGCTGTGGCATCGGGATTCGGGTGCTGTGGGCTTCTGGCAAAGAGGCACACATGTACTGGAGATTGTCATCAGGCCTGGACAAGAAGGGTACAGAGACAATTCAAGCATGTTAGACTACCTTTTATTGAATAGTTGAATAGTTAGGCATTCTTAAGTTTCTAAAGCGGTTCAAACCACAGAAGGACTAACCAAAGGGTTCTACATTTAAAAAAAAAAATACTAAAAAGTTAATTAAAATAAGCATGTAAAATAATTAAAGCTAGAAAGAAACTCTATTAGCTTTAAGATTATGAAATGTAATAACATGAATGTCTTGTTCATTTAATTAGTAAATAATTATAATTAATAAGCTAAATAATTAAAGGGGAAATTGATCATGAATAAATATGGTAGGTATTGCAAGAAGAAAGCCATGTAATGATTTATAAGTAAATAATTTACTCAATTTAATACTTTATATGTAAAATAATTAAAGCTAAATGAGTGTGATGTATCTTAAAAAAAACAAACAAAAAAAAAAACATCAATTAAGTCTTATTATTTTGCGTGTAGTACATCATCATCTCACCTCCTGGAGTCTCTGTTCTTGCTGTTGAGCATATGCTGGGATTGATGGGAAATGGTGCTCTGGCTCAGTTCCTCCTGGCCACAGGCCAATCCAGCACCTCCACTCTTCATAAATGCTGATAAGAAAGGGTTGGAGACAGGCATGGGCGCAGCTTTCATGTGCGGTAGGCACAGTGCACCAGCGGACTCCACTGAGCTGGAGACTTGTTCATCTTCCTCATCATCCGTGTCCAGTAGACTTGCTGAGAAGGTGAAAAATGATCATATGCATTATTGAGAGCACTTAAGATTTCCTGATAGTTTCCATGTGATTTATTTATTTATTTATTTATTTATTTATTTTTTATTTATTTATTAAATTTTAATCCTGCATTCTTACAGGGCCCCCTGGTGGCTTGGGAAGTTGCTTACACACAGCTTCATATAATATAGCTAGATTGTGTTTTTATTAGATTTAGATGTATAAAACTTTAGCTTGCATTTAGATCGGGAGGGGGGGGGGGTAGTATGCTAAACAAAATATTTGTGTTGCAAATAAAACAGTGGACTTTTTTTTTTAAATCAACTTTTTTTGTAATTTTTTTTATTGCCCTGTATTTAGTCTACAAATAATGAGTAGTGTTGATTCAGGATGTGCTGAATCCGATCTTTGATGATTGAAATGATTTTGGGGCAGGGGAGGATCTTAAGATAAGAAAGCAAAGACCAGCTACTACTGAGTAGTTCATTATCGTTAAATTCAGTATTATAATAAATTAAAAACGAGGAGAAAAAGATTAGAATAGGGGAAAAAAACTCTTTGGAGAAATTGTGAACAGAGCAAAAGTACCAAAAGCCTAACATATCAAATCCAATATAAAGTAACAAAATTACACTTTTTCCCTCTTTTATTTATATCCTTGGACCAGTGAAAGGTTTAATTATTATTATTTTAATTATTATTTTTTTTTAGTTTGTCAGGCTTAAGATGTTTTAAAGATGTTTAAAGATGTTTTTTAATGTTTTAAAGGGAATAGAGAATTATTTAGCAAGACCGTTTGTACATCAACAACTTCACAAAAAAGAAAATCTTTATCCAAAGTTTTTACATCAAGGTAACCATGCATGCATGATTGTGGTGTGTATGATGCTTTACAGATACCTTGGTGATTTTGTGTCCTGTTCTGTTGCTGCCCTGAAACTGATTTCTGATGCATATCCTTGTCTCTAAACCTAATTGGGATCAAAACATAAAGATGTTTTGTCATAAAGACGTCTGTCTTTCCATTTACAAGAAAATTTGTTTGTAAGCCTAGTCTTGTACTGTCTTATCACCTTTTCCTGCTAAGTCCGTTGTCACGAAAGCCTTTGGCAAAGGGGTTGTTGTCAATCTTCAGCTTGGTGATCTGGTGGAGAAAAGACAGATCTGTCACCACCTCTGCTAATGAACACTAATGAACACATGCTGATTCATCTGAATGTCCAAACAGGCTGAGAAGAATCCAACTAATGACTGAGTAAACCTCAAAGACACTGACCCATGTGAACACTTTAAACAATAAATGAATTACAAATAAATAATGTTTACTCTGGAGCCAAGATCTCAAAGCATTGCTTTGGTCTCATGTAAACCACTAGATGGCACTTAGAGACTCACATTAGGGTCTTCACATGGTCTCGTCAGTCTTTAAGTTCTCTTTAGATGTCATTGGCTACTCAAAAGTTTAGAAATTTGCTTTCCAGTATTAAATTTGTAATCATTTTTAAGAGTCTATTTACACTAAATGAATAAGTTACATATTTTTAAATATGATTTTTAGTACACTTACTATTGCTATAAATTACAGTTGCTATAAAATGACCTGAGCCTCTGGGATTTCCATTGCTATGTGCTAAACAGATTATGGTTAAATAACCGAGGCCACCTCATGGTTCTGGTAGGATGTGACTGCTATGAAGGATGCCTCTGGGAAGGTAAATCGCAGGTAACCACCACTGTGGCCTCCACAGGGGTCTGGAGACTGAACTATGTGTAGACGAGGCTGGTATTTGTGCATGGAATGAAGCACCACCTGTTGGAAAATAAAAAAGACATCAATGATAGAGGTTTTGGATCCAGGCATGTACCAAAAATGTATAATGTAATATATAAATACTGCACTGGTTCAGTATTACTGTGCAGTATTACTGTTTATATTGTTAGTAAGTGATATACACAATACTAACAATACTGTTCATTTTGTTAGTAAGTGATATACACTGTATATGGTTCAGTGTTGTATGTTTGTATTTAATTTTATTCTTTTTATGTACTATTGGGTCCTAATTTGCACTTCTTCAAATCTTATCTTGTTTCATTTCTTCTTTACATAAGTACACTATAAAGATAATACTTGATAAAACTGTAATATAATATAAACTGTAATGTTACAGTGATATGATATTTAACATGAGCACAATTTTTTTTTTTTTTTACAATCAGAGACTGTTACCAGTTTGTTAGATTTAAAGCCTAAAAAATGCAATATGGTGTCCCTCAAGGTTTTCTTTTAGGCCCCCTACCATTCTACCTTTATATACAACTTTATATTCTCGATCATAAGTACTGTTGAAGTCTGGCCAGAATACTGTGGCTGATTTCACCCTTGAGGTTTGTACAAACATGTACAATCTATAGTTAAAGGCCTGGGTGTAGCTTTTGATGCTTGTTTATCATTTAATTCTCAGTGTTAGGTCTATAGGTGTTTTTAAATAGTAATTCTCATAGATTTATAGGTATTTTTGAAAAGCTATTATTGTGCTTTTTTTTAAATAAATATTTCTAGTATAAGATTTTACAAACCTGTGTATTAGTTTAATTTTAAGCTATTGAGCTTTAGGTTAAACCCATTTAATGCAAGTGAGCAGTCAGTTTAACATGTAACTATAATAATAATAATAATAATAATAATAATAATATAGTTATATTAGTACTTCTGTAATGTAATGTAAAAAAAAAAAAAAAAGAGCAAAAACAAATGTATTGTGTATTAATTTGAGTGTCCTCACCAGGCCTTTAGAGTTGAGTGTGTTGTTGGTGAGCTTGAGTTTATGGAAGGAGATAGGATACTGCATCCACCTTTCTCCCAAAGCGGGTGAGTCCGGGTGGATGAAGAAGCGGTTTGGCAGGTGAGGTTCGGATTTGCCGCTCACCTCCCAGTGATCCCTGTTCCACTGCACAGACGATAGTCATGGTCAATCAAGTCAAATTTATTTTTAAAGCACACTTAAAAACAAGAGGTGTTGACCAGTAGGTGTACAGCAAAATTAGATTGTTTCCAGATGGAAACAAAAAACTATTTAAATTTAAAAATTACTAATAACAAGACCTCTGATAGAAATACGACCGAGAGCAGGAGAGAGGTCATGGATCATATTTCAGGGCTACACTTTCCTTCATTTTTTTATTTTTATATAACAGACTACTGAATCTGTGTAAATGTTTTTTAGAAGTTTGCAGCTAGTCATTTAAATAAAACTAAATTAAAATGTCAAAAGCACACTATATAATGTCGGTATTGTAAATACAAACAGGAAGTGGTTGTTCAATAATTCTAAATAAAATTAATAGACAAACAAGAAAGAAAACAAAGAAGTGAATAAATGAAAGAAATATATATATATATATATATATATATATATATTTTGTTTTTTTAAATGGAGGTATTAAGTTCATGGTAAGGAATGTGTGTGTGTGTGTGTGTGTGTGTGCGTACTGAAGGGAAGGGCTGGGAGTTACCTTGTACTTGTTATTATCAAACGGCACCATGTCCATCATCAGCACATACTTGACTTTGGGGTTTAGCCCCATCACTGTGACTCTGCAGCTGGGAAACATGCGTCTGAAGAAATCAACATGACATGAAAAATAAAACATGATTAAAACCACAGACACAATTCACATCACTGACACCATTATAATTAGTCTGCAAAGTGAACACTGCTTGAACAAGATGCATTTTTATTAAAAGGTATTAAATGTTGATTACAAAGCACAGGGCAGACAGCTCTATGTGCCGAAGAGCAGGATGTAAACAAAATATTATATTGCAATTATATCAGTACAAATTGGAAATATATTATACTATACATTATTAAACATTTAATGCGACATGGTTAGTGATTAATCATCTGCTTTTTGGGTTCGTTTATATGCTACACTCTAGTATTGCCAGCCATTTTATTAGGAACACCTTTACACCTATTCATTTACACAATTAAGTAATCAGCCAATGATGTGGCAACAGCACAATGCATAAAATCATGCAAAAACAGGTCAAGAGCTTCATTTAATGTTTGCATCATACATTTGGATGGTTGCATGGTTGTTGGTGCAGATTTAGTATTTCGGAAACTGCTGATCTCCCAAGGTTTTCACACACATTAGTCTTTAGAGTTTACACAGAATGGTGCGAAAACAAAAACCATCCAGCAGCAGTTCTGCAGGCGGAAACACCTTAATGATGAGACAGGTCAAAGGAAAATGGCCAGACTGGTTTGAGCTGACAGAAAGGCTACAGTAACTCAGACAACTACTCTTTACAACCACGGTGAGCAGAAAAGCATCTCAGAATGCACAACATGCTGAACCTTGAGGCAGATGAACTACAACAGCAGAAGTCCTGTCAGCCAAAAACACGAATCTGATGCTACATTGGACACAGGTTCACCAAACCTGGACATCAAAATACTCATGATTTATGGTTGTCTCATTGGATTATTACATGAATGAACAGATGTACATGTGTGATTGTATATTTCAATTTATATTTGCCTTTTTTTTTTTTTAACATACACCAGAGTCTTTAAAAATTCTTAAGTTGTTGCCTATGACTTTCTGTCTCAGTGTTATAAATGAGTTAAAAAAAGACAAAAACACACCCATCAACATGAGGAAGATCATCAAGTCTTCATGAAATAAATCATGAAATGGCTACAAAACAAGCTTCACACTTAAAAAATCTTTATATTAGGACTCAGTTAACCTATTTGCCCTCATACACAGTCATGAGAACACAAACATTTTCCTAGAATCTTATTTGTAGGACTTGGTTGCATCATGGGGTCACCAAGTCTCTAGAACTACAATTACACACCACCATCATGCCAACAGAGAGCTTGCCAAAAGACTTGCTGGCTTGTTGTCAAACCACAAGCACTAGTTACTGGAGTTACTGCTAAGCATTACTGACCTGGCTTCTAAGGTGGGATAGTGGCAGATCTATGGTGTTGTGGGTCTGTTGTGTTTGTAAAGAACCTACAAACTTTGCAAGTGTACATGTATACATCCCGTGAATATACTGTATATGGACTCATGTATGAAATACTGGGTTATTTGAGATGAAATGCTGACTGCCTCTACCAGGAGAGTATAAGACTTGGTAACCTCAAATGCACACAAATATAGTTCATTGACTACTTTTATATGGATTTTCCTTTATTCATTTTACCTCAAATTATTTTTAGGTCTAAACTGTTAGAGACCTTTCATAGTTTCAAATTTTTAAGCAAAAAAGTATAATTCTGAAGAGCACTGTATAATTCTTTGGACAGCCTTATTTACCACCTATATGAAGAATTGCATCTTTATAGACTTCATAAGTTGAGAGACCTGAAGAGCATTAGAAACTCTGAGATTCAACATTGGATTTGTTAAGTGCATACTTCGCTCTTTTGCATCTAAACAGGAAAGAAAATTCCTTCTACCAATAACACAGATTAGTAACTTAGATTAGTTACCTGCCCGTTTTAGTGATGAGCATCTCAGTGCCAACTTTGTTAAATTTGTCCCACAGTTCTCGCCCCTGAAGCGCCGCATGAACCGGAAGTGACATCAGCTCTGCTTCACCACAGCTTGGCTGGCAAACTGAATTCATCTGTCCTGTTAAATAAAAATGGATTTCTATGAACTCGTAATAAGATGTTTATTTGCAAAAAAAACAGACATAAACTATATTTTATGTTTGGTCTGAGGATGCTATCCTATTCAGAAATAAATTGTCAGATGGTTTGCCATTTAGTCTACCAACACAAATGTAAGAGACAAAATATTATGTCTGCTGGACCATGATACAATATATAAGACAAAACAAAAATGTACAAATAGCACAACAAATCTAAGATGGGCAATGTTTACAACAACAGTAAACACATAGCTGGACTTTTTAAGCATTGACTCTCTGGTGTCTATAACCTTCAGGATTATACCTCGCTTACCTTGTGGATAGTATCCATAGGTCTTGGTCAGGGGATTGAGTGGATAAGGGTAGTCCTCATGGACGTACATGGCCTTGAAGCTGGAGTCTCTGACCACTCTGGATTCTGAGTGCAGCAGGCAGCTGTGGACATGTGATGCGATGTGATGTGATGGAGCTCTTCCCCGGTGGATGCCCACCCTCTTCTCACATGAAAAAGGTGTGTATGTTGGCTAGAACATCAATCTGATGCTCTTTGATCTGCTTTCTTGTCTCACAGTTTGGGCCTTGTCCTGGTCATGGAGGTGTCTGGGAACTCCACTTTCCTGTTTTTAGGGAGAAGGGGGGAACCTCACTTCAGAAGCTTAAGTGTCTCCTCTGCCCCCACATATGCCTCATGAGGTGTTAATCACCCAAACAGTTTGTTCCCTTATTACTGCAGGAAGCTAGGTGCTGTCCATGCTACTTTATTAGCTCTGGGTAAAACATGTCCTTTTGGCCTGCTCTCAGATCAGCCTTCCCAGGTCAAATCCTAGCTTTATGCATCCTATGAACAACATCAAGATTGATCTGGGACCAACAACAAAAGGCTTCCACCAAAAGCCTCTTTATTGGCCAGGCCTAGACAGAAGGCCTACAAGAAATGCTTGTAAATGGTAGGAAGTGTGGATAGTGACACAAGAGTGTTTTCCTCCACCTCGTTGTCTCTGGCTAACTTAACCACGTCAAACTCCTCACAGTTTATTCACAAGCAATAAAACTTGCCATTGGACTTTCATTCAAAGGGAAGGACAACATGGTGACCAACAGCAGCAGGTGAGATATTAACATATCAAAAATTGTATCTTTTATGTTGTAGCCTCTTAAATCCCAAGCAATTAAGAAATGTTGTAATGACTATAATCGACAGGAAATCAGGAGTCATGGGCTAGTGTTTAGAGTCAAATTAAACTTAATGTCAAACACTGATCTGGGACCAACACCAAAAGCCTGCAAGAAGCCTACAGAAATTATTGTAAATATTACATTGTTAAGATTTTCTGCTTAAAATAAATTATAGTTTAGGGCTAAAATTGTTTAAGGAAAGGTAACACTAATTCAGTATAGTATATAACAGGTCCTGCCATCATTCATTTTAATCTCAGTGAACTAGACAACAATAACTAGACAAAATCATTTATGGTAAGCACTCCATCCTGGTTAGGGTAATGGTGGATCCAGAGCCTATCCTGGGAATGCTGGGAACTCCCACCCCCGAGTGGGACGCCAGTTCATCACAGGGCACCATGAACACACATTCCCATATACAGCAATTTAGCATAGCCAATCAATCTACCTGCATGTTTTTGAACAGTAAGAGGAAACCAGACAACCCGGGGGAAACCCATGCGAGCACAGGGAGAACATGTGAAACTCCACACAGACACTACCCCAAATTCAGTATGGACCTGGGGATTCTGAAACTATGACCTGCTCAGTTAAGTTCATGGAATAATCTTAAAGATATTTTTCAACTCATCTGAAGTAGGTTTTATTTGGACCTGGTACTGTATCAAATTACTACGTGTACAAATTTAAAAGCTGTAAGGATCATGTAAGTTAAGATGACCATGTCCTACTTTCTGCATGGTCATGTCCACTTGTCCCCATGCCCTCATCTGTGTAAGTGGTCTCCGTTTCATGGAAAACGTTCACCGATTTAAGCAAGCAGATAAAGTTGCAGTGCCAGCGTTGGTGCGTTCTGGTGTAGCTCTGATAGGACTCTCCTCTTGCTTATCTGCCTGTCCCATATCTGTCCATCCCCACTCACCCCACCCAAGCTGAAGAGCCTGCAGCCATCACATGCAACTGGGGTCACTCCCAATGTCAGCCTATAGTCCTGCTAATGCAGAACGCAGACATGTGTGCTGGTCTGGGATCAGGTTGGGTTTAGGAGGAACTGTGAAGGGCATCAGAAGGAGAAAGGTTAAAAAGTGAAAGCAGACCTGTGTTGGTACACTTTACACTAAATGATTTGTTCAGTATATATCAGCCTTTATTCATAAACACCTGTATGACTACATTACTTGAGTTTTATGTGAAAATTAGTTGTGATAATGTGCAATCAACACTTTATTAAAACCTTGTTATACAAAGTATAGAGCATGAATTAGTAACCTAAACTCACTTATTTAGATTTAGTTGTCTATATTAGACCTTTAGGTTCTAGTTGGGATCCAGTGACTGCAGTTTATGGCTTTAAATGTTCTATTCAGTGGTGTCTTGGTGTTGATCAGCTGACAGGAAAAAGGGCAGAACAATAAAATAAAACAACAATAATATAAACAATAAAAGAAAATATCTATTATTTAGCAAAAAAGATTCTCCCAATGTCATTTGGAAAGGTTCATTGTTCCTAAAGGGGCTCTACATGGGATGATCTCTCATAGCGAAACACCCTGTTGTAGCATTCAAGATCCAACTGTAAGCAGCCTCTAAGGAACCTTAGTGATAAATGCAGTTCAAGGAGAATAAATGTTCAAATAAAAAGAGAGAAAAATGTAGGTAAGAATTAAAAAATGACCAAAAATCTTGCTTTCAAGTTTCAAAGACAAATAAGCCGACTGAAAAAAGACTAGTTCAAGTGTAAATTTAAAATAGTCTACAAAACACAAGCTTTGATGTCATCAGAACAATGAACTGCATAACAAAAAAACTTAACAGTTCACTTCATGTCATTGTAACATATGCATACATATGCGTAACTATATGTCTTAGACCCAGTGTAGTCAAGGAAAATATTCAGCTTTAGAGAACAAACATACATAAGCAGCCAAAAACAAACATATCTAATAAATTGAGTCATTAGTTTATAACTTTATTTTTGGTTCAATTCCAGGTTTAGCTGGAGTGATATGAAGGCGTGTCCTTCCAAATGTACAGGCACGCTAAAGTCAGGAGTTACTGTTTGGTGGTTGATAGAGGACAGGAATCTGATTGGTTGAAAGGCGAGAAAGGAGAGCCCAGATAAGAGCGAGACAACCCTCGTGTCATCACCATATGCAAATGAGTAAAGGTCATTAAAACGCTGAGGGAAGGGGGATATTTGACAGAACTCTGGGGGGGACGCTGGACAGAATGGAGACACCGAGCCTGCAGACAAATAGAAAGGAAGGAAAGATGACAAGGAAGGTGTCAAGCGAGTGTAATTAAGCTGTGTGTTAACACCTACTTCAAGGGGATTCGAAACAAGTGACCTTAAGGTGAGCAAAGCAACTTGGAGAAGTGAACAACTGGGTGTCAGGATTGGCAGCCAATTAAACTGTTGATGAATTGGGCAACAAGTACGTATGATCTCAATGTTTAGAGAGGGTTTTCTTGTAAGTATCATGAAAAGGACAATTTGAGGTATAATAAGGGAAAGATACTGAGCCTGTTTTTTTCTGATTTCTTCACAGGAATGATCCGGACATTTCTCGCATAAACGCTCTTGAGATCTTATATTGTCTCCTGGACAGGATATCATCATATACTGTAAGTTCATTATGGAGACACTACAGTATAGATGATGTACTATCCAGGACGGCATTCCTCCTCCTGTGGGTTACCTCACACACACACACACACACAGTCGATGATAGAGGGAGGCGGTTAAACCGTTACCATTACTGAGTTTAGTAATGGTAAGGGTTCTCTTGCTTCTTCTCACTGACACCAACCATCGAAGACACCGAAAGGAATTAACTTCATATGAATATTTTGAAAATTTGTACAAAATATACTTCCACGTTATATAACTATATAATTAATTCTTATTTAATTTAATGTAACATAACTTGATGGGGAACTACACACTGAATCTTCTGGAATAGTCTAGATATTCATATTAGTATAAGTGAAATCAATGCATTAATTCAGTAAAAAGTTTATTTTGCATGCAGGCTGTGTTTATGATTGTGTATTTTGTGTATTATGAATGTTTTGAATTAACAATTCAATAGCATGTCAGTAGTAACTACTTTCAGTCTATAAATGTATTATGTTGTGCTTTGGTGAATTGTTCTATTAATTCTCATAGCTATTCGTCATGCATGTATCATACAAGACCATTTCAGGTCATCAAGTTCGATTTTTTTTTATTGGCAACCGAGTATAGCTAATAGCAAATATTATATGCTGTGAATATTATCAATATTGTATGTACTATGTCTCAATAAACACATCCACCTGAATCAATAACTCTCCACATTCTTCAAATCCATATTTTATTTACACACAATATACAGTGTAATATTTTTCCAGAAATAATTATTTTTTTTAAAAAAAAGGCCTTATTGTCAGTGACCTCAAATAACTCGGGAAGAAAAAGGGGGAGAGAGAGAGAGAGAGAGAGAGAGAGAGAGAGAGAGAGAGAGAGAGAGAGAGAGAGAGAGACCTTGCTTTGGGCTAGCTTATCTATGAATTAGCGATCCATCACCATGGCCTGGATAAGAAGTGACTGTCTGCCAGGTTCAACCACAGGGGAGGATACAAGAACAAATGCATCCCGGCCATTTTGTGCCTATTTTAGTGGCAGGTTAGAGCTCCATTAGAGGGGTAATGTAGCCCTGTGGGGCTGCGCCTTTAGTTAAGCTCCAGCAGCTGTGAAAGACAAGCAGGAACTGAGAGAGAGAGGGACTACAAAGAGCTGGCAAAGAGCTAAATAAAATCCTTTGTAGCACATAAATACCTGCAGGGTACAGCTGGTAAGATTACACTATCATATCAGGGATATTACATTAACATCATTATACTATTTTATGCGTATCATGGGTAATAATCAAGTGTTGGGGATTTAAAGGCTACTCTGTATAAGTAACTGATTGGAAGTTGAAATGTATTCCATTAGTAACTGATTCATTTCATTAATTTTCCATATTCAGTACTTCAGTCAAGGTTCAGTCAATGAAAAACATTCAGTTGGAAAAACTTTTGACTGAAAAAGCTGCCCTATTTCACACAAGAATAAGTGCACTACATTTCTGGTCAATGTCTGGTTTTATTATTTATTTTATGTGCTTGCTTTATTTACTTTAATGTCTTTAATTGCTTACTTTATTTACTTTAACTTTTAATGCTTGCTTTAATGTCCTACTGAAAGAACTGACTTCTCAGTAATAAGGTGTTTTTTCATTGCCTTATAGTTTTTTATATTATATATATATATATATATAAAGCAATATTTTTTCCTTTTCAAAAGCATAAGAAGTAAAATAAATTGTGGTAATTCTTTTTTTTAATCCTGCATTTATTTTCTGTTTGTGAAACAAAGTGCCCTGAAATTTAGCCAGAGAAATTTGTATACTGAAGATGTCTTCGATTCCCGTGATATGATATTTTTGCCATATCAACCATCCCAATTACAGTTTTATTACATAATACACAGTTCCAATCAATAAAATGGACAAAATAATGATGATTGAAAGACTGGTCTCTGATCCAGCTGAATGAGAATCTGGGGTCAAAAACAGGTCTGGGCAGCTTGGATAAGGAACTGAGCCCATTAGAGCCAAAACTTCCCCGTGAAGTCTCTCAACTCTGCTTGAACCTCATCAGCAATTCCGACCAGGACACATTTTCAGCCGTTCTGGAACAATGCTGATTTATTCATGATGTATCCCGCTGCTAAAATGAGATTCTGAATAAAGACCTTACTAATAATAAATAGACTCGGGGCTAAAAGTCCTAGGACATGGCAACAGCAGCTTGAGTTCAGAAAGCAGGCTCTGTCCCAAATGTGACTGTTATACACAGAGCTGTGTGAGAGATAAGACAGTTCACATGTTGTCCACGAGACAAACTGACGCCTCAAATAATCGTCTTTGTTAAAGTCTGGACTCCACTCAGGAGTTTTTGCAGATCTCAGTGCAAATTCACCAACAAAAATTTGCAGATCAGAGCTCGATCCACTTCAGTTCTTCAGAGTGGCGGATATTTTCAGCCGCACCTCACACATGAAAGCATTTGTGAGGTCCAGTCCTGCTTCCCGGGCTATTCGAGCTATCAGCTGCCCCCCAGGACCAATCACCATTTTCTGTTTAAAATAATCAGAGAGAAAGAGACAAGAGTGAGGATATGAAAAGGAAAAAAAAAAGCCTGTAAGTACACTAAGCTATCTATAGCTATAGGTCAGTCTTAAAAAGGCAGTAATCCATTTCAGCAAGCACACTTTTACTGATTTTAACATGTTAAAAATGCACGGCTAAAGCAGGAATCTGATAAATATTTAAATAGGAAGGTGATTCAAATGAAAACCTTAGAAGTGCGATTATAAATTAGAATTGAATCAAATTTTTTCTAGAAGAATCCAGACACGCCTTAATCACTGGAACACTTGCACTGTACAAAATGGAGATTATGGAGAAAAATGATAAAATTGTGACTTTTTTTGACATCAATTTGCAACAGTGCAAAAAACAAAAAAGATTTTTATTTGATTCATCCATGTATTCCGGTTTGTTTACATTCATAAACAAGTTTTTTGAATGTTAAATATATTCCATCATTTTCAAAGTATTAGTTGAATAAATTAAACCTATCCAGTGTTTGGTTATTATTCAAACATAGAAACACGAGAGATTAAAGTAAAGTCAACAGCACTGTGGTATAAATTGAATTATTTCAAGGCTTAAAAGCATGGTATTGTCAAAACATTTCTTTCTCGTAGCAGCTGCTATATGTTTTCTGGGTGTCTTGTCCTTGTTTTTACACCCCGGACCATGTAACTGTCTTTTTTGTAGCCAATTTAATTTCAGCTGGCAGGCATAATGGAGCGAGAAAGTAAGCAATTATTTGATATTCATAGAACAGCACCTGCCATAAGCTTTGGGTCCAGCGCAGATTAAATTAAAGAGGCTGACTGCTTACATTACAGCCTCCTCCATCAGGAGAACGCTCTGACTTTTATAAAGCGGGCACACGATACACACAAGCAAATCTAGCTATGAAAATATGACACTATAAAAGTCTTTATTTTTCTCCCAAATGTCGACTTCATTGACGATGGAAAATTTCTCCTTTCTCCAGGTGTTTATTCAAGGTTAAGTTCATTTCAAACCTTGAAACTTTCACACGTCTTTCAAGCATCTGTACATTACAAACAAAACAGTCAGAGAATGGAAACGATGTCTTGAATTGAATTTCTCACCATATGGCTGTCTTTTTTCACATGCAGTTTGACAGATATGTCCAAATTGCCGTTGGCTGTTTCCCTCCAGAGTTCAATGCGCTGCAAAACACACAGCATAGAGATTGTTCCAGTAATAAGAAAATTCCACTGTTCAGTGGGAACAAAATGGTTGTTCAAAGGTGCTTTCTTTTTGCTGAAGGTCATCTTTAATGCTTTAAAAGCAGAGGAAAGAAAGAATGCAGAGGAAAAGAATGAACAGTGGCACAGTGTGTGCATGTGTGTGTGCATGTGTGTGTGTGTGTGTGTGTGCATGTGTGTGTGCATGTGTGTGTGTGTGTTTCTCATGTGAACTCTACCTGGGTCACTGTGTAAGGCACCTCCTGAGGAAGATACTCCAGTAGTTTCTCTCGGATGGTGTTGGTACAGATGTCCTCAGGGCTCTGATCTGTGAGTACCTCACTGTGGTACTGCCACGGACCTGGCTTCGCCTCCACCATCAGATAACTCTGTCAAATCCAATCACATTTATATAACGAGCACATTCTTATTCAGAGTAGGGTGATATGACCCTAAAATATCAATACTGTGATAAATTATTTCTCAGTACACTTTTCTGAGACATTGTGGATATTGTGAGATACTTTTAATAACATTATAACTGTAAATTTAAAATTGTAAATAAAAAAAATAAAATTATAAATAAAAAAACAGGCTTATTGCTCACAGATTGCTAAGCTGCCTGGACTGTCATGAAGTATGAAGAAGTACTTGATAATTGTTGTTTTTTTTCCCCACAATATATAACTCAATGTGAATGTGAATATATGTGCTTATGTTGCTCACAAACTGGGCATGGTGTTTCATTAAAAATAAAAAAAAAAAATAAATGTATTTGTACTTTTTAATATTTAAATAAATAATAGTTTTTTTTTATTTATAATTTTATTTTTTTATTTACAATTTTAAATTTACAGTTATAATGTTATTAAAAGTATCATTATCTGTAAAACACTATGTTATGATCTTACATGCTATAAAAAATAAAAAAAATTAGACGATGACCAAAAAGGGGAAAAAACAAACAAACAAACAAAAAATATGATTATGGGAATAACTTGGGCAGTGTGATAAAGAGGAAAAACTTTAGCTATACATGATTCACTCAACAGGATTTCTTTTATTAATATCTCCACAAGTGATTACTTGTGCAGCTATTACTTTAATTACATGCTCCAGTAGTCATGTGGCAGCATCGTTACTTCTTACATCAAGCAGATTGTAAGTGCTTTGACAAATACAAGTACGATCTAATTAATTAGCCGCACACTACTAAACATCATTCTGCTGTTCTTTTTCAAACTGCCAATCTTTTTTTCCTATATAGACAGATATAGCATAATGAAAGCTGATTAACAGTTTACATGTGCTGAAAAACCTGATTATCATAAATCTTAAACTTTCCAGAAATTGGTTAAAGATGCTCAGATTATTATGATCAGGTTATTTACAATCAGTTGTCCCACACAAGGTCCAATATAAGATTTCTTGTAATCTGATTATGGTTTTAAGGTAGTGCACTATACTGTTTACATGAGCACTTTAATAATCTGGTAACTGCCAAAATCAGATAATGATCAGAGTATTAGAGTATTAGGACATAACAAAATTATGCCATTTCTATAACATTACACCAGTTCATTATCACTTAAATTACTTAAGATACCTGTCAAATATTTATTCGCAGCTTTAGGAATCTTGATAACTTTTGAATCTTGAACTTGCTCATATGTGTAAATTTGGTCACTCTCAATTTTTCAGGCAGTGCTAACCAAGAAATGATAAATCCACAGCATGATCTTTTATCTTTCACACAATCATGTGACCCAGGTCAAGTACATTTGATAAAGAATCAATCTGGTGCCTACCTTCAGTGTCTGCACATCCTCGCCATCTGTAGCACACATCATGAACACGTCCTTGAAGTGTGGCCATCCTTTACGGCTCTTCAGGGCCCTCAGCTGCTCTCTGCTCAGGCCTCTTAGTAGCTGATTGTCTGGGTTTGGCATTTGCTCTTCTCCATTCTGCACACCTGGAGTCTTTTCCATCTGCTTCTCCTGTATTTCCTTCTTTAGCGGCTTCACTAAGCTGCGCACTTTCAGCCTCTTGCCGTTCACAATACCCTCAGTCAGTTCTGCAGTAATGTCCAGCAACAAGGGTTTGCTCTTTAGGAGGTCCACCTATATGTGTGAGAGACATGCCCAAGCATAACATTACATAAAATAACTGCTAGTTTTTATAGTGACTACATTAAATTCATCCTAATGCTTCATTTCATCAGGGATACTGTAGACGTCTACCTAAGAACTGTTGCTGTAAATTCTTATTCACTATAGGCTTATACTGAACATCCTTTCCTTAAGGTTGTCCAAGGTCTTCTGGGAAAAGCCATCAGATGTCAGTAGATGGTTTCAGGTTTTGACCAGTGTTTTTGTGGCAGTAAAATGTGTCTACTTTACAAATACATAAACAATTTACCAAAACAGCGTTGGATATATTTATATATGAACAAATTGTAAAAAGGAACAGTGAGCCAGCTGCATTAATCAGGTTACCTTATTGAGGACGAGGACAGCAGGAATATGTGCATTCAGGGCCAGACACTTCAGCACCTCAAAGTCCAGCCTACCGCGAGTCCACTTTTCTGACACGTCCACCAACACCACCACTGCAGATTTAAGCAGATATAATGCCTATTTATGATACATATGGCAGTGGTCTATTTGAGACATTTGGATTATCAGGTGGAAATGTGAAATGTAACAGACTATTCTTGGGAAGATCATATGCCATTTTAGGAGCACTTTAAATGTCACCTTAAGAAACCTAAAAATCTGTTTCAGAGATTTTAAAGATCATAGCGGTTTCAGTGCGCTAAGTAAGTAATACAACACTTGGGCGCATGCTGGTATAGGAAAATAATCAACAGCAGAGTGGTGTGATGCAGCTGACACAAAGCCGAGCTGCTATTATCGTCCCAACGTTTATTATTTTCCTATAACCAGCATTTTATTCCTCTTATACCAGAGCAATTTGTCAACAATGACATTTTTTTTATTCATTAAAGAACGTCGTATCATACTTTTTTGGCAGTTTATAGTTATGTTTAATGGTGTGGAACACCTGCAAAACAAGCCAGCTCCTGTCACGGCTTACGTTTTAGTAGATATTTAAAAAAAAAAAAAAAAAAGTAATTCCCCTCACCAGCTTCTCTTTTTTCTCCTCTTTAAGTTAATAAGACAAATAAACGCAGCTTATCATGCCACTAATAAACCACAAAAAACCGTCCTGAAGAGCTTCCCTTGTTATAGAAAATTTAGGAACTCTGACCTTTACAACATTAGTAGAACAACTGAGTAGAATTCAGAGTAGACGTTACCTAGATCAGCCTGTTGTAATGATTTCAGTGGATCCACAAGAAAAGTCTTTTCCAGCTGATGTCTGTGAACAACAGGAATTAGATGGGGGCGTTGTTAATGCAATACAATTGTGCTGAAAAGAAGTTTACAGTGAAATTGTTCATTAAGGTCTAACAAGGAACCACAGACAACTCCTGAATGAAATCACACACAATACCCACATTTCCAATTACTTACAATACAATGACTCTCATAAGAACTTTTCCTAAGTAAGAGCATTTTCTCTCAAAAACATACCTTTTATTACTGGCACCTCTAAAGGATACTTAAAATGAGTGCAAAAAAAATGTTCAAACTTGTTCTCAGTCTACAGAAACCCTACTGTTTCACACAAGTAAGATCACTTCCTCATACTCACCTTGCTTTTGGCACAAAAGAGTTAGAGGGTGCCAATAATTCCAGTTCCAATACTATTTCAGATCTAATCTAATCAAACGCATTTTCAGCATTAAAATGTACCTTTTAGCTTTAGATGGAGTAGTGAGACCAGGCGTATCCAGCAGAATCTGATATTTAAAAAGAAAACAAATACATGATTTTCCTATTTGTTTTGTAATGACATAATACACATTTAATCCAAATTAAACACAGAAATCATAATATCTTTTCCTCCATAATGTGTCTTTCCAGTGAAATAGGATCACAGTTTAGAAATGTCATTGTATTTTGATTAAGGATTACAGACCAAAAACAAAAATTTACTTTTAGGATTGAGAGGAATGAATTATGAAAATGTGTGTGTGTTTTTTAACAACGCAATCACTTACAATCTGAGTATTGTCCTCTGTGATCACCCCAAGTGCACGAGATCTCGTAGTATGCACTTTCTGGGAGGTTGCAAACAGCTGTTTTAAAGGGACAAAATATGAGAATGTTTCATGATCATTGAAAATTATCACTTCAAGAAAGTAGCTAAGGATTATAAAAACTGCACCTTTTTGCCCAGGAGCTGGTTGGTCAGTGTTGATTTCCCTGCATTTGGAGCACCGATTATAGCCACTCTTAAAACCTTTGGATTTTCTGGTTGATCTGGATCTTTCAGCATCAAGGAAAAGTGCTCAACTAAAAAAAAGACAGAATAAAGACAAAATTAACACACACACACACACACACACACACACATATATATATATGGATGGGTGGATATGTAATGGGATAATAGATGGATGGATGATATGTAATGAATAATGGGATAATGTAATATTATAATGGATGGATGGATGGATGGATGAATGAATGTGTAATGGGATAACTGATGGATGGATGAGTATTTAACAGGATAATGGATGGATGGATGAATGAATGAATATGTAATTGGATAATCAATGGATGAATGAATGTGTAATGGGATAATTGATGGATGGATGAGTATTTAACAGGATAATGGATGGATGGATGGATGGATGAATAAGTAATAAGATAATGGATGGATGGATGAATGAATGGATGGGTGGATGAATGGATAATATGCAATGGGATAATGGATAGGTAGATGGATGATATTTAATAAGATGATGGATGGATGAATAAATGGACGAGTAGATGAATCGATGATATTTCAATACTGATGAATGGATAGATGAATTCACACTGAATATTAGCCATAATTACACATACAGCTGAGTGCAACACAGCGTATCTCCCATGTTCTGGGTAGAACATATATGTACCTCCATTAGAGAATTTAATTAAAAAAATTATTTAAAAAAATACATTCAAAATGTTTGTGTGTCCTGCAACAAGACAACATTACAAAATATACAGCAATAAATAAATAAATAAATAAATAAATAAATAAATAGAGGATGATAACTCCAACCATTGAGAGAATCAAAAACCTGTTCAGAGAATATGAAAGATATTGGACACAGTTATAAAACATAGAGTAGGCATAAACATTCACAAAAGGAGAGGCAAGCTCTTATTATTTAGATTTTTTATTTCATTATTAATATCTTAACACACTATTTGACCTTGTTGTTGCTTAATGAGGCAACATCTGTGACACTTCAGATATAAAGTACTTCTGTCTTAAGGGGATGCAAACTTTTGCACTCAACTGTAAACACTGTTATATTACATCACAGTGCTCGAGACCACCATGGTGGAAAACATCAAACAGAACACAGTGTGAATTAAGTGAAATCCAACTTTATGGCCAAATTACTGTCAGTCTGTAAAGGAACCATGCACTTGAGATCAAACACCTGTTTTTTTGTGTAAATTGCCCTTTAGAGACGGCAGACTGGGGATCAGGACCAGGATCGGGATTACCTCTATCCGGGGGAACAGCAGCGTGAGCCGGGGAGCCTGCAGGATTCTCCGCAAAGCCGAGCGTACGTTCTTTCAGCAGTCTGTCCAGAAAAACCTCGGTGGTGATGAAACAGGCGGGAACAAAGCGAAACACAGTGTTCCTCACTGCACAGCCACGATGAGCTGAAGAAGACGAGATTTCAGAAACCACTAATTCAACTCAAGCAACCGTTATTAGGATTTTTATAACACCCTTCACTATTAAACTGTCTAAAAAAAAAAACCCAGAATAATAAAAACAGGAAGGCACAAAAATAAATATGCAATATACAGAATATACAGAACAGCTGTCAATTATGAGAAACAGCATACAAAATAGCTGAGCAATAAAACTGCAAGCAGACAAGGGAATATACATTTCATCATTTTTTTAGGGTTTTGCCAATTTGTAGTCACTGTGGAGAAAATCGAATGCACTCCTGAAATCCCACAATCCACTACGACAATTTAGAGTCCAAACAATGTACGCTAAAGGGTACACATTACCCATAATTCACTTTGATGTTTGTTAGGAATAGGAAGCGTGGCAGCAAATACAACATGTACCTAACATTGGCACGTATTGTCTCATTGTTAAGTCATTCCTCAAGCCATCGCCTGATAGAACAGCAAGCTGCTATTGCAATTCCACATATACGGTTGGATGCGATACACCGTTTGACTTGTAAGATCACTTTCCCTTGCAGCACAGTGGTTTTTAGGAAAGTCTTATTAAGACATGTATTAAATGTATAGTAGTAACAACACCACCAACAGGAAAGTACAGTATAGAACAATTTAAGATGAAATATAAAACCAGGGGATTTTGTGCACTTTGCACTACTTATAGTTCTTATCCTGTCTGATTACAGCGAATGAGTTTAATCCAAACCTCAATAACTCAGAAACAAGTAAGCCTGTAAATAAAGTCAGCTTGGACCTCATGTGTACTGTTAGTGTAAAGCTCAGGAATAGAAAGCGCTATGAACTGTATACATTTGACTAATGCTTATGAAAGAAATCTGTACTGATGAGTTCCATTTAAAAGTATTTTATAGTTAAAGGAATCTCTGGTTCTAAAATGTTTGCGATCCCCTGCTCTAAATAACAGAGCTGACTCTCTATGAGCTTAGATTCATGTGAAACAACAGTTACAATGCTGGAGTTTTTTATTTATATGTCAGTGGATTGGAAAACATGTTAAAAAAAACAGAAACTGCTATCCAGTGTTTCAGTTCAATCCCGGCCCTGATGGTGATACTCATAAACACTAATAAAATTAAAAATAAATAATATAAATTAAAAACGTTCAGCACAACATTTAACATCTTTAGAAAGTTTAATCATGTCTATGTGGGAAAACAGGACTTTTTTTTTTGCTTAATTGAATTTGCACTTATGGATATGGAATTTGGCTAGTAGGACAGTAGATTAATGATAAAGCACCAAACAAAATTTCCTCTTTGAAAGAAATGACTGTATTATATACATGAGTATAAATGAAATGAAGCATGTAACACCAGGATTTTTCAATGCCAGAAGACCAAATGGACAGAAAGGAATGCAGAGGGATTTAAAAAAATTAAAAAAATTAAGCAACTAATATCTAACTCCTTTATAAATCTTACAAGTAATGACTTTATTTATTAAAATGAGAAACAATCTGAATGTGCCTTTTAAAGAAATCTATAAACAGCAAACTATTTACTATAATCAGGGCATAATTTCAACTATAGCATTGCAGAATTATACACAGATCAGCCACAACATGAAAACCAGTTCTTGAAGTATATGTGTTGGAAGCAGAAAAAATGGGCAAGTGTAAGGATCTGAGTGACTTTGACAAGGGCCAAATTGTGATGGCTAGACGACTGGGTCTTGTGGGGTGAAAACGGCAGGTCTTGTGGGGTGTTCCTGGTGTGCAGTGGTTAGTACCTACCAAAAGTGGTCCAAGGAAGGACAACCGGTGAACCTGCGACAGGGTCATGGGCTCCCAAGGCTCACTGATGCACGTGGAGAGCAAAGGCTAGCCCGTCTGGTCCAATCCCACAGAAGAACTACTGTAGCACAAATTGCTGAAAGAGTTAATGCTGGCTATGACAGAAAGGTGTCAGAACACCACAGTGCATCGCGGCCTGATGCATATGGGGCTGAATAGCCGCATACAATGGGCACATGAGCATCAGAACTGGACCGTGGCACAATAAAAGAAGGTGGCCTGGTCTGATGAATCACATTTTCTTTTACATCATATTGACGGCCAGGGGTACGTGTGCCTTGCTTACCTGGGGAAGATACAGTACCAGGATGCACTATGGGAAGAAGGCAAGCTGGCGGAGGCAGTGTGATGCTCTGGGCAACATTCTGATGGGAAACCTTGGGTCCTGGCATTCATGTAGATGTTACTTTGACACATACCACCTACCTAAACATTGCTGCAGACCAAGTACACTCCTTCATGGCAACGGTATTCGCTAATGGCAGTAGCCTCTTTCAGCAGGATAATGCGCCCTGCCACACTGCAAAAATTGCTCAGGAATGGTTTGAGGAACATGACAAAGAGTTCAAGGTGTTGATTTGGCCTCCACATTCCCCAGATCTCAATCCGATCAAGCATCTGTGGGATGTGCTGGAAAAACAAGTCTGATCCATGGAGGCCCCACCTCACAACTTACAGGACTTAAAGGATCTGCTGCTAACAGCTTGGTGCCAGATACCACAGCACACCTTCAGAGGTCTTGTGGAGGGTGAAGGATCAGAGCTGTTTTAGTGGCACAAGTGGGACTTACACACTATTAAGCAGGTGGTTTTAATGTTATGGCTGATCAGTGTATACCTGTTGAACTTGTGCAGTAAGTCCAGTGTTGTTAGTGTGTTGGAGTGTGTTGCTCTCTGTCTCATACACACCTGTCCTCAGACGCAGTGGCGCAGTTTCCATCGACAGCACTTTGGAAAAGCGCAAAGTCCTGCACAACAACGACTCGCACATGCGCAGTGCCATGTTTTACAACCGCCTTCGGGTCTCAGACGCGAAAATAACGAGTAAGCTCTGTACTTGGAAACACAGTTACACAAGCGAGGTGATTAGGCTGTGTAGTTTTGTGGACACATGCACACAGGGCGCAGCCATGATGCTTCTGCCAGAGAGTCAAAGAGCGCGCAAAGAGGAGCCGCAAACCAACCGCAGCTTAATGCGCATGCGCCACCTACTGGACAAGTGGACTTGAAGTCAAGTCATGTGAAATTATGGCACAATTACTGCACATAAACATTTCTATTACATCCTGCACGGATGCATATATACTGTCTAGGAATCCATGGTTTCAGGGCAACCTTTCAAACTCTTTAAGTAAAAAAATTCTATATGATAGCATAGATCTTGTGTATACATTTGCAAGCTATCGCTAGCATGCATACTGCAAAACAAAAATCTTTCATGACTGAAAACAGTTTCTGATTGACACATTTTGCAATTTAGCATTCATTCATTCCTTATCCTGGTCAGTGTCCTGTTGGATCCGGATCATATCCTGGGAACACTTGCTGTGAGTCAGGAATACACGCTGAACTGGACGCCAGCGCATCCCAGGACACCACGTGCACACACACATACACACCTAGGAGCAAATTAGCATAGATAATACACCTCCTAGCATGTTTTTGAGAGAGGGGAGGAAACCGGAGAACCCAGAGGAACCCACACAGACAGTAAAATAAGCTCAGGAGCTGTGAGACGTCAACGCTTCATGCTGCACCACTGTGCCACCCATGTGCAATTTATTTAAAAGGGAAAAAAAAAAGAACAAAGAAGTCAAATAATGAATTGTGAGTCTATCATCTAATGAGACAATAATCATAAATGTAAAACAAAATCAAAGATACTGTGACAAGAACCAAAATAAAATTTTGTCATGACCACTCCTCATACATACATGTATAGGACCCCAGTCTTAGAACCACTGTTCTGCTTTTTTCTTTCTTCCTATTTATTTGCTTGCTGCTTGCTGTGCTTGGACTCTCTTTTTGTTGCCATAGACTCTCCATTATATGAGATGACAGATTGCAAGCTACCTGATATCCTTCATCCTTCCCACTGAAGGTGTGTTTTCCACACTGTGTATGATGTTTATGATGGCCATCAGGAAAGCACATCTGCTCTCCCTGACTACAGTACACATGAAAATACCATCAACAAGCTCAAAACTTCTCACTCCCTCAAAACACAGAAGCGTTTCAACGTGTAGACACATATACCCTCGTGGAAAAATTGTATGCATGTATTTCATGTGATCATATTTCGTCACACGGGATTATGTGAGTAATGTATGATCACAAATGTATGAAATACATGTTAAAGTGTATTTTAACATGTTATGCCCTGAAATTGCACATGTGAACCCAAGTAACCTGACATCATCTGAATTGTATGTGATGAATAAAACCACAGTCCTATATGTGGAAAATTAGCGTGATGATAAATCATTGGGGTTAGCGGGGGAGGAGGGATATGGGGGTAATCGCACATTAAAATCAATTAATTATGTGTAAAAATATCACATGTGAAGATAAATCAATTATGCAAAAAAATCACACATGAAAAATGAATCGTATAAAAATATCATAAGGAAATGAATGAAAAATGTAAAAAAAAAAAAAAATCATAAAATTAATCCTATGGGGAAAAAAATCACATGTGAAAATAAATGAATCTTTTTTTTTTTTTTTTTTTTTTTTTTTTTAAAAAAGCAGGTGGAAATAAAGAGTGGAAAAATCACATGAAAAATAACTGCATTATTAAAAAAATAATAAAACTTGTGAAATTAAATAGTGAAAAAAAATCTCATAAAAAATGAAACATATAAAAAAAAATCACATGAATTTGAATCTTGATGAATCTTTTAATAACCACATGTGAGAATAAATTTGTAAAAAAAAAAAAGAAAAGAAAAAAAAGAAAAAAGTGAAAATAAATGAATCGTGTAAAAAACTCACACATGAAAAACAAATTAATTGTGAGTAAAAAATCCTGTGTAAAAAAAATATATCAAATGAAAAATGAATCATGTGTAAAAATCACATGTGAAAATGAATTAATCTTAAAAAACAACATAGAATAAATAAGAAATAAATAATTAAAGAAACATGCACCACATCTGAAAAACCCACATGTAAAAATGTGTTAAACACACATACATGTACACACACACATGCACACACACACACACAATTTCTCCTCCCTAGAACTTTCTCCACATAAGCACTGCACACAAAAATAGCTGAGAGCACAAAAGAGTTTCTTGTGAACTTTTATTAACAGCTTCAAAACTCTCCCTCCTTCTCAAAGGCACTATTTTAGGGGGCAGTATAATCATCTTGTGGTTTTAAAAATACCTTTCAGCAAAAAAAAAAAGGTCACAAATGCCACACCATTTCTCGTACAACTCTGACTTCCGGGGAAATTTGTTGTGGTTGAATAAAATATAACTCTATACTTTATGGGCCTTGTGCTAGGACAAAAAGCTTTTCCAGTAGAGAGTCACCAATATGAGTGTGATTTAGTGCATGGCAAGGCATTGGATCAGGGCAGGAAAAATGCTCGTCTTGACAAAAGAGAGCAGCAATTTGAGATGAACAATAGCTGGCTGAGCCCTGCAGTCCGTGCTGCCGCTGCTTCTGTTGCTGTTGGTGTCATTGTCATTTAGGAGCTGTGGGTGCACAGAAACTGCTGTCATGTCAGATATTTCAACAGACCTCATCTCCTCTTCCTGGCTGTGAGAGGCGAACACACACACACACATACACACACACATGCACACCCATCAGGCTAGAAGCAACCTGCTGTTCCTGTGCCATTTTTCAACCTTGCTGCAGGGGAGGAGGAACAACAGAGTTGATGAAACGCCGAGCGCCAGGGACAGGAGCGCAGGGACGCAGACAGTGCATTCTCGCTCTGATCCATTACGCGTGATTGCTGCCCAGCGCACAAAGCCACACAGCTGGTACATCCTTTGTGATGCCCTCATCAGCAAGCTTTTAGAGGGATAATTTTAAAAAAAACACTCACAGGTCACATTTGGCTGCCCCGAATCTAAATTCCTGCTCTGATTGGTGAGAGAAAAAGAGGGAGAGGAGAAGGAGGACAAAAAAAAATTCATACTCAATCTAGAACTGCAATCAATATGACTTGTCTGTGAAGTGGATCGATAATACATCCCCACCAAAATCGTCAATCATGCCAGAGCTGGATATAAAAATCGTAATTAGGAACACCGTTCCTAAACATCCTGTATTGACATCTCCAAGGGCTGAAGAAAGACACCATTCTGCGTCATTAACTTTGTATTATTGCCTGATGGAGCCAACTGCTGAGTACTTCCCCTCTGCTTGACTATAAGTTGTCCTTTTTTTTTTTGCTGAAACTAGGATCTGTTTCCTGAAGCCTAACTGTACTTCCTTTAACCGTTAAAGCTGGTCTGTAATTCTGATCTCTGATTAAAGTAAAGGACGACTTGAAAAGATCAAGTGTGACCCTTTTTTAACTTGAGGGATTGCAAAGCTGTGAATGAGCTTATCTTCATGCATCAGTGATGGACATAAATTTGGCTTTATTGTCAGCGAAAAAGATAAACAGCAGACTGCAAACTATCAAGCCGATGCTGATGTGACAATGGTAAGGATGGATTCTTCGGTCAATGAGAGAGTACAAGCCATCAATTGAGAAGTATTGATTTCTATATGAGGCAATGTTTAACCATGACGGAGACACATCACTTTACATCACGTACCACTGGCAGCAGAACACATTAGAAAGCCAAATGCATTTTCACACACGCTTTCACCAAGTTACAATCATTTGCTCTGCGAGTCAGGATTTTTTTTTTTTTTTTTTTTATGTCAATGCCACATAGACGGCAGGTGTGGGCATGTAATGAGCCAATTTATCTTAGCTGTCACAGAAATTTTAGACTCTGGCCAAAGATTCATGCTCCACAATTGAGCTCTCTATCAAATCATAAAACATACTGACATCATTGCCAGTGTATATTAGGGATTTAGATCCATCAGGGGGCCTTGGAGGTAATAAATATTCATTACTTTTCAGTTGGAGGCATGGTGGCAAAGCCACAGCCCACGGCCCAGGGTCCCTGGTTCTGTCTGTGTGAAACTTTGCATGTTCTCCCCGTTTCCGTGTGGGTTGCCTGCGGGTTCTCTGGTTTCATCCACGCTCTCAAAAACACTTCGCATGTTCTTCCTGTGAGAATGCTCTCAAAAACATGCTGATAAGTGGATTGGTTACAATCTATTGTTCCAAGGTATGAATGAGTGTGTGCATGGTGCACTGTGATGGACTGGCGTCTCATTCAGGATGTTTTTACACTTCCTGGGATTAACTCAGGATCCACCATGATCCCGATCAGGGTAAAGCGGTTATTGATGATAACTGAATGAATGAATGAATGAATGAATGAAAATTTCAGTTTGTCTATGTATGTTTCCAAGGTTTAACTCATACTTTTCATGAAATCTCTGCACACCCTCAAAGACCATAGTAATAAATACTCTATTAAAGCTTTATTCACTATACACAAAGCAAGATCTTGCATTAAATTATTGGCTGTAAGTGCAGTTGATATTTAGTCACTGTAAATTAAACATATAAAAAGCTAATGAGAAATAATTGCATGACTAATGATGCCATTTTTCTGTTCAGGCGACGTCGAGACACACCTGATCCTTTAAGCGACTAAAATCATGCCTGATTTTCTCAGGCAGGGGGCCGCTCTGCGCATGCGCCGGAAGTTGCTGCCGCAGACAGCAGCAGTGATTCGGCAACGCAGGAAAAAAAAAAAAAAAAAAAACACCACTACCCCAAATAATAAACTATCACCATGTTTTGAGCCGCGCGCACTGCTGTTGTCCACAGAGAGTGAGTATTTTCTTTGCATGTGTATATATTACAGAGTGATTTATTAAATTAAAAAAAAAAAAAAAGTGGTCGCTCGTGCTTCATCCATTTCAATCTTAGGAAAGCAACAAAGGAGTCAGCGCTTTCTATTAGGTTACCTTATGCTGCCTTCACGTGCTCTCTCGGGTTGGTGTTATTTCCCATTTACCCAAGCTGTAATTATGAAGTCTGTGCAATCAAAAGCACCTTAACCTTCTTATAACTATTTTATATCAACCCTTCTCATTGTAAATGATGAAATATTAGCTATTTTATATGCATTAATATGCGACTGGTAAAAGGAACTTGTATTTATATAAAAATAATAATAATTACTTAGAATTAGACACAGAAACTGAGTTTTTTTCTATCACAATGAAAGGATAAAGGTTAGTAATAAGTCAGGAATTTGGTTATCATGTTCTACTTGTAATTATGACATGTACGGATGCTGATGTGTAACTTTGGAGCCGAAAACTGATGTTTACGATAATTCAGGTAGCGCATGAAGGCTGCATGAATACTAGAAAGCTGGACCTAGCATGCTAGCTAACTCGCCGCATTAAAACTATAGAAATAAATTGTGTACAGTTAAATGCAGTGAATGTTTGGGGTTATTCTTGCACAGTTTGTTGGTTTTTGGTGTATTGCTTGAGAAGAAGTGTGCGAATAAGCCAGTTGTGTATCAGTCACTTGGGTTGTTACTGTTTTAAAACATGGTTTGCTATACTATTAATTAATGCTATTTCCAGGTGAAACGTTACAGCCGACCTTTTTGGCTTTATGTTTTATGAAATGCATTTATAATATTAATGTTATATTTACATAAACAAATAAGACAGATAATGCACAATGCACCTGCATGTATATGTATACAAATGTGCAAGGTGCATGGGCTATGTAATCTAATTATATAATTGTTAGTGTGCTATATAATCTAATTATTCCTTATGCCTTGTAACTTCTTATTTTTGTTTATATAAAGAGTCCTAGTCATTTTATATGCACGCAGTGTGGTGCACTGTTCTGTGTTGTTGCTACTGTAACACAAGAAGCAATTCTCTCTGGATCAGTAAAGCATCCATCCATCCATCCACTCATCTGTTCATCCATCCACCCATCCATACACCTATCTATCCACCCATCCATCCACTCATCCGTTCACCCATCCACCTATCCACTTATCCATCCATCCATCCATCCATCCAATACTCCTGGACAGAATAATATTTGCTAATTAATTCTCCTAGACAGCATCATTTGCTAATTGCATAATGTGTTTAATCCAAAAGGGTTTGTCCTTTAGGCTGAAATGCCTGTGAATTAGGCAATATTTCTGGAAGTGTTAATCAAACAGATTCATTTATCTCAGGTCCAGGTTGTCAGGCTCACTGCAGGGCTCAGGCTGTGCCCAAATAAAGTCGCGTTCCGTTTTCTGAAAAGCATTCATCCTCATGACCTTTGCTGAATATCAGAGCTGTTGTTTCAAAATGTCACTGTGGATGTTTGTGCGGCGTGTCTAAGCTCTGTGTTTTGACAGCAGAATAGCTGGAAAGTTAGAGATTTGCACATGGACTGAATAGCTGTTTGGCTGAATCCGTAATTGCATGAGTTGTATGGATGCTTAATTCAGCAACTGCCAGTATGTGATTAGTGACTGCAGATGCATTGCTGTTCATTCGAGTTATTGGGGTTGTCAGGTGAGTTGCAACTGCAATGCTGCAGATTGGATACTGTATTGCATTGTTTTGTTATTGCATGCAACACATAGGCTACAGTATATTTAATTTATATCACGGGATAAGGATAAAGTTTATTATGGTAATAAGATGGTAAAAGTCCCTGTCTGATAGACACTGTTTCCAGTCTTTAAATCATGTGCCTTGAATTGTGAGTGCAGAAATGTGATTTATGTCGCTGCGCCCTTTGCGACAGTAGATTGAACCTTTTATTAGCCTCACGCGCTGTTACAAATGAAAAGGGGTCGGCAAGGTAACAAAGGGTTGACGTCATGGATCGCATCCGGCCGCATGACTTTCCTCCCCTGAAGCTCCGCCTCTTTTTCACGAAGTCGCCAATAGGATTGGCGTAACGCACTTCCGCGTCTGACCGTCGTCCAATCGGAGTGAGCGCAGAGTGAAACTTCCGCGTTGATGTAAACGTATGGGCCGAGTTAAGTGACTGAAGTAGCAGTGCAATAGTCGCTGTTGCCTGTGCTGCCGACCGGATCCGGTTTAGCCGCCTGCTCCGCTGTGGACGTGCGGATTTCCACCTCTTTCTGCTGCCACACTTTGGGATTTTAATCATGCATCCGAGTCCGGTGGATCTGTGCTGAATACACAAATCATCTCATCGTCGAATGCCACCCGTCTGTAATTGGATGGTGGGGTAAGGACCGTGTTTTTGTTGTGGAGCGTTCAGCACAGCCGTATTGTCTGCTCCTGTGCCCATATGTGCTGCTCTTCTCTGGGGCATTTTCCTAATCAGTCGACGATTTTGGTCCTTTTTTGCGCGTTGTCATGTTGATGTGCATGGTGAATTATTATTATTTTTTTTAACTAAATTTTTTTTTATTGATTTGCTCAGGGCTAATTACTGAAATCAAGGCACATCATCTGTTTTTCCAGAGAATGCACTGTAAATGATCGCAGCCTGTAAAAGTTATGTAGACTGATGACAGCTGGGAGTGAATAGCTCACATTTCTAAACGACCCCATACTGAAAGTGCTTATGATCCCTGATCACTGTAGTAAGCTGTAAAGTAGGTTATTTGTGCGTCTGTTGGAGAATTTTCTTCTAAATCATTCGTGCTATTTTCCAAACCGCTATCTTTTACTTAAAGGGCTTTCTTTTCGCTGCCAATTGCATACTGTCCATGTTCGCCCTTCCACAGGCCATCAGTAGTTCTTAAAAGTGCGGTTTCTTTTAGCTGAGAGTGCTTATTTGATTTACGGATGGTTTTGCGCATGCGCAAGGACGCTCTTCTTGGTCCGTCCGAAACGAGAGCTTGACATTAGCTCGCTCGAGAGTGCAGTTTCTGTCGTGCCCTACATTTCCAAAGAGTGGATAATTAAGTTTCAGAGCCCTTGTTTCACCAGAAATCCGGTCTCCTGTTCTCAGCCCAATTATCGTGTGCACTCAGGGATCATTTGGACGTCTGGGTGTCACGTTTGTCTTTACTGCGGAAAGCCATTATGTGATTTGGCATTTCAGATTTCAGCCCAAGACAGACAGTCCTCCTAAAACGCCCATGCCTCCTGATTCATTATTTCATACTGTGGTTTGTGAAGAGATTTAGGCTATGTGTGTCCATAGGCAGCTTTCTATTCCAAAGCAAAAACTGTTATTGATGGAGAAGCCGGGACCTTCTCCATCAAAAAAAAAAAAAACTTCCATAAAGCCTCTTTGACCCATAGTGGGTGTTTGAAAGCTTTTAAAGGCTACATCTTACATACTAAAAAGAGCATATCTGAATCCTGGAAGTGCCTTCTCCAAACCAGCGGTTGAGTAACAATGAGATCATTATGAGCCCACACAGAAAGAGCCACTATGTTCGGCGGTGCCTGACTGCCGAGCACTACAATACAAGGCCACCTACTAATGCATGTGCTAATTGGTGAGCGCCTCCACGTCCGCGCGCTAAGGGCTCGTGGCTGAGTTTGTCTTTTAAGTGCTTTATTATGTTTAATTGACCTGCCTGCGTAAAGCATAACTCGCTGAAGGGGCGCATAAAGGGAGCGCAAGCTCATTTCTGCGTGTTTGTCATTAATGTTGTTGGGCAAAGCTCTCCAAGCTGGCAAAGCTCTTCAGTAAATATTAATTAGAGTCTTTGTGCATGTGTCGGTGTAAACAAGGTAGGTTCAGAGTAAAAGGTAGCTGCTAATGTGCACACATGGAACAGATCCCAAACCTGGTAATCTGTCCTTTATGCATGCCATAAATGTATCGCATTTCACTGTGGAGCATTTTGCACGCCCTGCTGAATTCAACAGCTCCAGTTCTCGTATTCAGAATGCGCCAAGGCGAGAAAATGGAGAGATTGATGGAGAGACAGGGCGAGAGTGTTGATACCTTTCTGTCCAAGTGATTGTCATTGAGCAGATGTCTCCAATCAAGCCCTAAAAGTTCTGTCTTACTCAGACACAGTGTGTATGAGTGTGTGTGTGTGTGTGTGTGTGTGTGTGTGTGGGAGAGAGAAAATGAAAGCACGCCGAAAGTGTCAGAAGGCCACGATACTCTGCCGTCATGTAATTTTATATTCTGGCAGTTGGATCCTGACCCCTGACAGCGCAGCTCAGAGACAGGTTGTAAATACAGATAGTAATTGCTTAGAGAGGGAGGGAGCGGGAGAGAGGCATCGAGAGGGAGAACGACGGAGCGAGAGAGAGCCAGGGCAAATTAGTTTCAGCCCCATCACACAAGATAAGTGAATTTGAGACTTTTTAGAGCTCTGAGAGATGAGCTGAGCACCCTCAGAATGGACTGATTAGGAGCAAGGGGCAGGTCACGCCACAGACTATAGGCTCATTCATCACAAAATTACATCCTGCCAATACAAACTAGCAGCACTTTGTACAGAAAAAAGCAACAAAAAAAATGAATGCAGAAACACACACTGCTGCTAAGGAGTAGGCTAAAAAGTGTTGACTTATAGCTGCCACGCACCCTGTCCGAGTAACGAGAAGCAACCGAGTAGCTTATCTTCCCAGATTTCTATGTGTAACCATAGCTACAGTTATAGATAGATACTTGGTTTGGATTTGGACTTATTCATTTCTATGCCTAGATGACAGGTGGCTTAATAGTAAAGTGCACAGTGTTTATTGCAGGTCCGAACACATTTTCAGATCCAATCCTCTTACAACGCTGTTGTCTTGACTGCTGCTTGTGGAATTTTGAAGTACTGTGAAAGTCTGGCAAATACATGAATGTCCTTTTAAAACAAGCCAAATTTAAGTGAACTAAAAAAACATGATTTTCAGATGGTGTATTAGTACTATATTACTATTATGGTTGATTCTGATTATATAGGTTGGCGTTTGGGTCAACTTCCTTACCACAGCACGGAAGTCAAAATTTTCCATTTAAAACAGAGACTTTCTCAGTATTCTGTATAACACTGAATTAGGAAGTGAGTTTAAATATGAATTTAGGTTGTGAAAGTCACAAAATATGTTCACCGAGTTTGAAATTATGTTTAATATGCCCATCATTAGATGATGAAACTTTTACCTCAGAAACTGTCTGCTGAGCCAGCTAGCGATGTTGGCTAATGCTGGTGAATGAAAAGCTAGTGATAAATTAGCTAGTTGTAAACAAAATAATTTGGATTGTTATGACATTTTGATAGGTTTAGTTACTGTTAATTAAACTGTTGATGATATGACAGTTAAAAAGTCAAGAACGACACTAAAATCTCATATTTGTGTTTACAAATAAACAAATGTGACAAATGTGCGCTAAATCACTAGCAGGTAACCCATCGGTAGCTGTTAAGCATGTCAGGAGAACATGGGGGCATTTTTAATGACATAAACAGATGTGTGTAGATGTCTTTAGACCATTTTAGTGATTTCTTTGGAAGTAAGAAACATTTTAGACGATTTATTATTTCACATGTGTGGGTTTACTGGTTTAAATGACAATATAAACAGTTGTTTATAGCTTAAAAGCCCAGACAAACAAACAGCACTTTTCCCCTCAGAGTTGTCCTAAGTGGGTTTTTTTTTTTCCACAGAGGGTTGTATAAGTTTATGGAGCTTGTCGAACTCGCATCTCATAGCTCAAATGTCTAGTGTGTCTGTACCCATATGCACAGCTGTTTTCCAAGTGCGCCATGAGGTGAAGAATGTATGTCTGTCTTTCTCCTTTTTCTCCCCTTACCTAATGGAGTGACAGAGTGAGAGAGAGTCCCTCAGGTTAAACACTGAGCGTTAGCCAAGCCACACACCACACACACAAAGCAGTTAAATGTCATCTATTACACATAGGCAATAAACCTTAACTGCTGGCTCATTCATGTTTCATCCGGATTAGTTCGACTTGTATCTCTTCTTTATTACACAGACACGTCTGCATATACAGGCACACAGTCCCTTACTCAAAAACAGAAGGAAGAAGGTATGAAGCCTTAAGCTTTAATTCCTTTCAGGGGTAGGGTTCATTCACAATAGCTCAGGGGGAACCTGGGAGCAGCGAAGAACCTCAATAGGAACGTTTTGGTGAGGTCAGGAAGTCCGTTTGGTTTTACCGAGGCGGTCTGGACTGGATTACTGGGATAATGCAGCTGCTGGCACTCTCTGTTTGATTTTGCGTTCAGAAGAATGAGTTCATGTTTGTTCTTCCATTGGTGATATCTGGCTGGATTTGAGGCCTCATGTGAGGCACATGTCCATGTGTGTGTTTTTGAAAGATTTTTTTTTTACAGGGGTGTTAGTGTTCAGGTGTGTCTTTTATGACTTTGTGGATATGCTCAAAGCTGTATGAAAATCAGGCGTATGATCAGTTGAGCCACAGAAACATTGTAAAGATCATAAAATGTCATGCGGTTCACTGGTCAGATTCAATCTAACATGAGAACTGCTCTGAGATTAGTCTGTAAGGATGTAAGAAGCTTGAGAAACCAGCAATCTGGGTGAGGCATGATTATGAAACTGCTTTCTTGATTCATGATGGTGTCATTTGTGTAATGCCATGCTTCACTAAGTAGAAATGCAAGCTTTGATTTGCACTGTTTTAAAACTGTATTGTGTGTCTCCATTAGTTTTCAAACAAATTATTATCTGGGAAATATAATAACTTATATTGTATTTTGATATTCGCACATAAGTGCTAACATAATTAAATTGATGTTGTATACAACTATGATTTAATGAATTCTTGGTCTTGTCTTCCCAGCTGTTGAACAGCTGTTGGACATGTTAATAGGACATTTTACCTCAAATTTACCTCAAAGATTTAATATAAGGCATGCGGAAATTTGCAATAATGGCATCAGCTCAGATTCCTAACATTTCTAACGTTACTCGCTAATACCCAAGAACAGTTTTATGGTCTGACCTTGTAACATTGTGTGTATATATGCAGTCCCCTCTGAAAGTATTGGAATGAAAAGGGCCAATTCTTTTGCTTTTGCTATGCACTGAAGACATTTGGGTTTTGAAATCAGAAGATGAAGAGACGATAGATTAGAATTTCAGCTTTCATTTCCTGATATGTACATCTAGATTTGATATAATGAATATCGGTAGAGCTGTGATTTAGCCACGGGATCTGTAGGTAATCACAGCTGTGCCTATGTTCAGTATAACTGCGCAACTGTGTGCGATATTGCTTTTATATAACCGTTCTGCCAAAATTAATATTGAGTAAGTGACATTTCGGACACAATACAGACAACTGTTTTGTTTATTTTTGTTCTGCTAGTGTAAATAGATCCCTGGCTAGCTAGCTCACATTGATTTGTACATTCCCGTTATAGGTTCTTCTGGGGCGTCCCTTCTTCCTTTTCATCTTCATCTGGTGAATTTCATATTTTAAGTCAAAAGTTGTATTCTTGAAAAATATTGTTTGCCTTGACTGCTGATGATGTCGCTAACTCTACGGTACCAACCGTTTTAAACTAGGAAATGGAATTTTACGTGGCGAGCACAGACGGACGGAGTGATACACACAGTGAAATGTCCTAGTGTGGTTATACTAAATATAAGTACTCTTGGAATGCTGCTTGTCCAATCAAATTAGTGGAGCGGAGCTAACTATTGAATAACGTAGAACATGGCAGCTTATGTTTGAACCCACTCATTTTTCACGTGATCAAAACTATTGGAACATGTGACTGACAGGTGATTCTTGTTGCCCAGGTGTGCCATGTTAGATTGTTTAAACAATTAATAGCTCTAAATGTCTACTCTTGGTGTGAGCCCTGGGATTCTCCTATGGAGACTGAATTTGTTGTTAAAAAGGATAAATCATGCATGTATATAGGTATGTATTCTTGCCCAGTGGGACATGTTTATCCCCAGTCTGTCTGTCTTCTCAGATGACTCCAGACCAAGTGATCTGGAAGCAGTGTGTGACGGTCGGATGCCATTATCTCAGCGTGACATGAGATAAGATGGCCGACCGTCTGCTGACCAAACTAATCAGCATCCTCCACCCAACAGTGTGGGTGTTCTGGCCTGACCAGTCAGCATCTTCTTGGGAACAGCGAGTGCGTGATATAGACTGTGAGACGCATCAATACCAGATGCGCCATCGCATTGCTGTCTGCTAGTTCAGTTCATTTCACTGCTAACGAGGGGTTACGGAAGGATGCCATTAGCATGGTGGCACTTTCCTAATTGGCCATTTGCTTTTCTGACTCTTGGGCTGCCAAAATCTCTTGGCAGTAAATGCTTGTGTCAGATACACATCGGCTTTGGATTATCTTGAGTGCAAATCTGTGATCTAGAGTAAAATCTCAAGGCCACTGGATCAAGTGTCTGTAGGTTGACCTGGCATAGCTCTATTTCACTAAATGGAAATGAAATGCAGTCTGGAGATTTATTTACTGGTTTAAAAAATAAGAAATGATGATTCAGGATTGGTTGCACCAACAAGGATTAGATTCAGAGTTTAGAGCTAATCAAGGTTTCGTTGATTTATTATGATTTTAGTTGTGTTGAACCAGTTTTTTTTTTTTTTTTTTTTTTTTTTAACAAATCTGAGATTAAAATCCTAACCTCTGATTATGCCTTGAACTGGGATTAATTCTTACAAATAATGTGATCGGCTATCCTGTCCGCATTTACGTGTATGTATTCGCTTGTACTGGTTTCGGACAGGAAAGGGAAATTTTTAACACTGTGACAGAAAATTTCTTAGCATCCTGTCTTTACGTCTTTACACGACAGTTTTGTTGAAACAATAAATGACGAGTGATTGTCTGTGTGCAGTGTTAGTCAAGTGGCCTCTTCCTGGGAAAGGAGGTTTTTTTTTTTTTTTGGGCTGGTCACATCTACTGAGTGTGCAAGATTAAAGCGAATCCTAAAACGAAATTTAAATCAGTTCATGTAATGAAGCAGAGTTTACAGTAAAATTATATTTAAATGACTTAAATGATTTCTATACAATCCTGATTGTTTTTAAACAAGGCTTAAAGTTTGTTGTAACTGGATTAACTGGATAGATAAACTCTAATTTAATCCAGTTTAAAGCTTAATCTTTTTTGGTCCCACCCACTTTTAGAGCGTTTGTGTCTGAATTCAGTCTGTGCAGGGAGATCATGGGAGATCATGAGAGACTGACCTGTCTATCTTTGATACTTGGCTGCAGTCTGCTCTGTTTCTTTTTAACAACAGTTGCTGGATCAAATGGCCCTGCCGCCCGGTTTGTGCTTTATGCCCCGTGAGTGGGCTCAGTCTGCCATTAGCATCTAATAAGGGCATGCATTGAGTCTATAGAACAAAGACAACATAAAAGCAGTCACATGAAAGTGTGTGTGTGTGCGCGTCTACCTTCTGCTCATATCTTGTACATCTTGTGTCCGGCATTCCATTGTGTGGCTGCCTGGCGTAAGCGAGCTTGTTTAATGCACCGAGATTAACTGGAGCACTTAAGAAGTCGCTCTGAGAGGACAATGGGGGAAATGAAGACCAGGCCAAAGTGACTCCTGCCAAATCAGGGAACAGGATCCGAGAGCACAAAAGGGTGAAGTCGGGTTATAGGAGACAGGCGAAGACACTTGACAAAGCCAGAGAAAGAGAGACAGCCTGTGGTACAGTACATTCAGCCTGTTGTTGAAATTTCATCATCGCAGGCTCTGCTCCATCGCTCATAAATGCTCTTTGATGAATGATTTCTGCCCCTGGGCCAGCACCCACCACAAATCCTTGTGATTGGCTGGCTTTTTTTCTAGCACCTGTCCCCACTGGCTGCTGTGATCCCCTCAAGTTCTATCCACTATCTGTCGGCACTCTGTCGGCGCTGAAAAAAAAGTTGCTGGGATAAAGTAATTCAAAAGCCGAATGCGCCTAACCAGAAGTCATGACTTGCTTGTGTTTTCGGGTTTTTTTTGTTCCCGTCCCCTTTTGTGTCCTTTCAACCTCTCAGGCTTCAAGATAAGGGCTGTGGAAAGTTCTGGCATTTTGGGAGCAAAACATAAGCACCCTTCCTTTGTGTTATCTTCTGTGTGCTGAATATCTGTTAACACTGAGCATATTAGGAGAGTTATTCCCTCTCTCCCCCTCTCTTTCCCTCTCTCTTGTCTGATATACGAGCTGGCTTGTCTGAGCAGACCTTCAATGAGTTGTGAGTGCGTGAGAAGTCACTCTGGTGTTGAGTGTTTGGACGCCAAGGATCTTAATAGCGGAGGAGGCGTAATATGACATTATTGCTCTGCGCACTGTACTGAGTGCTAATATAAATATATTGTCTGCTGTGAAGGCTTGCGCAGTATAAGGATAATACTCGTCTCTACATGATCTTGCGGTTGATATTGACTCTGATTGTATTATGTGCGAATCATAAAGCTTCATAGAACTTCACTGTTCTTTTTAAAGGGTAAAAATACATGCGGCTTTAATTTCAGTTCAGTTTTACAAGTAAGTTCTTAAAACGACGTGCCAATACCTCGTTTT